>NC_083897.1:93887731-94201467 GCF_032452875.1 Bos javanicus
ATGAGGTGCCATCTCACACTGGTCAGAATGGCTGCTATCCTAAAATCTACAAACAGTAAATGCTGGAGAGGGTGTGAAGAAAAGGGAACCCTCTTAGACTGTTGGTAGGAATGCAAACTTGTACAGCCACTATGGAGAACAGTGTAGAGATTCCTTAAAAAAACTGTAAATAGAACTGCCATATGACCCAGCAATCCCACTGCTGGGTAGGCATACACACTGAGTAAACCAGAATTGAAAGAGACACATGTACCCCAATGTTCATCGCAGCACTGTTTATAATAGCCAGGACACGGAAGCAACCTAGATGTCCATCAGCAGACGAATGGATAAGAAAGCTGCGGTACATATACACAATGGAATATTACTCAGCTGTTAAAAGGAACACATCTGAATCGGTTCTAATGAGGTGGATGAAACTGGAGCCGATTATACAGAGTGAAGCAAGTCAGAAAGAAAAACACCAATACAGTATATTAATGCATATATATAGAATTTAGAAAGATGGCAATGATGACCCTATATGCGAGACAGCAAAAGAGACACAGATGTATAGAACAGTCTTTTGGACACTGTGGGAGAAGGTGAAGGTGGGATGATTTGAGAGAATAGCATTGAAATATGTATATTATCATATGTGAAACAGATCACCAGTCCAGGTTTGATGCATGAGATAGGGTGCTCAGGGCTGGTGCACTGGGATGACTCAGAGGGATGGGATTAGGAGGGAGGTGGGAGGGGGGTTCAGGATGGGAAACAGATGTACACCGATGGCTGATTCATGTCAGTATATAGCAAAAACCACTACAATACTGTAAAGTAATCAGTCTCCAATTAAAATAAATAAATTTAAAAAAATGAAAAAAATAAAGTTTAAGTTAAACATACACTTACCATATGACCCAGAATTTCCATTGCTAGGTATTACAGTAGGGAAATGAAAACGTATTCATACAAAAACTTGTACAGAAATGTTTATAGAAGCTGTATTTGAACCACCAAAAATTGGAAACAACTGAAATATTCTCTAGGGGTGAAAGCATAAAGAAAATGACATAGAGTGACACAATAGATACTATGGCAATAAAAAGGAACGAATTATCTATAGATGCAACATTCAACAACTTAAAACAATCTCAAAGGCATTATTTTGCATGAAAAATGCCATTCTTAAAAGATTACACACTCTATAATTCCATTCACATACTATTCTCTAAAAGATATAAGTATGACAGAGAATAGACTGGTAGTTTCCAGGGATTAGGGATGAGTTTGGGTGTAATTATGAAGGGACAGCATGAGAAATTTCAGGGAAGGTTCAACTGTTCTGATCCTGATTGTGATATTGGCTACACAAATCTATACATGTTTTAAAAATCCATATAACCATACAAGTCAGTTTTATTGACTTTTAAATTTAAAATAGAACTGAAAAACCCAGAGGATAAGTATAAATGAAATTGTCAAAAATAAAACTAACTTATTTTCCTAACTTTTAGTTTCATTTCACAAGATAAAATCCTAGGTGAGCCCTTTTTTCACTATTAATAATGAAACACTGTTGTTTCATATGGACATACTTAAGTAGCCTTTTTCAGCACTCATTTTACTCCAATAAGCAAGACCTCCTTTATATTAAAATATACACTGAAAAAAAAGAGAGGGATATATGCCAGAGTGATAACTATGGCAAGTTGTTTCTGGGTAATGAGAGTATAAGTGACATTTTCTAAATTCTGTAGAATGAGTTCATATAACTTTAATAATCAGTAGAAAAAAGGTAAAAAAAAAATGCTTTAAATCCAGGCCTAGTGATGTTTTCTAAAAGAAACTTTGGGGCTCTAGTCTGTAAGAAGGGAGAAGATAAGCACCTAGGAGGAGAGAAGGCAGGCAGCACAAAAATGATCAAATCTGCTGGTGCTACTTGTGAAGTAAGAAAACTGGCCATTCTTAGGAAGGTGAAGGCTAGCTTACCTGAGACTGTTTGAAAACATCCTTCCCAACCACATCCAGGTTTGAGGGGTCTTTGATGGAACTAACATACTCAGAAACAGCTTTGATTACCACATCACAGGGAGGAAGAACCAGCTGATGAGCTCTGACCTAGAAGCAGATAAGCAAAGCACATTGATGTCTAAGATGGATCATTAAGGAAAAAGGTGAGACAGGGGTGAGATACAGAATTCAAATTCAGTAAATCCACTGAGAGATAGTTATCATCTTTTCTTTAAATTAATTTCCCCCTAATTTTTAGTACAGAACACTTGGAATCAAGATTAAAAAGGATAAAGGAAGAAAAAAAAACCATATCAGCATAATCCCACACCAAAGATTACTGTTTTATTGCACTATCATAATTAATCATGATAAATTGTCATGATACATTTTAGCTGTTTCCAAACTTCTGCTATTAAAGGTAATGTATGAATCATGTTTAGATCCTGATTTGAAGTAACCACAAAAAAGCTTTTGTAAGACAAGCAGGAAAATCTAAAAATGGATTAGATATTAAGATGATATCAAGAAATTATCATTAATTTTCTTAGGAGTAATAATGGCATTGTGCCTGTGTAAGAAAATGCTCATGTTTTACAGATGCATATCAAAGAACATGAGAGTGAAATAACTTGAGGACTGGCATCTGTTTTAAAATATATGAGTAAGAGCAACAACAACAACAAAAACTCAAGCAACCATGGCCACATGTTAACAACTACTGGCTATGGAAGTTATTACAGTGACAGCTAACTATATATTACTTTTTCTATTTTTGTGGTGCTTGAAAATTTAAAATGTTATGGTGAAATGTAGGTATGACTTGTTGTCCACCTTCCAATTATCTAATTACATGTTTTCTAGAATGATAATTGCTGAGTAAAAGGCTATCAACTTCTTAAAAGCTTTTCAGTTCAGTTTACTTCAGTAGCTCAGTCATGTCCTTGAATACCCATGTCGTGCTTTTGCGACCCCATGGACTGCAGCATGCCAGGCTTTCCTATCCATCACCAACGCCCGGAGCTTACTCAAACTCATGTCCATCAAGTCAGTGATGCCATCCAACCATTTCATCCTCTGTCGTCCACTTCTCCTCCCGCCTTCAATCTTTTCCAGCATCAGTGTCTTCAAATGAGTCAGCTCTTCACATCAGGTGGCCAAAGTATTGGAGCTTCAGGTTCACCATCAGTCCTTCCAATGAATATTCAGGACTGATTTCCTTTAGTTTGATCTCCTTTCTGTCCAAGGGACTCTCAAGAGTCTTCTCCAACACCACAGTTCAAAAGCATCAATTCTTTGGCACTCAGCTTTCTTTATGGTGCAACTCTTACATCCATACATGACTACTGGAAAAACCATAGCTTTGACTAGATGGACCTTTGTCGGCAAAGTAATGCCTCTGCTTTCTAATATGCTGTCTAGGTTTGTCATAACTTTTCTTTCAAGGAGCAAGCATCTTCTCATTTCATTGCTGCAGGCACCGTCTGCAGTGATTTTGGAGCCCAAGAAAATAGTCTGTCATGTTTCCATTGTTTCCCCATCTATTAGCCATGAAGTAATGGGACCGGATGCCATTATTTTAGTTTTTTGAATGTTGAGTTTTAAGCCAGCTTTTTCACTCTCGTCGTTCACTTTCAAAGAGGCTCTTTAGCGCCTCTTTGCTTTCTGCCATACAGGTGATGTCATCTGCATATCTGAGGTTATTGATATTTCTCCCGGCAATCTTGATTCCAGCTGTGCTTCTTCCAGCCCAGCGTTTCTCATGATGTACTCTGCATTTAAGTTAAATAAGCAGGGTGACAATATACAGACTTGATGTACTCCTTTTCCTATTTGGAACCAGTCTGTTGTTCCATGTCCAGTTCTAACTGTTGCTTCCTGACCTGCATACAGGTTTCTCAAGAGGCAGGTCAGGTGGTCTGGTATTCCCATCTCTTTCAGAATTTTCCACAGTTTATTGTGATCCACACAGTCAAAGGCTTTGGCATAGTCAATAAAGCAGAACTAGTTGTTTTTCTGGAACTCTCTTGCTTTTTTGATGACCCAGTGGATGTTGGCAATTTGATCAGAGCTGTACAAGAGGGCCAGACAGCATAGGGCTTTGTAGGCCATGGTAAAGATTAGGTGAGTGATATGAAGAGCCATTAGAGAATTTTAAAAAGAGAAGTGACATGATTTTAGTCAGTTTTTAAAATGACTCTGGCTGTTGTACTGGGAATAGATTTGGGGCTGGGGGTGAGAGGTATTGGGACATGAAATAGTGAAAGCAGAAGACCAATAGTTAGTAAAGTGGTATAATAATCCAGGCAAGAATGATGGCTTGCCCAAGGTAGTAGCTATGAAAATGGTGAGAAGTGGATATATTTTGAAGGAAGAACTGATAGTATTTCCTGACCAGAGGAGAGGTGGAGCATGAGTAAGAGAGAAGTCAAGGATGACGTCAAGCCTTTCAGACTGAGCAACTAGAAGGATGAAGTTGCTGTTAATGAAAATTAGGGAAGGCTGTGGAAAGGAACAGGTTTAGGGGAAAGATCAGGAGTTTCCATTTGGAT
Organism: Bos javanicus; assembly: GCF_032452875.1. Classification (NCBI taxonomy): domain Eukaryota; kingdom Metazoa; phylum Chordata; class Mammalia; order Artiodactyla; family Bovidae; genus Bos; species Bos javanicus. The sequence continues at coordinate 93,892,279 of NC_083897.1, forward strand.
GTGTTTCTTTGACATGTTTAATAGGCCATTAGATATTGGGAGCTAGAGTTCAAATGCGAGATCAAAGCTGGAGACATATATTTAGGAGTCATTAATGGACATATAGTATTTAAAGTCATGACCCCAGATGAGATCAATCACCAAGGCAGTGTGTGTGGATAGAAGAGAGAAAGGACTGAAGATAGAACTCTGGGACACTCCAAAGTTAAGTACATAAGACAAGGAAACAGCAAAGGAGATAGAAGCAGCAGCCAGTGAAGTAGGTAGGATTACAAGAGAATAGGGTCCTTAAAGCCAAGTGAATAACATGTTCTCAGAGAGTGAGCAAGTGGGTCATATACTGCTGATTAGTCAAGCAAGATGAAAACTGAGAGCTAGTCATTAGATTTATTAACATCACAGTCACTGGTTACTGTTGAAAGCAATTTCAGCACAGCAAAGTGAAGAGAGAAGAGGGAAAGGGGATAGTAAACAGCTCAAACATAGGCAACTCTCTAGAAGAGTTTGCTAAAAGGGAAGAAGAAATACGGAGCAGTAGCTTGGGTGGAGGGAGTAAAATCAAGAGCAGGCTTTATTTTTACTGATGGATGCATGCTTATGCATCTGATGGGAAAGAGCCAATGAGAGAGGGAAAATGATGTGGGAGAAAGAGGGGAGAACTTCTGAAGTGATGTCCTTAAGTTAGCAAGGAGGCATGGATTCAGCATAAGAGCAGAAGGGCTGGCCTAAGACAGGAACAATAAGTCATCCAAGGCAGGCAGAGCATGCAGGTGAGAAGTTGAAAGGGTGGGACCTGGTGGAAGTTTTGCTCCCATTGCTTCAATTTTCTGAGTGAAATAGGAAGCCAGGTCATGAGCTGAGAATGAGCAAGGAAGGAGAATTAGAGGCTTGAGGAGAGAAGGAAAGATGTGAAATAAGACATCTAGGAGAGTGAAAGGATTAGGGAAGTGTAATACCACCACCAACTTATACTACCACAAGAAGTATATGACAGCACCAGTCTCAACACAGCCTTGACAGGAGTGGGTAGACTAATCTTTCAATATTTTCTAAACTGTTAGGTTAAAAAAAAATCACACTGCTCATTTAATTTGCATCTCTGATCACTAGTGAGGTTTAACACCTGGTCATATTATTGGCCACTCTAGTTCCTCTTTTGTGAATTGTCTGCTTCTTTCCTTTGCTCATTTTTTTATTTACTAGCATATTAGTATTAATATTTTCCTTCATAGGTTTGTATGAATCCTTAAGATAATAAGGGTGTGAGATAGTAGAAAACATATATTGTTCTCTGACCGCAGTTCCTGGCATGCTGCTGCTGCTAAGTTGCTTCAGTCGTGTCCGACTCTGTGCGACCCCACAGACGGCAGCCCACCAGGCTCCCCCATCCCTGGGATTCTCCAGACAAGAACACTGGAGTGGGTTGCCATTTCCTTCTCCAATGCATGAAAGTGAAAAGTGAAAGTGAAGTTGCTCAATCGTGTCCCACTCTTAGCAACCCCATGGACTGCAGCCTACCAGGCTCCTCCATCCATGGGATTTTCCAGGCAAGAGTACTGGAGTGGGTTGCCATTGCCTTCTCCAGTTCCTGGCATAGAGCACCTAAAATCTTTGTAATTTCCTAGGTGGTAAGAGCACTCCTGTGCTCAGGATCCTCCCAGACCTCATCCTATGTATCTCTTCATCTGGCTGTTCATCTGCATCCTTTATCATACCCTTTAATAAACTGATACATGTAAGTATGTATTTCCCTGAGTTCTATGAGGTGCTTTAACAAATTTATTGAACCCGAGAAGGGAGTTGTTGAAACCTCAAAACTATAGCTAGTTGGTTAGTAAGAAGCACAGGTGATAACCTGGGCTTGCACCTGCCATCTGAAAGTGTGTGAGGGGTGGGGCGGTCCTTGGAATTGAGTCCTGAACCTGTGCAATCTGACACTATCTTCAGGTAGTAGTGTTAGAATTCAGTTAAATTGTAGGATACCCAGCTGGTATCACAGAAGATTGTTTGGTGCGGGGAAAACTCACCACATGTTTAGTGACTAGAAGTGTCAAAAGTAAAGTACTCTATGTGACAGTGGTAGTAGTGTGAGAGAGAGGAACACACAGGGAAGAACGACACAGGGGGGGATAACTAGATTTTTCCCTATACAGTAGGTAGAAACTCAGTTTCTCCTTTTCAACCATAATTATAATTTCAACCATAATTATAATGTTTTTCTAAGTATCTGAAATAATTTAAGCCTAATGAAAGATTTATTCTATCAAAATTCCAATCAAAACGTGATGTCCTCTAGGCATGGATGCACAGGCAGGAAATGGGGCACATTACCTTAAGTGATGCAAGGGGATGTTCTGGTCCCAAGAGGCTCCAGTGAAAAGCAGCCAGGTCCTCATCTGGGAGAATGTGATTACCTATAAAGTATATCTGTCATTTATTGACTGTACAAATGTTTTCTTAGAATCTCCAGGCCATGAATGGACTTTGGGGAAAAAAGACAATCAAATAATTCATACATATCTATGTTCTTAATTTAACAACTACAGTATGTTTGATTATCTACTATGAATCACATACATTATATATATCATCTTTATACTAACTGTGTATGGTAATATTATCTCCATTTTTATAGATAGGAAAACAGGTTTGAGCAAGTCTCTTGACTTTACCCAAGGTGTCACATCTAATAAGTGCCCACACCAGGCTAAGAATCTAGGACTGTCTGGCTCCAAAGTACATGCTATTTTCTGTCACCTGGTTATGCTGCCTTTTATAATAATAGCCACCAACTGCTGACTGCCTACTAAGTGCTGGGCATTTTATATATCTTATTTCATTTAATCTTATCAATAACACTGTGAGGTATTATTATTCCATTTCACAGATGAGGAAACTGAAACCAGGAGGTGTAACTTCAGTGATTTGTCCAAGGCCTAATGCCAAAACTTGTGCTGACTCCACTAGATTGCTGCTGCTACTGCTGCTAAGTCGCTTCAGTCGTGTCCGACTCTGTGCGACCCCATAGACGGCGGCCCACCAGGCTCCCCGTCCCTGGGATTCTCCAGGCAAGAACACTGGAGTGGGTTGCCATTTCCTTCTCCAATGCATGAAAGTGAAAAGTGAAAGTGAAGTCGCTCAGTCGTGTCCGACTCCTAGTGACCCATGGACTGCAGCCTACCAGGCTCCTCCGTCCATGGGATTTTCCAGGCAAGAGTACTGGAGTGGGGTGCCATTGCCTTCTCTAGACTCCACTAGATTATCCAAGCTCAAATCCTTTGGGATTATAAACAGAGGTCACACCTGAGACAAGATATTAATTTTCATGCTGTCAGTACTTGGAAAACCAAATCAAACATAATCAACAGTCTGCAGTAACTTTGAAATACATTTTTTAAAGAAAAACTGATAGATGGATATAAAGACAGATATACGATAAAGCAAGTTTAGTAAAATGTTATTGGCAGAATACAGGTGGTAGAAACAGGATTTTCAGAGCAAATTCTTGCAGCTTTGCTGTACTTTTGGGACTTTTCATAATAAAATGTTAGCACAAGAGAAACAAAAAGAAAAATATGCAGAATGATTTGTGTTTTTGATTTAAAGTTAAACAGTGGGGAAGAGATGCTAATGCTCTGAGTGGGAAACCAAAGTTGCCTAGGGCTAATAAGATATTTGGCCTAAGACGGTACTCTGCATAAAATACTTACAGAATGTAATGGAAGAAAAAGTTTTACAAGAATCAAAATAATATTCTGGAATATCCTGTATTAATAAATAATAAAACATGCTGAGTTTCTAGTAAGAAGCCCCAAAGTACAGTGTTTGGCGTGCAAATTTTCAGAAGATAAATCCAACAGTGATAACCATTGCTCTGGTTTTCATCTCTTAACACTGAAAGAGGAAACTTACATGATCATTAGAGTCTGTTCTTTGGACCACCTACCTAGCAGTGCAGCAAATATGGGAAAATTCATCCGCTTCAGGCCTAGCTGCTTGGCTACCTCCTGCATCAGAAACTGGTTGGTGGTGAGGTTCTTTCCATTCCAGCTCAGCTTCAGAGCATGGGAACTATAGTAAGATGGAATATTGTAGAGCGCATACTCGGAGTCATGGGCAAGAAGACCATGGAAGCCATTTTCCCTGAAAAAAGCCACCACTTCCAAATGGTGGTCTTCAAGGCTCTGAAAGACCTAGGAGGGAAAAAGAGAACACATCATGCAACAAAAGCTGACCTATATTTGTTTAAAAGTCAGAAAGGCTAGAAACTGAATTTTATAGTTTGTTGAAATTTAAGACTAAATATAATATAACTAAATATAAAACTAAAAAGGGCTTCCCTGGTAACTCAGCTGGTAAAGAATCTGCCTACAATGCAGGAGACACCAGTTTGATTCCTGGGTTGGACGTTTCCCTGGAGAAGGGATAGGCTACCCACTTCTGTATTTTTGGGCTTCCCCAGTGGCTCAGCTGGTAAAGAATCTACCTGCAATGCAGGAGACCTGGGTTGGATCCCTGGGGTGGGGAGATCCCCTGGAGTAGGGCATGGCAACCCACTCCAGTACTCTTGCCTGGAGAATCCCCATGGACAGACTACAAGTAGCCCTGGCGGGCTACAGTCCATGGTGTCACAAAGAGTCAGACACTACTAAGCACAGCACAACACAAGGCTGAACAAAATACTCTTAAAATAAAGAAAGCCTTTCCTAGCCTAAACTGGATTATTCCTGTAAACACAGGCAGCATTATCCATTTGTTCATTCAAATGACCAGTTTTTTGACTCCCTGCATGGAACTATGGCCTGAAGCTCTTTAAAAGAATATTGAAATTAACATGGTTTATAGTATTTAAGTTTTTACTTTAAATAATAATAGATGAGAACTTTGTTAGAAAGATAATAAAGCTATTATATACTGCTTAGTACCTTCTATATACTGTGTGTGCTTTACATATATTATCTCATCAACAGAACAATCAAGGACAAGGCAGATACAAATGAAAAAACATACAAGTGGAAATAGACATGGAAAGGTTAAATAACATATAACTAGAGCCTGAATCTAAGTTCATCTAACTCTTTTTAAAAAATCCCTGCTCTCTTTCTTGGGAGCACCTTGGCCCACAGGGCACCTAAATGGGGCGCTTCCAACAGTTAGAAGCCAGAAACTTCACTCTATTTTAGAAATGGAAAAACTAAGGGTGTGAGAGGTTGGCTGCCCCCAAAGTTGCATAATGAGGGTGTATACACAGGTATACAAACCTAAGCTGATCTGACTCCAGAATGCACACTTCCCATTCTACCAGGCTTCTTTCTGGAGAGCACTATTTTTAATGTAATAGAGGCAGACTGTTAAGTGCCCTTCTTGTGCACACATCTATTGCTCTACATAAAGGATACTAAAGTGATTTGCATACTGGTTCTGCCATACTAAGTTCCTTGACTGCAGAAACTTTATAATCTCTGTATTCCTGGCTCCCACATAAGATCTGATGCACCGCAGTATGAATAATAGTTACTAACAGATACTGAACATATACTATGTGCTAAGTAATGTTCCAATTATTTTACATGTATTAATTCATTTCATACTCAAAACAATCCAATGAGGCTATAACTATTATTATTATCTCCATTTTACATCTCTAAGGTCACACAGCTGGAAGGAATAAAGCCTGGAGTTTGTCTCCAGAGCCTACAGACCTCAATAATTTTGTTGAACTCAATTGACTTAATTTTTAATTTAAGTTTTAGAGGAATGGTAGTTCTTCTGGCGGAGAAGGCAATGGCAACCCACTCCAGTGTTCTTGCCTGGAGAATCCCAGGGACAGGGGAGCCTATTGGGCTGCCGTCTATAGGGTCACACAGAGCCGGACACGATTGAAGCGACTTAGCAGCAGCAGCAGCAGTTCTTCTGGAGTCTGACAGGAGTTTCAATGCATTAAGCTTTCTCTAAGCTATGGAAAGAGGCTCTAGTTGCAGTACAGAGCCATGTCACATATTAAGTCACAGCAGAAGGAGGGACACTTGTAAGCAAATAACAAAGCAAGGTCTGTATTTATTTGATATCCAGGCAAAGGAAGCAAAAAACCTTACTTTGCGCCACAACATATTTATGTCTAGAGTTACAATTAACTCCAGATGGGTCTGGGTAGGGGTACAGTTTTGGGCTATCCCCTGGTGACAGTTTCTTCCAGCATATACCTCTCATACCAGTCACTGACTGAGCATCTATCTACATTGTACCAGGCACAGTGCTGAATGTGATACGTTCTTTCTCATCATCAAAACCTGACTATGTTGGCATTATAAGTCCTGTGGTTCTGGTAAGGAAACTGAGGCTCAGAGAAGTGATGTGGTATGTTCAGGGCTACAGAGCTGGGAAACAGGAACCCAGATAAGACTGACACCAAAGCCCATGGTCTTTCTACAACATCACATTACCTTTAGCTGGTATGTAGTTGATTATGCCACCATCCAAGTGATTTCAACCCTAGAAAGTCAAAGACTAGTGATCTTTAACAAATTCGATGGCTCTCATAAGGAATATAAATCACAATCACCTGGAAAGCATTTTCAAAATCTACAAACCTGTGCCTCACCTCAGATCTGCTGAAACAATCTCCTGAAGGTGATTGGAATGCCTATATTCCAAAATTAGCTTCCAGTAGGTTCTGATGCACACTCCTAATTAAGAACCATTGAGCTAATCTAATTACTCATTAAAAAAAAAGTTGTATTGAGGTATAACTGACATACAGAATTATTACACATTTAAAGTGAAACTGAGAGTCACTCAGTCATATCCGACTCTTTGTGACCCCATGGACTAACAGTCCATGGAATTCTCTAGGCCAGAATACTGGAGTGGGTAGCCTTTCCCTTCTGCAGGGGGTCTTCCTAACCCAGGGATTGAACCCAGGTCTCCCAAATGAGAGAGTCACTTCCTAGGCAGGTTGATAAGAAGTCTAGGGGTCCCCAAGGAGGGACGGGTCTGGAATTCTCAAGGAGGAAGAAAGAACAAACTTTTTTTCCTCTACATTCCTTAGGATTATATAACAATAATGTATCCTGCCTGAGGATAGTCTCTGGATTAAACCCTCTGGCTAATCCTGTTATCTTAAAATGTAAATTATGGGAGTAGGTCTGGTGAGGTTTTTACAGTTCAGTTCAGTTGCTCAGTACTGTCCCACTCTTTGCAACCCCATGAATCCCAGCACAGGACAGCCAGGCCTCCCAGTCCATCACCAACTCCCAGAGTTCACTCAAACTCATGTCCATCGAGTCGGTGATGCCATCCAGCCAACTCATCCTCTGTCGTCCCCTTCTCCTCCTGCCCCCAATCCCTCCCAGCATCAGAGTCTTTTCCAATGAGTCAACTCTTCGTGTGAGGTGGCCAAAGTACTGGAGTTTCAGCTTTAGCATCAGTCCTTCCAATGAACACCCAGGACTGATCTCCTTTAGGATGGACTGGTTGGATCTCCTTACAGTCCAAGGGACTCTCAAGAGTCTTCTCCAACACCACAGTTCAAAAGCATCAATTCTTCAGTGCTCAGCTTTGTTCACAGTCCAACTCTCACATCCATACATGACTACTTGGAAAACCATAGCCTTGACTAGATGGACCTTTGTCGGCAAAGTAATGTCTCTGCTTTTGAATATGCTATCTAGGTTGGTCATAGCTTTCCTTCCAAGGAGTAAGCGTCTTTTAATTTGATGGCTGCAATCACCATCTGCAGTGATTACTGCTTCCACTGTTTCTCCATCTATTTTCCATGAAGTGATGGGACTGGATGCTATGATCTTAGTTTTCTGAATGTTGAGCTTTAAGCCAACTTTTTCACTCTCCTCCTTCACCTTCATCAAGAGGCTTTTTAGTTCCTCTTCACTTTCTGCCATAAGGGTGGTGTCATCTGCATATCTGAGGTTATTGATATTTCTCCCGGCAATCTTGATTCCAGCTTGTGCTTCTTCCAGCCCAGCATTTCTCATGACATACTCTGCTGCTGCTGCTAAGTCGCTTCAGTCGTGTCCGACTCTGTGCGACCCCATAGACGGCAGCCCAACAGGCTTCCCCGTCGCTGGGATTCTCCAGACAAGAACACTGGAGTGGGTTGCCATTTCCTTCTCCAATGCATGAAAGTGAAAAGTGAAAGTGAAGTCGCTCAGTCGTGTCCGACTCCTAGGAACCCCATGGACTGCAGCCCACCAGGCACCTCCTTCCATGGGATTTTCTAGGCAAAAGTACTGGAGTGGGGTGCCATTGCCTTCTCCGGATGTACTCGGCATATAAGTTAAATAAGCAGGGTGACAATATACAGCCTTGACGTAGTCCTTTTCCTATTTGGAACCAGTCTGTTGTTCCATGTCCAGTTCTAACTATTGCTTCCTGACCTGCATATAGGTTTCTCAAGAGGCAGGTCAGGTGGTCTGGTATTCCCATCTCTTTCAGAATTTTCCAGTTTATTGTGAGCCACACAGTCAAAGGCTTTGGAATAGTCAATAAGGCAGAAACAGATGTTTTTTCTGGAACTCTCTTGCTTTTTCCATGATCCAGCGGATGTTGGCAAGTTGATCTCTGGTTCCTCTACCTTTTCTAAAACCAGCTTGAACATCTGGAAGTTCACGGTTCACGTATTGCTGAAGCCTGGCTTGGAGATTTTGAGCATTACTTTATTAGCATGTGAGATGAGTGCAGTTGTGCGGTAGTTTGAACATTCTTTGGGATTGCCTTTCTTTGGGATTGGAATGAAAACTGACCTTTTCCAGTCCTGTGGCCACTGCTGAGTTTTCCAAATTTGCTGGCATATTGAATGCAGCACTTTCACAGCATCATGTTTCAGGATTTGACATAGCTCAACTCGAATTCCATCACCTCCACTAGCTTTGTTCATAGTGATGCTTTCTAAGGCCCACTTGACTTCACATTCCAGGATGTCTGGTCTTTACAACCTCCAGACATTCTTTTGATTCACTGTAAAGTATATAACTCCATTGCTAACACTAGCAAGTGGGTACTCTTTCTGCCCCCTTCTGATGCCTATGTCAGAAGCTTTCTCTATCTCTTTTATACTTTAATAAAACTTTATTACGCAAATGCTCTGAGTGATCAAGCCTCGTCTCTGGCCCTGGATTGAATTCCTCTCTTCTGGAGGCCAAGAATCCCAGCATCTTTTCATGGTTCAGCAACAACCATTCACACATTACAGGTGGATTCTTTACCATCTGAGCCACAAAGGAAGCCCAAGAATACTGGAGTGGGTAGCCTATTCCCAGATCTTCCTGACCTGGGAATTGAACAGGGGTCTCCTGCATTTCAGGCAGATTCTTTAAAAACTGAGCTATAATTAAAGTGCACATCAAAGTGATATGATATACATATGCCCAATTACTCATTTTGCTGCTTAAGCAACTAGCCCCCTAGAAAAGATAGATGACTTGACATGGTTACCTAGTTAATCTGTAGCAGAACCAAGATTAGAACAAAAGTCTCATGATGCCAGGTATAAAACTTCTTTCACTGCATATTCTGGGGTAAATAATGGAAAACAAGAGAACAATAATATCATAATTCCCCAGCACCCTGGTCCTACCAGGCTAGTTTCCTAGCTACCCTTCTCTAAGATTACTGTTTCCTTTTCTTTGCTCCCTTGGTTTCCCTGCCTAGAATACCATACTGCCTCTCTTTTCCAATGTTCCAAATACTTTCCATAGGCCCCCTCTTACATTTCTTTCCTCTTAACTCTTACAGCACTGAGACAGTTGACACCATCAAGAAGTAACTCAACAATATCATCACCTGCCAAGTTGTAAGACCACAGATTCCTTGGTACTCTCATGTGTATCCTCCACAGTCCTAACCAACATTTAGAGAGGACATAGAGCTGGGGTTGACAGAATAGCAAAGAAAGGCCTACACAGGTTGTAAAAAGGGAAAGCAGCTCTGGCAAATAATAGGGCACTATCATCTGAGTATTTAACTTCAACAATTGATGTACCAGTGTCACTGGGAAAAGTCTTCCTGGACCGCAGGTTATTTAGATATCAAGTAGCAAAGTAATATTAGGTATCAACTGAGTACCTACTATGTACCAGGCACTGTTCCAAGTACACCTCATGTCTATTAACCTTCCAATAACATCATGATGCATTATTATCTCCCTTTTACAGATGACAGAATAACAAGGCTCAGAGGTTGAAGAACTCGACCAAAGTCACACAGCTAAAAAATGAAGCTAGCCAATATGCACATGAAAAGATGTTCAACATCATTAGTTATTAGAGAAATGCCAATCAAAAAACCACAATGAGAAACCAATTAAGACATACTAACATGGCTATAATTTTTAAAATGTAAAATAACAACAGTGTGGAGAAACGAATCCTCCATACATTGTTGGTAGAAGCATAAAATGGTGCAGTCACTTTGGACAACAGTCTGGGAGTTCCTCAAATGGCTAACATGGGGTTATTACACGATCCAATAATTGCACTCACAGATGTATATATACAAGAGAATTAGAAACATACATTCACACAAAAACTTGTACATGAGTGTTTGTAGAATTATTCACAAAAGTAAAAAATGGAAACAACCCAAATGTTCATCAACTAAAAAACAGATAAACAAAAGAGAGTATATTAGTAAGAGGGAATGTTATTCAACCATAAAAAGGAATGGAATGCTGATTCATGCTACAACATGAATGCATCTTGAAAAAATTATAAAGTGAAAGCAGCCAAATACATATTTAAAAAAAAATTTATTTGGTTGCTCCAGGTCTTAGTTAATACACTTGGAATCTTTAGTTGTGGTATATGGGATCTACTTCCCTGACTGGGTATTGAATCCTGGTCCCCTACTTTTTCAGTGTAGCATCTTAGCCACTGGACCACCAGGGAAGTCCCACAAACAGACTTATTTCCAATAAATTGTCCAGTATTGGAAATATACAAAGATGGAAAGATAGTGGTTGCCAGGGACTGGAGGAACGAAAATTGGAGTGACTGCTAGCAGATACTGGGTTTCCTTTTGGGGATGATAAAAAGAGTCCTGGAATTTGATAGTAGTAATAGTTGCACAATTCTGTGAAGTAACTAAATGACACTGAATCGTATACTTTAAAATGGTGAGTTTTATGGTGTGTAAATTATATCTCAGTTTTTTTTTTTTTTATCTCAGTTTTTTAAAAGTGGAGTTAGGATTAAAATTTAGCTCTGCCCACAAATCCTAAGCTCACTAACGCACTTTAAAAGCTTTTGATTATGGAAAATTGCAAAATAGAAAGGTAAGGAGACTAGCATAATGAACCTTCATGACACCATTATCCAGTTTCATATATCAATGTTAAGTCATTCTTCTTTCATCTGCTTTCTTTTGTATGGCATTTTTTAAATATAAGTTTTTACTGTGATAAGAAAAATCACACAACATAAAATTTACCATCTTAAACCATTTTATGAAGTGTATAATTCAGTGATAAATATACTCACCTTGAGACAGAGCTCTAGAACTGTTTTCAACTTAAAAGTCTGAAACTTTATACCCATTAAACAACTCCCATTCCCCCTGCCTCAGCCCCTGGCAATCGCCTTTCTACTTTCTGTTTCTATGAATTTTACTACTTTTGGGGGCAGTCAAACAGTATTTGCCCTTTTGTGACTGGCTTATTTCAACTTAATGTTTTCAAGGTTCATCCATGTTGTAGCATGTAGTAAGATTTTATTCCTTTTAAGGATGAACAATATTCCATTGTATGTATATACATCTTCTTTCTTTATCAATGGACATTTAGGTTGCTTCCATTTCTTGGCTATTGTGAATAGTGCTGCTATGAACATGGGTGTGCAAATATACCTTTGAGATTCTGCTTTCAGTTCTTCTGGATAAAGACCTAGAAGTGGAATTGCTGGATCATATGGCGATTCTACTTTTAATTTTTAAAGGAAACTCTATATTGTTTTTCATAGTGGTTGCATTGTTTTAGATGCCTGTCAACAGTGCACAAGGGTTCCGATTTCTCTACAACGTCACCAACACTTATTTTCCTTTTTTAAATAGTAGTTATCTTAATGAGTATGAAGTAATAGCTCACTGAGGTTTTGATTTGCACTTTTCCAGTGATTGGTGATATTGATCATCCTTTCATATGATCACTGGTCATTTTTGGTACACTTGAAAGCAAGTTTCAGATATCAAATGACCTCTAAATACTTCATTATGTACCTGTAACAGAGACTTAAAAATGACAAACATGCTATTATTTCACTGAATAAAATTAACAAGAGTTTCTTAATAATACCCTGTCTCAAGGAGTTCTCCGGTGGCCTAGTGGTTAAGATTCCAGGCTTTCACTGCCATGGCCGAGATTCAATCCCTGGTCAGGGAATTGAGTTCCCAAAAGCAGCATGGAGGGCCTAGAGGAGCTATTCCACGTTCAAGGTCAGAAGGGGCGGTGGTGAGGAGATATCCCTCGTCCAAGGTAAGGAGCAGTGGCTGCGCTTTGCTGGAGCAGCCATGAAGAGATACCTCACGCCCAAGGTAAGAGAAACCCAAATAAGACGGTAGGTATTGCAAGAGGGTATCAGAGGGTAGACACACTGAAACCATACTCACATAAAACTAGTCAATCTAATCACACTAGGACCACAGCCTTGTCTAACTCAATGAAACTAAGCCATGCCCATGGGGCCACCCAAGACGGGTGGGTCATGGTGGAGAGGTCTGACAGAATGTGGTCCACTGGAGAAGGGAATGGGAAATCATTTCAGTATTCTTGCCTTGAGAACCCCACAAACAGTATGAAAAGGCAAAATGATAGGATACTGAAAGAGGAACTCCCCAGGTCAGTAGGTGCCCAATATGCTACTGGAGATCAGTGGAGAAATAACTCCAGAAAGAATGAAGGGATGGAGCCAAAGCAAAAACAATACCAAGCTGTGGATGTGACTGGTGATAGAAGCAAGGTCCAATGCTGTAAAGAGCAAAATTGCATAGGAACCTGGAATGTCAGGTCCATGAATCAAGGCAAATTTGAAGTGGTCAAACAAGAGATGGCAAGAGTGAACGTCGACATTCTAGGAATCAGCGAACTAAAATGGATTGGAATGGGTGAATTTAACTCAGATGACCATATATCTACTACTGTGGACAGGAATCCCTCAGAAGAAATGCAGTATCCATCATGGTCAACAAAAGTCTTCGAAATGCAGTACTTGGATGGAATCTCAAAAACGACAGAATGATCTCTGTTCATTTCCAAGGCAAACCATCCAATATCACAGTAATCCAAGTCTATGCCCCAACCAGCAACACTGAAGAAGCTGAAGTTGAATGGTTCTATGAAGACCTACAAGACCTTTTAGAACTAACACCCAAAAAAGATGTTTTTTTCATTATAGGGGACTGGAATGCAAAAGTAGGAAGTGAAGAAAAACCTGGAGTAAAAGGCAAATTTGGCCTTGGAATACGGAATAAAGCTGGGCAAAGACTAACAATAGAGTTTTGCTAAGAAAATGCACTGGTCATAGCAAACACCCTCTTCCAAAAACACAAGAGAAGACTCTACATATGGACATCATCAGATGGCCAATACCGAAATCAGATTGATTATATTCTTTGCAGCCAAAGATGGAGAAGCTCTATACAGTTAGCAAAAACAAGACCAGGAGCTGACTGTGGCTCAGACCATGAACTCCTTATTGCCGAATTCAAACTTAAATTGAAGAAAGTAGGGAAAACCACTAGATCATTCAGGTATAACCTAAATCAAATCCCTTATGATTATACAGTGGAAGTGAGAAATAGATTTAAGGGCCTAGATCTGATAGATAGAGTGCCTGATGAGCTATGAAATGAGGTTCGTGACATTGTACAGGAGACAGGGATCAAGAACATCCCCATGGAAAAGAAATGCAAAAGAGCAAAATGGCTGTCTGCGGAGGCCTTACAAATAGCTGTGAAAAGAAGAGAAGCGAAAAGCAAAGGAGAAAAGGAAAGATATAAACATCTGAATGCAGAGATCCAAAGAATAGCAAGAAGATATAAGAAAGCCTTCTTTGGCGATCAATGCAAAGAAATAAAGGAAAACAACAGAATGGGAAAGACTAGGGATCTCTTCAAGAAAATCAGAGATACCAAAGGAACATTTCATGCAAAGATGGGCTCGAGAAAGGACAGAAATGGTATGGACCTAACAGAAGCAGAAGATATTAAGAAGAGATGGGAAGAATACACAGAAGAACTGTACAAAAAAGATCTTCATGGCCCAGATAATCACAATGGTGTGATCACTCACCTAGAGCCAGACATCCTGGAATGTGAAGTCAAGTGGGCCTTAGAAAGCATCACTATGAACAAAGCTAGTGGAGGTGATGGAATTCCAGTTGAGCTATTCCAAATCCTGAAACATGATGCTGTGAAAGTGCTGCACTCAATATGCCAGCAAATTTGGAAAACTCAGCAGTGGCCACAGGACTGGAAAAGGTCAGTTTTCATTGCAATCCCAAAGAAAGGCAATGCCAAAGAATGCTAAAACTAACGCACAATTGCACTCATCTCACACGCTAGTAGAGTAATGCTCAAAATTCTCCAAGCCAGGCTTCAGCAATATGTGAACCATGAACTTCCTTATGTTCAAGCTGGTTTTAGAAAAGGCAGAGGAACCAGAGATCAACTTGCCAACATCCGCTGGATCATGGAAAAAGCAAGAGAGTTCCAGAAAAACATCTATTTCTGCTTTATGGACCATGCCAAAGCCTTTGACTGTGTGGATCACAATAAACTGTGGAAAATTCTCAAAGAGATGGGAATACCAGACCACCTGATCTGCCTCTTGAGAAATCTGTATGCAGGCAGGAAGCAACAGTTAGAACTGGACGTGGAACAACAGACTGGTTCCAAATAGGAAAAGGAGTTCGTCAAGGCTGTATATTGTCACCCTGTTTATTTAATTTATATGCAGAGTACATCATGAGAAATGCTGGACTGGAAGAAACACAAGCTGGAATCAAGACTGCCCGGAGAAATATCAATAACCTCAGATATGCAGATGACACCACCCTTATGGCAGAAAGTGAAGAGGAACTCAAAAGCCTCTTGATGAAAGTGAAAGTGGAGAATGAAAGAGTTGGCTTAAAGCTCAACATTCAGAAAACGAAGATCATGGCATCCGATCCCATCACTTCATGGGAAATAGATGGGGAAACAGTGGAAACAGTGTCAGACTTTATTTTTCTGGGCTCCAAAATCACTACAGATGGTGACTGCAGCCATGAAATTAAAAGACGCTTACTCCTTGGAAGGAAAGTTATGACCAACCTGGATAGCATATTCAAAAGCAGAGACATTACTTTGCCAACAAAGGTCCGTCTAGTCAAGGCTATGGTTTTTCCTGTGGTCATGTATGGATGTGAGAGTTGGACTGTGAAGAAGGCTGAGCGCCGAAGAATTGATGCTTTTGAACTGTGGTGTTGGAGAAGACTCTTGAGAGTCCCTTGGACTGCAAGGAGATCCAACCAGTCCATTCTGAAGGAGATCAGCCCTGGGATTTCTTTGGAAGGAATGATGCTAAAGCTGAAACTCCAATACTTTGGCCACCTCATGCGAAGAGCTGACTCATTGGAAAAGACTCAGATTCTGGGAGGGATTGGGGGCAAGAGGAGAAGGGGACGACAGAGGATGAGATGGCTGGATGGCATCAATGACTCGATGGACATGAGTCTCAGTGAACTCCAGGGGTTGGTGATGGACAGGGAGGCCTGGCTTGCTGCGATTCATGGGATCGCAAAGAGTCGGACACGACTGAGCGACTGATCTGATCTGAAACCTACTGAACAGACAAAAGACCTGTACTCCCAAAACTATAAGGTGCTAATTAAAGAAACTGAAGAGGACACAAAGAGATGAGAAGATATACTACGTTCTTGGCTTGGAAGAATCAACATTGTCAAAATTACTATACTATACAAGTCAATCTACAGATTCAATTAAATCCCCATCAAATTATCAATGGCATTTTTCACAGAACTAGAAGGAAAAATCTTTAAGATCTGTATGGAGACAAAGAAGACCTGGAATACTCAAAGTAGTCTTGAATACAAAAAATGGAGCTGGAGGAATCAGGTCCCCCCAGATCAGGCTATAATACAAAGCTATAGTCATCAAAACAGTATGGCACTGGTACAAAAACAGACATATAGATCAATGGAAGAAGACTGAAAGTCTAGAAATAAACTCTAGCACACATGGTCAGTAATCTATGACAAAGGGAGCCAGACTGCACAATGGGAAAGACAATTTCTTCAACAAATGGTGCTGGGAAAACAGGACAGCTGTATGTAAAAATGAAATTAGAACACTTTAACACAATACACAAAGGTAAACCGAAAATGGAATAAAGACCTAAATGTGAGACCATACACTATAAAACTATTAGAGGAAAACATAGGCATAACATTCTATGACATAAATAGCAGCAAGATTTTTTCAATCCATCTCCCAGAGAAATGAAAATAAAAACAAACTTAAACAAATGGAACCTAATTAAACAGAAAAGCTTTTGCACAGCAAAGGAAACCATAAACAAAATAAGAACACAACACAGACTGGGAGAAAATATTCGTAAACGAGGTAACCAACTGGGGATTCAGTTCAGTTGCTCAGTCATGTCTGACTCTTTGTGAACCCATGGACTGCAGCACGCCAGGCCTCCCTGTCCATTGCCAACTCCCTGAGTTCACTCAAACTCATGTCCACTGAGTCGGTGATACCATCTAACCATCTCATTCTCTGTCGTCCCCTTCTCCTCCTGCCCTCAATCTTTCCCATGTATCAGGGTCTTTTCAAATGAGTCAGCCCTTTGCATCAGGTGGCCAAAGTACTGGAGTTTCAGCTTCAGCATCAGTCCTTCCAACGAACATTTAGGACTGATTTCCTTTAGGATGGACTGGTTGGATCTCCTTGCAGTCCAAGCTACTTTCAAGAATCTTCTCCAACACGACAGTTCAAAAGCATCAATTCTTCAGTGCTCAGCTTTCTTTATAGTCCAACTCTCACATCCATACATGACCACTGGAAAAACCACAGCTTTGACTAGATGGACCTTTGTTGGCAAAGTAATGTCTCTGCTTTTGAATATGCTGTCTAGGTTGGTCATAACTTTTCTTCCAAGAAATTAGTGTCTTTTATTTCATGGCTGCAGTCACCATCTGTGGTGATTTTGGAGACCCCCCCCCCCAAAAAAAAAGTCTGCCACTGTTTCCCATCTATTTGCCTTGAACTGATGGGACCAGATGCCATGATCTTAGTTTTCTGAATGTTGAGCTTTAAGCCAACTTTTCACTCTCCTCTTTCACTTTCATCAAGAGGCTCTTTTGTTCTTCTTCACTTTCTGCCATAAGGGTGGTGTCATCTGCATATCTGAGGTTATTGATATTTCTCCCAGCAATCTTGATTCCAACTTGTGCTTCATCCAGCCCAGTCTTTCTCATGATGTAGTCTGCAAATAAATTCAATAAGCAGGGTGACAATATACAGCCTTGACGTACTCCTTTTCCTATTTGGAACCAGTCTGTTGTTCCATGTCCAGTTCTAACTGTTGCTTCCTGACCTGCATACAGGTTTCTCAAGAGGCATGTCAGGTGGTCTGGTATTCCCATCTCTTTCAGAATTTTCCACAGTTTATTGTGATCCACACAAAGGCTTTGGCATATCAATAAAGTAGACCTAGTTGTTTTTCTGGAACTCTCTTGCTTTTTCGATGACCCAGCAGATGTTGGCAATTTGATCTCTGCTTCTTCTGCCTTTTCTAAAACCAGCTTGAACATCTGGAAGTTCTCGGTTCACATATTGTTGAAGCCTGGTTTGTAGAATTTTTAGCATTACTTTGCTAGCATGTGAGATGAGTGCAATTGTGCAGTAGTTTGAGCATTTTTTGGCATTGCCTTTCTTAGGGATTGGAATGAAAACTGACCTTTTCCAGTCCTATGGCCACTGCTGAGTTTTCCAAATTTGCTGGCATACTGAGTCCAGCACTTCCACAGCATCATCTTTCAGGATTTGAAATAGTGCAACTGTAAATCCATCATCTCCACTAGCTTTGTTTGTAGTTACGCTTCCTAAGGCCCACTTGACTTCACATTCCAGGATGTATGGCTCTAGGTGAGTGATCACCTATCTGGGTCATGAAGATCTTTCCTGTATAGTTCTTCTGTGTATTCTTGCCACCTCTTCTTAATATCTTCTGCTTCTGTTAGGTCCATACCATTTCTGTCCTTTATCGAGTCCATCTTTGCATGAAATATTCCCTTGGTATCTCTAATTTTCGTGAAGAGATCTGTAGTCTTTCCCATTCTATTGTTTTCCTCTATTTCTTTGCACTGATCACTGAGGAAGGCTTTCTTATCTCTCCTTGCTGTTCTTTCGAATGCTGCATTCAAATGGGTATATATTTCCTTTTCTACTTTTTAAACAGGGGATTAGTCTCCAAAATTTACAAACATGCAGCTTAATATAACAACAACCCAACCAAAAAATGAGCAGAAGACCCAAAGAGACATTTCTGCAAAGGAGACAAACAGATGGCCAAGAGGCATGTGAAAAGATTTTCAACATAGCTAATTACTAGAGAAATGCAAATCAAAACTACAATGAGACATCATCTCACAGCAGCGAAAACAGCTATCATCAAAGAATCCACAAACAGTAAATGCTGGAGAGGGTGTGGAGAGAAGGGAACCCTCCTACACAGTTGGTAGGGATGTAAATTGGTAAAGCCATTATGGAGAACAGTATCTAGGTTCCTTAAAAAATAGAGCTGCCATATGACCATGTAATCCCACTCCTGGGCCTATACCCAGAGAAAAGCATGGTCTAAATGGATACATGCACCCCAGTGTTCATTGCAGCACTGTTTACAATAGCCAGATGCTTTTGAACTGTGGAGTTGGAGAAGACTCTTGAGAGTCCCTTGGACTGCAAGGAGATCCAACCAGTCCATTCTGAAGGAGATCAGCCCTGGGATTTCTTTGGAACGGATGATGCTGAAGCTGAAACTCCAGTACTTTGGCCACCTCATGCGAAGAGTTGACTCATTGGAAAAGACTCTGATGCTGGGAGGATTGGGGGCAGGAGGAGAAGGGGACGACAGAGGATGAGATGGCTGGATGGCATCACTGACTCGATGGACGTGAGTCTGAGTGAACTCTGGGAGTTGGTGATGGACAGGGAGGCCTGGCTTGCTGAGATTCATGAGGTCGCAAAGAGTCAGACACGACTGAGTGACTGAACTGAACTGACATGGAAGCAACCTAAATGTCCACCAGCAGATAAATGAATAAAGAAGATGATGACTACTACCCTCTGAAGCACAATGAGTTCCTAGTCTAAAGTGGGCCAGTTCAGTTAACCTTACAATTTTCCAGGAGACTAAAATTATTTAGGTGAGATTAAACAACAATATATGCAAACAACTAATCAGAAAAGGAGCACATTTGAGCTTTAAAGAAAGTAGGAGTTGAGATTCTGAACAACTATCTACAGCTTTTAATTGCTGGCTTACTGTTCAGTCTAACGAACATGAATTGAGGGACTACAAATGTCAAGATGCAGATAGCACAGAGTAAGTCACTTAAAAAGAACACAAAAAGCTATAAGCACGGTACCACTGGAACACAGAGGAAAGACACGTAACCAGTCAGTGAGGTAATGCTTTCTAGAAGAAGCACACCTATTTATAAAATTCAAGGGAAAACAGCTCCCTGAGAAAAGTTTAATGTCTCATTTTCCAATGTAGACATGTAGTCTAAAGCTTTACTGTACTTAGTCACTCAGTCGTGTTTGACTCTCTGCGACCCCACAGAGTGTAGCTCGCCAGGCTCTTCTGTCCATGGGGATTCTCCAGGCAAGCATACTGGAGTGGTTTGCCATGCCCTCCTTCAAGGGTCTTCCCAACCCAGGGATCAATCCAGGTCTCCCGCATTGTAGGCAGATTTTTTTTTTACTGTTTGAGCCACCTGGGAAGCCCAAGAATACTAGAGTGGGTAGCCTATCCCTTCTCCAGGGGAACTTTCCGACCCAAGAACTGAACCGGGGTCTTCTGCATTGCAGGTGGATTCTTTACCAGCTGAGCTACCCAGGAAGCCCCTACTCTACAGCTGCTGCTACTGCTAAGTCACTTCAGTCGTGTCTGACTCTGTGTGACCCGATAGACTGCAACCCACCAGGCTCCCCCATCCCTGGGATTCTCCAGGCAAGGACATTGGAGTGGGTTGCCATTTCCTTCTCCAATGCATGAAAGTGAAAAGTGAAAGTGAAGTCGCTCAGTCATGTCCGACTCTTAGCGACCCCATGGACTGCAGCCTAACAGGCTCCTCTCTCCATGGGATTTTCCAGGCAAGAGTATTGGAGTGGGTTGCCATTGCCTTGTCCATACTCTACAGCACTGGCTTTCAAATTGTGCTTCCCAAACCAGGATTTGGAGAAGTGGACCAAATAACCAGACAGGGCAAGTGCTCCTATTTTCTCTTCAACATGAGCTCATATTCTCCATCTTATCTATTTTGTATTTTGGCTCTTTCAAAAAATATCTTACTGAACAACATTTTGCATTTAAAAACAAGTGTAAGTATTTATCACTAGAATGCATGCTCCAATAAAGCCAGGATTTCTTCGTCTGTTTTGTTTACTGGTATACCTCCAGTGGATAGAACATCAGTGAACCATTTAGGGCTTCAACCAATATTTACTGAGCCAAGCACTGAAACATGCCAGGCACTGACCTAGGTGTTAAGATACAATAGTGAACAAGAGCCCCACATTCCTGTCCTCATGAAGCTGACATTCTAGTGATTAATATTTCACAGTGGGGGGGCAGTTAGCTCAGTTTGGTAGAGCATGGTGCTAATATTTCACAATAGGCACAGAGCCATAGAGAATATCTAGATTGTAAGCCTGCTAGCTGTTAATTGTTTAGTCACTAAGTTGTGTCTGTCTCTTTTGTAATCCCATGGACTGTAGCCTGCCAGGGATTCAGTTCATGGGATTTCCCAGGCAGAAATACTGGAGTGGGTTACCAATTCCTACTCCAGGGGATCTTCCCACCCATGGATCGAACCCCTGCCTCCTGCATTGGCAGGCAGATTATTTACCACTGAGTCACCAGAGAAGTCCAAGCTTGCTAGTTACAATGGTTATATTATACCTATCTCTAGAATCTTGCCTGACCACAGAAGGTTTAATCCAGAGGTAATACTGCTTTCTGACCTCTGCAATATGACTTTCTCCAGTTCATCCCAGATTCTGCTGGGATACTAGCCTCATTTCCCTACCATGTTTAATACATGAAACTGGTGTCAGACTCAGACAGGGCTCTGTGGTCCACCTGTTCTCAATTCTGAAGAAATCAGAGATGACAAGGAAGCAGCACTTTATAAGAAAAGTAAAGGGCAGGTATGGATTATGTGTAAGTGTGCTTTATCGGGAGAAATATGGATGGCCTTATACTTCAACTGCAAGGTCTATGTGCCTTGAAGTCTAATTACCTTAAAATTACAGACTAAAACTACTGTTGATGCAAATTTGTGCCACTGCATACTGTGGAGTTCAACAACCATTAAAAAACTAAACTGATAATCACAAAGCTAAGAATAATGTCAAATTAAAAAGTAGGAATAGGGCTTCCCTGGAGTCCAGTGGTTAAGAATCCACTTGCCAATACAGGGGACACTGGTTTAATCCCTACTCCGGGAATATCCCACATGCTATGGGGCAACAAAGCCTCTGTGCTACAACTACTGAGCCCAAGCTCTAGAGCCTGTGAGCCACAACTACTGCGTCCACATGCTACAACTATTGAAGCCTACACACCCTCCAGCCCATGCTCTGCAACAAGAGAAGACACCTCAATGAGAAGCCTGGGTACTGCAACAAAAAGTAGCCCCCACTCACTGCAACTAGAGAAAGTTTGTATGCAGCAGTGAAGACCCAGTGAAGCCAAATATCAATCAATCAATCTTCTTTTAAAAAGTAAGAATAGTAGCAATCAAAATCATAGCCAATTCAAGGCAACATTCAAAAAGTGGTCCTCTCTCTCAACTATAGGAATATCAGTTATCTACACACACACACTGGTAGAGTCTTTGCCATTAAATAGTGCAGTCAAGCTAGAGGTGGTAAATACTGATCCAGAGTTACCAAAGGCTATTAAAGATGGTCATTTTAATTTGTGAATACTCAATTTTAGTACCCTTAAATTGCTCTTAGGCTGCCAAGAGCCAGCTCATTTCTGTAGGTGAAACTGCCTATCAAATATAAGAACAATAACTTAGATTTATTTAATTTGTTGTGGCTCATCTGGGGGCTGGAGACTATTTTGAGCATAACTGTTGTAATCAGCAGAAACTTCAGCATTCAATGGACCTATGCTCAAACTGAAGTTGTGGGGCAAATCATGGGCAAGTCATTTAACTTCTTCATCTATAAAGTAGAGATTCTGTTATATTCCTACCTAATTGTAAGACTTTGAAATTATCATTATGAAATAAAGCCCAGTCCGTTTCTTCTACGAAGATGAATTCTATGGTACATATTACTCTCTGCAGGTCCTCAGGAATATTTGAAACAAGTAGATTCCAGAATAGGCACTTGTTCTACCCAAAGCAACATCTTTAGGATTGAAAAATCAGAAGGCCCGATGAAAGGTAATCTTAGAAATAAGAGGAGAACAGGGATTTCCCTGGTGGTACAGTGGTGGTACAGTCTGCCTGCCACTGCAGGGGACATGGGTTCGATTCCTGGTCCAGAAGACTCCACATGTGGTAAAGCAACAAAGCCTGTGCTCCATAATTACTGAGCCTGTACACCACAACTACAGAAGGCAACATGCTCTAGAGCCTGCATGACCCAACTACTGAGCCCATGTGCCTAGACCCTGTGCTCTGCAACAAGAGAACTACTGCAATGAGAAGCCTGTGCACCACAACAAAGAGTAGCCCCTGCTCACCACAACTAAAGAAAGCCTGCCCAAAGCAACAAAGACCCAGTGCAGCCAAAAAGAATAAAAAATATTAAAAAAAAAAAAGAAATAAGAGAAGAACAACAGTCCAAGGTAGCTTTTGGGTTACCTTGGCAAGGACAGGAACTGGAGAGGTGACAATGATGCTGAGAAATTTCTAACAGTCCTTGAATTAGGGGTTGCAGCTAACATAAATGAAAATGGTTAAGAAAATCAACCACCAGAAAAAAATTTTCCCTAAACTACACTGTGGGTGTTAACAATATGAACAACTAAAATACTAGAGTTTATAAATTCAAAATTTAAAAAAAAGTTAAACATAGGAAAATTTAACCATTACATTTTTGCATCTGCTCCTTTGACTTGGAACAGGAGGTCTGATGCCTTTCTAATGTACCAAGAGGTCAATGTTAGGTCTTATATTTTTGTGTTACATGGGTACTAAAGAATTTAGCCTTGAATCCTTTTACTGGGAATGATTAATTTTATCCTATTTCATAATGGAAAACAGCTGCTTTGAAATGTAGGAATTTCCAAACATAAATAGATGTCTTGCATAGTGTTTTTTATATTTAGGATTACTACTCCTCAGATATTTGTAGAATTTTGGCATTTGAATGACATCATGCTTCAATTTCAGTACCACAGAACACTACATCAGTTATCTCCACTGTCGCTGAATATTCATTGGAAGGACTGAAGCTAAAGCTCCAGTATTTTGGCCACCTGATGTAAAGTGCCAACTCATTGGAAAAGACCCAGATGCTGGGAAAGACTGAGGGAAGGAGGGAAAGATTGAGGGCAGGAGGAGAAGAGGGCAACAGATGAGATGGTTGGATGGCATCACCGACTCATCCATCAATGGATGGACATGAGAGAGTGAAGGACAGGGAAGCCTGGCATGTTGCAGTCTATATGGTCGCAAAGAGTAAGACCCAACTGAGGGACTGACCAAAAACAACTGTAGCTATTCTTTCACACCATGAAAATCAATTGGAAAAGGTTATTTTCATAGAATATAAGGTCAGAGAAACTTTTACTGGAATTCAGTAGACAACTCCACAATTTGGGGAATGTAATTCAGGCCATCATGTTCATTTACTGGAAACCAATTTCAGCAAAGTGAGCCAGTCTATCTTCTGCCAAATGAGTGGTCCTAAGGCATAATTTTGCTGCTGCTGCTGCTAAGTCACTTCAGTTGTGTCCGACTCTGTGCGACTCCATAGATGGCAGCCCACCAGGCTCCCTGTTCCTGGGATTCTCCAGGCAAGAACACTGGAGTGGGTTGCCGTTTCCTTCTCCAATGCATGAAAGTGAAAAGTGAAAGTGAAGTTGCTCAGTCCTGTCCAACCCTCAGCGACCCCATGGACTGCAGCCTACCAGGCTCCTCCACCCATGGGATTTTCCAGGCAAGAGTACTGGAGTGGGGTGCCATTGCCTTCTCCGATAATTTTGCTAGGAATGAGCAAATACAGCCACACATTTGGAACATATTTCTGAACAACCTTACTTTTATTCAAACTGAACTGTAATGTCAACCAAATAGGCCAAATATTTTATTTTAGTCTTTGCTGGTGTGCTGAATGCCTTTTGGAGGCCAAGTAAGTTGTTTTTCTCCAGTATCTTCAGCACCATACCTCAACTAGGTCAATTAATCTCCATAATAGGGCAGATTTCCATGACATGAATCTAAAAATTCACCAAGCAAAGTATTCAACTATGTTTGGTGCAAACCAAAATGTTAATTACCAGTTACTGACATGATTCATTTTGAACATTTCTGCATAAAAAACGGAATCCAAAGGGGTGATACAATGAACAGCCTTAAGTCTTTGTAAAATGTTTCTGAAAAAGAATTGAAGCTTCCTAAGGCCAACAGTTTAACATTATTGCAGAAGCACCATCTGTAGTCATATTCATTAATTTTGACCAATCTATACTAAAAATTTCAAGACTTTTCTCAACATACAAAATCCAGATATTTGTAGATGAACCCATCAGAAGCTACTCCAAAAGAGTTAGATTGCATCAAAATTATTAACATATAAATTATATATCTAGGTACAGTTCTCAAACTTTAGAGTGTATCAGAATCTGTTGGAGGGCTTATTAGAATAAATTGACAAGCTTCATTTCCAGTAGGTCTGGGGTAAGGCCTGATAATGTGTATTTATAACAAGTTCCCAAGTGGTACAGTGCTGGTGATCAGGGACCATACTTTGAGAACTACTGGCTAGACACATAATTAAGTATATTTTTAAATGTACAGTGTTTATATCTGTTGTAACCAACTGTAATCTAAAACTTTATAATTTAACTCCTTGACACAATTTGTCACAAAAATGTTCAGCCACCAGTCTTAAACATCCTGAACAACAGTATCTACTACTTTTGCAAATGTTTATTCATGATGTAAAATTCTGCTGTACTCAACACTCTTTTCTTAAATCACTACCTACAAAAGGCTTTCAAGCCCTGGCAATTTTTTCATGTAATATATAATCACATTTCACGGCTGCTGCTGCTGCTGCTGCTAAGTCACTTCAGTCGTGTCCGACTCTGTGCGACCCAATGGACGGCAGCCTACCAGGCTTCTCCGTCCATGGGATTCTCCAGGCAAGAACACTGGAATGGGTTACATTTCATGGCAGTATTATTTAATTCTGTCTGTATTAAAAAACGACCTAATGAAATTCCAATCCCTTTTAAAAATTCTTTTTGATTCAGCACTTATTATTCTTGTATACTCGTCATATTTCTTACAATGGTTTATTTTTAAATGGTGTCTTAAGTTATAGTCTTTCAACAAACACACTGTGTTTAGATACATCATCACTTCCACTAGGAAATAGGCTCCCTTTAATTTTCCTTTAAATATTTGTCCTTCTGTATGTTTTCTCCACTTTTCAGATATGGGTAGAAGAAATATTGTATATTCTTCAAAACTAGTATAAAAAAAGGACAAGCAAAAAAGAAAACAAAACAAAACAATAATACAAGCACAACAATCAATGGTGTTTTAGTTTTCTATTTTTATATAACAAATTACCCCCCAAATTTAGTAGCTTAAAGAGCATTTATTTTCTCATAGTGTCTGTGAATGTGGCTTAACTGGGTTCTTTGGCTCAGGGTCTCTCACAGACTGCAATCAAGGTGTCAGCTAAGGCTGCAGTCATCTCAAGGCTCGACTGGGAAAGGATCTGCTTACAAGCTCACTCAAGTGGCTGTTGGCATGATTTAGTTCCTGTGGGCTGTTGCACTGAGGACCTCAGTTCCTCACTGGTTGTTGGTCAGAGGCTGCCCTCAGTTACTTGTAACGTGAGCTTCTTCATAGGGCAGCCCAAAACATGGTAGTTTGCTTCACCAGAGTGATCAAGCAAAAAATCCAAGGGGGAGAGAGAGTGCAAACAAGATGGAAGTTGCAGTCTTTTATAACCTAATTTTGGAAGTGACATCTCATCATTTTTGTTATATTCTGTTCATTAAAAGCAAGTCACAGTCCAGCCCACACACAGGAGGTGGAGGTAGATTAAACAAGAGTGTGAATTCCAGGAAGTGGGAATTACTAGGAGCCATGTCAGTTCAGTTCAGTCACTAAGTCGTGTCTGACTCTTTGAGACCCCATGAACTGCAGCACGCCAGGCCTCCCTGTCCATCACCAACTCCAGGAGTCCACCCAAATCCATGTCCATTGTGTCAGTGATGCCATCTAACCATCTCATTCTCTGTCGTCCCCTTCTCCTCCTGCCCTCAATCTTTCCCAGCATCAGGGTCTTTTCCAATGAGTCAGCTCTCCCCATCAGGTAGCCAAAGTATTGGAGTTTCAGCTTCAACATCAGTCCCTCCAATGAACACCCAGGACTGATCTCCTTTAGGATGGACTGGTTGGATCTCCTTGCAGTCCAAGGGACTCTTGAGAGTCTTCTCCAACACCACAGTTCAAAAGCATCAATTCTTCAGTGCTCAGCTTTCTTTACAGTCCAACTCTCACATCCATACATGATTACTGGAAAAACTGTAGCTTTGACTAGACAGACCTTTGTTGGCAAAGTAATGTCTCTGCTTTTGAATATGTTGTCTAGGTTGGTCATAACTTTCCTTCCAAGGAGCAAGCGTCTTTTAATTTCATGGCTGCAATCACCATCTGCAGTGATTTTGGAGCCCAGAAAAATAAAGGCAGCCACTGCTTTCACTGTTTCCCCACCTACCTACTGTGAATTGATGGGACTGGGAGCCATGTAGAAAATGGCTATCATGACAGGCAAGTGGCACTTGGTCAGACACCATGGAGTAGTACAGACTCCAATAAATGAAGACCATGTGGCTTGATAAAAGGGACAAGTCAGTGTTGCATGAGGATGATATTTCAAGAGCAGCTACAATGTTAAAATTCTTGGTAATATTTCACAATTTTTAAAATGTTGGCAACAAATCCATACTTATTAAAAAAGAAATGAGTTTGTAAAATGCAAGTTAAATGATAGAGGGAAATGAAAAACCATCCAACTAGATGATGCCTTAATATTCAATCCAAACCCACAATGTAACTTTAGATCCTGATGAACACTACTGATCAATGAAAATCAATGGAATTCTTTTAAAAAATGTGTGGCGCTATGGGCTGCCAGTTTGCCATCCTTGCCATAATCCTTGTGATTTTCTTTGTGGTACAGATGAAAAGACAAAAGTTTTGGTATCTGAAATGCAAATTGTGGTCCTGCCACCTTCACTATGTCCTTGGGCCTATGACAAGGGTCAGAGAAAAGATCCTCAGGGCTATTACTGTTAGTATTTTCTTATTTGTCTTTCCTACTGACTATGAGCTCCTGGAGGATTAGAGTACCACTCCACCTGACTGCAGTGTTCCCTGATCTCACTTTCCTAGTTCATTTTTCCATACAGCGCTTACTATACTACCTAAAATACTATACACTTTGTCTTTTTATCTGGTTTATTGTTTGTCCTTCCTACCAGAATATAAACTTCATGAGGTAAGAAACCTGTTTTGATCACTGCTTTATCCTCTCAATATTAAACTGTGCCTAGAGCACAGTAGAAGCCCATTAAACATTTGTTTAAGGAATAAATTCCACTGTTCATAGTGCAGAGCACAGGGTCTCACACAGGTGTTCAAAAAATGCTAAAAAGCATTCATTGTTCTGATAAGAAAAATGGGGTTAAATGAGGCCAGAGAATGGTAGGCAGATCAAGAAGTACCCTCCATGTCAGGTCAAGCTTAAGGCATGAGAGTGAAATGTCAATGTCCAACTTATTTGGCATACAATATATTTTGGTCAAAGTAATTGAAGCTGTCATTTATATGGCATTTACTATGTTGCATATAATGTTCTAAGCACTGAACTTAATTTAATACTCACAATAAAGTCTGTTGCTGCTAAGCTGCTTCAGTTGTGTCTGACTCTGTGTGACCCCACAGACAGCAGCCCACCAGGCTTCTCTGTCCCTGGGATTCTCCAAGCAAGAATACTGGAGTGGGTTGCCATTTCCTTCTCCAATGCATGAAAGTGAAAAGTGAAAGTGAAGTCGCTCAGTCATGTCTGACTTTTAGCGACCCCAAGGACTGCAGCCTACCAAGCTCCTCCATCCATGGGATTTTCCAGGCAAGAGTACTGGAGTGGGGTGCCATTGCCTTCTCCGAATAAAGTCTGTAAATAAGATTAACATAATGAATCTATATAAGTTACTTAGCACAGGTGGTAGCTATCATTACTAAGACCAAGGGGAAATTTATTCCATAAATGCATTGCTAAACAGCTACAAAGCTTACTTTTCCTTAACAAATTGTGGCAATTACATTTGAAATTGAGTAAGTTTCATGGAACGAACCTATAAAATTATAAAACACTGGCTCTACATTCTTCGTTATCTGCCTTTCAAAGCCTTCTACAGTAAATGAGTCTATCAACTTACCTCTTTCTCTTTCAATAACCATTATTATTCACAATTCATCAAGCCCTGCAGCAAAATCTCTGCCCTCTTTGAACACAATTAAGAGATAATAGGGCCTCCCAATATGGATGGGTCATAGTGGAAAGTTCTGACAAAATGTGGTCCATTGGAGAAAGGAATGGCAAAAACACTTCAGTGTCTTGCTGTGAGAACTTCATGAACAGCATTAAAAGGCAAAAAGACATGACACTGAAAGATGAACTACCCTGGTTGGTAGGTGCCCAGTATGGTACTGGAGAAGAGTGGAGAAATAACTCCAGAAAGAATGAAAAACCAAAGTGAAAACAACGCCCAGTTCTGGATGTGACTGGTAATGGAAGTCAAGTCTGA
This sequence comes from Bos javanicus, assembly GCF_032452875.1. Taxonomy (NCBI): domain Eukaryota; kingdom Metazoa; phylum Chordata; class Mammalia; order Artiodactyla; family Bovidae; genus Bos; species Bos javanicus. The sequence goes on from NC_083897.1 coordinate 93,921,590, forward strand.
TGCTGTAAAGAACATTAATGCATAGGAACCTGGAATGTTAGGTCCACGAATCAAGGTAAATTGGAAGTGGTCAAACAAGAGATGGCAAGAGTGAACATCAACAGTTTAGGAATCAGTAAACTCAAATGGACAGGAATGGGCAAAATTAATTCAGATGACAATTGTATCTACTATTGGGGCAAGAATCCCTTAAAAGAAATGGAGTAGCCCTCATAGTCAACAAAAGAGTCTGAAATGCAGTACTTGGGTGCAGTCTCAAAAATGACAGAATGATCTCTGTTCATTTCCAAGGCAAACCATGCAATATCACAGTAATCAAAGTCTATGCCCCAATCAGTAATGCAGAAGAAGCTGAAGTTGAGTGGTTCTATGACTACCTACAAGACTTTCTAGAACTAACATACATAAAAGATGTTCTTTTCATCACAGGGGAGTGGAATGCAAAAGCAGGAAGTCAAGAGATCCCTGGAGTTAACAGGCAAGTTTGACCTTGGAGTACAAAATGAAGCAGGGCAAAGTTTTGTGAAGAGAATGCACTGCTCATAGCAAACACCCTCTTCCAATAATACAAGAGACGACTCTACACATGGACATCACCAGATGGTCACTACTGAAATCAGACTGATTATACTCTTTGCAGCTGAAGATGGAGACGCTCTATATAGTCAACACAAACAAGACCAGGAGCTGACAGTTGCTCAGATCATGAACAACTCAGATCATGAACAACTCAGATCATGAACAACTCAGATCATGAACAGCTTATTGCCAAATATAGACGTAAATTGAAGAAAGTAGGGAAAACCACTAGACCATTCAGGTATGACCTAAATCAAATCCCTTATGATTATACAGTGGAAGTGACAAATAGATTCAAGGGATTAGATTTGATAGAGTGCCTGAAGAAATATGGACGGAGGTTCATGACACTGTACAGGAGGCAGTGATCAAGGCCACCCCCAAGAAAAAGAAATGCGAAAAGGCAAAATGGTTGTCTGAGGAGGCCTTACAAATAGCTGAGAAAAGAGAAGCTAAAGGCAAAGGAGAAAAAAAAAGATATACACATCTGAATGCAGAGTTCCAAAGATTAGCAAGGAAAGATAAGAAAGCCTTACTCAGTGAACAATGCAAGGAAACAGAGGTGAAAGACTAGAGATCTCTTCAACAAAATTAGAGATCCAAGGGAACATTTCATGTGAAGATAAGCACAATAAAGGACATAAGTGGTATGGACCTGACAGAAGCAGAAGATATTAAGAAGAGGTGGCAAGAACACAAAGAACTACACAAAAAAGATCTTCATGGCCCAGATAACCATGATGGTCTGATCACTCACCTACAGCCAGACATCCTAAGTGTGAAGTCAAGTGGGCCTTTGGAAGCATCACTATGAACAAAGCAAGTGTTCAGTTCAGTTCAGTTCAGTTGCTGAGTCGTGTCCAACTCTCTGCGACTCTCTGCCACTCGCCAGGCCTCCCTGTCCATCCCCAACTCCTGGAGTTCACTCAGATTCACGTTCATTGAGTCGGTGATGCCATCCAGCCATCTCATCCTGTCGTCCCCTTCTTCTCCTGCCCCCAATCCCTCCCAGCATCAGAGTCTTTTCTAATGGGTCAACTCTTTACATGAGGTGGCCAAAGTATTGGAGTTTCAGCTTTAGCATCAACACTTCCAAAGAACACCCAGGGCTGATCTCCTTCAGAATGGACTGGTTGGATCTCCTTGCAGTCCAAGGGACTCTCAAGAGTCTTCTCCAACACCACAGTTCAAAAGTATCAATTCTTCGGTGCTCAGCTTTCTTCAGAGTCCAACTCTCACATCCATACATGACTACTGGAAAAACCATAGCCTTGACTAGACGGACCTTTGTTGGCAAAGTAATGTCTCTGCTTTTGAATATGCTATCTAGGTTGGTCATAACTTTCCTTCCAAGGAGTAAGCGTCTTTTAATTTCATGGCTGCAATCACCATCTGCAGTGATTTTGGAGCCCCACAAAATAAAGTCTGTCACTATTTCCACTGTTTCCCCATCTATTTTCCATGAAGTGATGGGACCAGATGCTATGATCTTCGTTTTCTGAATGTTGAGCTTTAAACCAACTTTTTCACTCTCCTCTTTCACTTTCATCAAGAGGCTTTTTAGTTCCTCTTCACTTTCTGCCGTAAGAGTGTAATCATCTGCATGTCTGAGGTTATTGATATTTCTCCTGGCAATCTTGATTCCAGCTTGTGCTTCCTCCGGCCCAGCGTTTCTCATGATGTACTCTGCATATAAGTTAAATAAGCAGGGTGACAATATACAGCCTTGACGTACTCCTTTTCCTACTTGGAACCAGTCTGTTGTTCCATGTCCAGTTCTAACTGTTGCTTCCTGACCTGCATACAGGTTTCTCAAGAGGCAGGTCAGGTGGTCTGGTATTCCCATCTCTTTCAGAATTTTCCACAGTTTATTGTGATCCACACAGTCAAAGGCTTTGGCATAGTCAATAAAGCAGAAATAGATGTTTTTCTGGAACTCTCTTGCTTTTTCAATGATCCAGTGGATGTTGGCAATTTGATCTCTGATAGGTGATGGAATTCCAGTTGAGCCATTTCAAACTTGAAAGAAGATGCTTTGAAAGTGCTGCACTCAATATGCCAGCAAATTGGGAAAACTCAGCAGTGGCCACAGGATTGGAAAAGGTGTTTTCATTCCAATCCCAAAGAAAGGCAATACCAAAGAATGTTCAAACTATACACAATTGTGCTCATCTCACCCACTAGCCAAGTAATGCTCAAAATTCTCCAAGTGAGGCTTCAACAATATGTGAATCAAAAAGTTCCAGATGTTCAAGCTGGATTTAGAAAAGGCAGAGGAACCAGAGATCAAATTGCCAACATCCATAGGATGATAGAAGAAGGAAGAGAGTTCCAGAAAGACATCTACTTCGTCTTTATTGACTATACCAAAGCCTTTGACAGTATTGATCACAACAAACTTGGAAAATTCTTCAAGAGATGCTAATATCAGAACACCTTACCTGCCTCCTCAGAAATCTGTATGCAAGTCATTAAGAACCAACCATTACCATCTTTCTAAATTCCATATATATGCATTAGTATACTGTAGTGGTGTTTTCCTTTCTGGCTTACTTCACTTTGTATAATAGGCTCCAGTTTCATCCACCTCATTAGAACTGATTCAAGTGTACTCTTTTTAATGGCTGGGGGGGGGGGATGATTTGGGAGAATGGCATTAAAACATGTATAATATCATATAAGAAATGAATCACCAGTCCAGGTTCGATGCAGGATACAGGAAGCTTGGGGCTGGTGCACTGGGATGACCCAGAGGGATGGTATGGGGAGGGAGGTTCAGGATGGGGAACACGTGTACACCTGTGGCAGATGCATGTTGATGTATGGCAAAACCAATACAATGTTGTAAAGTAAAAAAAAAAATAAAAAAAAAAAAAAAGAACCAACCGTTAGAACCGGAAATGGAACAGCAGACTGGTTCCAAATTGGGAAAGGAGTACCTAATGGCTGTATATTGTCATCCTGCTTATTTAACTTATATGTAGAGTATATCATGCAAAATGCTGGGCTGGATGAAGCAAAAGCTGGAATCAAGATTGCCAGGAAAAATATCAGTAACCTCAGATGCAGATGACACCACCCTTATGGTAGAAAGTGAAGAGGAACTAAACAGCCTCTTGATGAAAGTGAAAGAGGAGAGTGAAAAAGCTGGTTTAAAATTCAACATTCAGAAAACTAAGATCATGGCATCCAGGCAAATAGATGGGGAACAATGGAAACAGTGACTGAGTTTGTTTTCTTGGGCTCTAAAATCACCACTGATGGTGACTGCAGCCATGAAATTAAAAGACACTTGCTACTTGGAAGAAAAGCTATGACCAACCTAGACAGCATATTAAATAGTAGAGACATTACTTTGCCAACAAACGTCCATCTAGTCAAAGCTATGGTTTTTCCAGTAGTCATGTATGGATGTGAGAGTTGGACCATAAAGAAACCCGAGACTGAAGAACTGATGCTTTCGAACTGTGGTGTTGCAGAAGCCTCTTGAGAGTTCCTTGGACTGCAAGGAGATCAAACCAGTGAATCCTAAAGAAATCAGTCCTGAATATTCATTGGAAGGGTGGACGCTGAAACTGAAGCTCCAACACCTTCGGCACCTAACTCAAAAAACTGACTCATTGGAAAAGACCCTGATGCTGGGAAAGATTGAAGTGGGGAGGAGAAGGGGATGATAGAGGATGAGATGGTTGGATGGCATCACCGACTCAATGGAGAGGAGTTTGAGCAAGCTCTGGGAGCTGGTGATGGACAGGGAAGACTGGCGTGCTGCAGTCCATGGGATCACAAAGAGTCAGATGCAACTGAGCAACTGAACTGAGTGACATACAAATTTCCCGTCATAAGGTAAGTAAGTTCTAGGGATACAGTGTACATGGCATGGGAGAAAAAAAAAAGAGAATCATAATGTGATATGAAAATACTATGAGAAAAAAAATGAGAATTTTTTTTTTTAAAGCACTCTGATAGCACTAGGGAAGGCATCATTTACCTTGGCTGGGAAAGGTTTCATAGTGACAACATTTTAGCAAGAATAAGTAGGAATCTGCTACACAAAGAGTGAGAGTTAAATAAGAAAACCACTATATGAGAAGACATAGTATGTCTAGAATGTTAAAAAAAGAAAGTTCAGAATGGTTGGGACCTTCCAATGTTTGGAACAGGTGTGGGCAAAGGTAAGCACCAAGTAAGCTGGAGAGAGTTTGGGATCAGACTGTGTGAATGGCATTGTCTGCCATGCTCACAAGTCTGAGTTTAGTAAGGTTAGGCAAAAAGTCATTGGGTATCTTTGGGCATAGGAAAACGTCAGCTTATCTGATAGAAATGTATAAGATGGACTATGGCACAAAGAGTGAGGCAATTTTCACAGTTCAGATAAGAAATGATGGCAGCCTGAACTACAGCAATGGGGGTGGAAGTAGCTGGATTCAGGAGACATATTTGAGGTAGAGGTGACAAGATCTGGTGACCAAGTGGATAGGAGAAGTGACAGGAAGACTGAAGAATTGAGAAGATCTCCATGGTTTCTGGCTTGAAATGGATGAAAGATGACATTCATAGAAAAAGAGAACATCATAAGTAGAACAAGTTTTGGTGGAAAATAATGAACTCCATCTTGGGTATTTTTTAATATAAGTGACCTATAGGACATTTTGGATTTTTTTTTTTTAATATAAGTGACCTACAAGACATTGAAAAGGTGTGTTGAAAGCTTATGAGAGAGGCTGGGCTAGAGAAAAACAGCTATAGGAATAATCATAATACAGTTAACACTTAAAGCCATAATAACAGATGAGATTGCTCAGAATATGTATGTAGAAAAATAGGGCTAGGGCAGAAATCATGAGAGCACCAATGCTTAAGGAAGCAGTAAGAGGAGGAGAAACAACTAGAGACTTATATGGGAGAATCAGCAGTAAGCTGCATTATGGAATCCAAGAAAGGAAATTCAAAGAAAGGATATCTTATAGAGCATTAATAAAGGGTAAGAATGGAAATGGTTTTGGTGGCTTCAGAATGGTGACATCACAAATCAAGTGGCAATAGGCTAGGGAATGGAAATTAATAAAATCTTATATCTTCAAGAATGATGGTTAAAAGGGAAGAAGAGGGATTAAGGGAATTACAAAACAAAGAGGAAGTTTTTATTCTTTAAAGGTTATTTATATATACATATGTACTTATAAATGAAAGAAACCAGAAAGGGAGAGACTTAAAATGTAGGAAAAAAGAGAGACTGCTACTTTTGAATTCCTATAAAATCATTATATGAGTCACTCATTTGGCACTGAGCTTACACATTTGCTTGTACTGGCAGTACTGTCCACTTAGCAAATGAACATATGCTAATGCTAAGTCACTTCAGTCGTGTCCGACTCTGTGTGACCCCATAGATGGCAGCCCACCAAGCTCCCCGTCCCTGGGATTCTACAGGCAAGAACACTGGAGTGCGTTGCCATTTCCTTCTCCAACGCATGAAAGTGAAAAGTGAAAGTCAAATCGCTCAGTCCTGTCCAACCCTCAGCGACCCCATGGACTGCAGCCCAGCAGGCTCCTCTGTCCATGGGATTTTCCAGGCAAGAGTACTGGAGTGGGGTGGCATTGCCTTCTCAAATGAACAGAAGTGCCCAATAAATCTTCTTCAAAATTTTATTGCATATTATCTGGCTAGAAAGTGTACAATTTGACACAAGAATGTACAAAAAGGAAACCATGTGAAACTGTGGAAACAGACTTTAAGCAATACAAATCCAGGACAGAATTTTATACACTATTTACTGTATATTTTGTTGTTGTTCACTCACCCGATCATGTCGGACTCTTTGCAACCCTATGGACTGCAGTATACCAGGATTCCCTATCTTTCACTATCTCTCAGAGTTTGCTCAAATGCATGTCCATTGAGTTGCTGATGTCATCCAACCACGTCATTCTCTGTCGACTCCTTCTCCTCCTGCCCTCCATCTTTCCCAGCATCAGGGCCTCTTCCAATGAGTGGGCTCATCGCATCAGGTGGCCAAAGAATTGGAGCTTCAGCTTCAGCATCACTCCTTCCAATAAATATTCAGGTTTGATTTCCTTTATGATTGATTGGTTTGATCTCCTTGCAGTCCAGGGAATTCTCAATAGCCTTTTCTAGCACCACAGTTCGAAAGAATCAATTCTTCGGCACCCTGCCTTCCTTATGGTCCAATTCTCACATCTTTAAACGACTACTGGAAAAACCATAGCTTTGACTAGATGTATGTTTGCTGACAAAGTGATATCTCTGCTTTTTAATATGCCTCTCAGGTTTGTTATAGCTTTTCTTCTAAGGAGCAAGCGTCTTTTAATTTCATGGCTACATACACCATCTGCAGTGATTTTGGAGCTCAAGAAAATAAAATCTGTCACTGTTTCAATTGTTGCTCCGTCTACTTGCCATTAAGTGATGGAACCGGATGCCATGATCTTCATTTTTTGAATGCTGAGTATTATGCCAGCTTTTTCACTCTCCTCTTTCATATTCATCAAGAGGCTCTTTAGTTCCTCTTCACTTTCTGTGGTGTCATCTGCATATCTGAGGTTACTGATATTTCTCCTGGCAATCTTCATTCCACCTTGTGCTTCATCCAGCCGAGCATTTCATGTGATGTACTCTGCATGTAAGTACATAATGTACTTTGCATATAGGTGAAATTAGTACAGTGACAACATACAGCCTTGACATACTCCTTTCCCAGGTTTGAACCAGTCCATTGTTTCATGTCTGGTTCTAACTGTTGCTTCTTGACCTGCGTACAGGTTTCTCAGGAGGCAGATAAGGTGGTCTGGTATTCCCATCTCTTGAAGAATTTTCCACAGTTTGTCGTGACCCACACAGTCAAAGGCTTAGCATATTCAATGAAGCAGATGTTTTGCAGGAATTCTCTTGCTTTTTCTATGATCAATGGATGTTGGCAATTTGATCTCTGGTTCCTCTGCCTTTTCTAAATCCAGCGTGCACATGTGAAAGTTTTCAGTTCACATACTGTTGAAGCCTAGCTTGAAGGATTTTGAGCATTACTTTGCTAGCATGTGAAATGAGTGCAATTGTGTGGTAGTTTGAACTTTCTTTGACATTGCCCTTCTTTGATATTGGAATGAAAACTGATCTTTTCCAGTCCTGTGGCCACTGCTCAGTTTTACCAATTTGCTGGCATACTGAGTGCAGCACTTTAACAGCATCATCTTTTAGGATTTGAAATAGCTCAGCTGGAATTCCACCACCTCCACTAGCTTTATTAATAGCGATGCTTCCTCAGGCCACTTGACTTCACACTCCAGGATGTCTGGCTCTAGATGAGTGACCACACCATTGGGGTTACCCAGGTAATTAATAGCTGTTTTGTATAGTTCTTCTGTGTATTCTTGCCACCTCCTCTTAATCTCTTCTGTTAGGCCCTTTTCGATTCTGTCTTTTACTGTGCCCATCTTTGCATGAAGCGTTCCCTTGGTATCTTCAATTTTCTTGAAGAGATCTGTAGTCTTTCCCAGTCTATTGTTTTCCTCTATTTGTTTGCATTGTTCACTTCAGAAGGCTTTCTTATCTCTCCTTGTTATTCTTTGCAACCCTGCATTCAGAGGGTATATCTTTCCCTTTCTCCTTTGCCTTTTGCTTGAACCCCATGAACAGTACTAATATCTAGACCAAAGAAAAATCATTTCACTTCTTTGCATCTGTTATTCAACTGTTAAATGGGCAGAAAAGCACATATTTTGAGAGCTTATGTGGATTAAACAAGATAAAAAGCACTTGCTATACAACCTGGTGCTCAAGAACAGAAGTAATTACTATTGTGGTAATTTTTCCTACCACTGGTGCATCTAGAAGAGTCACTAACATTTCAGGATGTGTCAATGACTGAGGATAACTAAATAGTCAGGAGGCAAGAAGACGGCAGAGGAGTAAGACAGGGAAATTGCCAGCCTTACCACTAATACATCAAAAACTCATCAAGATAAAGAGCAACGCCTACAAAGCAACTTCTAGGTGACAGCAGAAGACTCCAGGCCTCCAGGGGGATAGGTTAAGCTCCCTGGAATGAGGTAGGAGAGAGAACGGGAGACATAAAAAGGGAAAAGACAGAAAACTTCTGGATGGGAGCTTGTGCCCGAGGGAGGGAGGGAATCCTGAAGCAGGAAGAGTTCCTGTGTGCTGGGAACCTCCCTCACAGGCAGGCCCAAGGGGGAGATGCAGAATCTGGGAAAACTGGCAAAGCAAGGACTTAGAGGGCAGAAAACAGAAAAAGCTGCACTACTCAGCCCATAAACAACTCACGGACTCTGGCCCTGAGCAGATGGTGGGCTCAGGGAACTGAGAGAAGCCCACAGAAGTCCCCCAGTGAAGAGGGTGGGCCTGGGGTGACAAGCAAGGCGCAGCATACAAACCTCTCCAGTGCACACAACCCTTGCAGCTCAGAGGGCAGGCCTGGAGAGCCAAGACAAGTGCACACAAGACCTGCAACATAGAGAGCTGACTGATGAGACAAAACAAGTGCACACAAGCCCCGAGACCCAGACAGCGGGTCCAGGGAGCCGAGACAAGTGCACATAAGCCCCAGGATGCAGAGGGTGGTCCCAGGTTGCGGAAACAAGTGAACACAAGCCCTGAGACATAGAGGGTGGACCTGGTGAGCTGAGACAAGTGAACACAAGGAGCACAATGCAGAGTGTGGGCTCAGGGAGCCAAGACAAGTGTACACAAGCCCCACGAAGCAGAGGGTGACCTCAGGGGCCTGAGGGAAGCCCACACAGGTCTCTGCAAAGCAGAGTGCACAGTTTGGGAGCTGAGAAAAGATCCACATAAGACCCCATCTATCAAGCTTTGTCTTGCAGTGCAGTGCAGGGCAGGACTGGGGAACAGAAGCACCAGCAAAGATTCCACGGACAAGTAGGGGGCTGGCGGCAATGAAGATATGCTGAGAGGGCTTTGACACAGCTGTGGAAATAGATGTGTGTAACACTGCTAAAGCTAGACGGACTGCCCAAAGACATACCGAACCCAGACACCCCAAAACCTACTAGTGGAAACTGAATTGCCCTTCAGAGAGATGAGATATAGGTACATCAATGAGAACACAGGCACAAGCTCCCCCAACCAGGAAAGCATCACAGTACACTAATCCAGCCCCCATCCACTGGGGCAGAATCCACAGCCAAGAAGAACTATGACCTTGAAAACTTTTTTTTTCTTATAAATCACAGTTTATTCCACTTACATATTTCTACCTTCACATTAGCCTTTTGTGGTGGTGTGGAGTTTTCCTCTGTTTTTCCTGTAAACAAAAAACTCATTTTAAGATTTATTTTTCCTTTTTCAACCCTTTTTTAGGGGATTTCTTGGATTTTGTTTTTGCTATATTTGACTGCTTTTCTTATAGTTCCTTACCAGTTGTAGCTATTCCTGAATATGTATAAATCTTTCACATATGTCTATTTATCTTTGCTTTTCTATTTTTCTTTTCTCTTGTTTTTACCCTCTTTTCCACCCTTTCCTTTTCTTTTTTTCTTTTCCCTATTTTCCTTCATTTTCTTTTTTTCACCAAGTACATTAAATTCTTGAGCTCTCTTTGCTATATTCCCCAGTTGGCACTCTGCTCAGGCTCAGTTTTTCAGATTGAGCATTAGCTAGCTCTGGTTTTAATTGGTTGATATCATTTTTCGTTTCCCTTCTTCACGAAGTCAGTCTCCTGTACTCTTTTCTTTAGAATACTTTGCTTGTAACTTTATGTGTGGAAGTGTGTGTATATGTCCCAGTATTTCTGTAATTATCTGCTTGATCAGCTTGGTCTCCTCTGACTAGAACACAGGCAGACGTCACCCCTACAAAGAAGTCAACACAAACCACTCAACCAACCTTTCCCTCCAAGGGCAAAAACCAAGAGGAAGAAGGAATACAACTCCAAAGCCTGGGAAAAGGAGACCTCAAGTGGAGCAAGTTAGGAAAATAATGAAAAGACAGAGAAATACAGTACAAATGAAAGAACAAGGTAGAAACTTACAAGACCAAATACACAATGAGGAAATAAGCAATCTACCTGAAAGAGAATTCAGAATAATGACAGTAAAGATGCCCCAAAGACTTGAAAATAGAATGGAGAAAATGCAAGAAACAATTAACACAGTTAATACAATCACCAGGACATAGAAGAAATAAAGAATAAGCAAACAGAGATGAAAAACACAATTACTGAAATTAAAAATACTCTAGAAGGAATCAATAGCAAAATAACTGAGGCAGACTGGATAGGTGAGCTAGAAGACAGAAAGGTGGAAATAACTGCTGAAGATCAGAATAAAGAAAAAAGTATGAAAAGAATTGAGGATAGCCTCAGAGACATTTGGGACAATATTAAACACACCAACATTTGAGTTATAAGGGTCCCAGAGGAAGAAAAACAAAAAGAAAGGCACTGAGAAAATTTCTGAAGAAATTATAGTTAAAATCTTCCCCAACACAGGAAAGGAAATAATCAAGTCCAAGAAGCGCAGAGAATCCCTTACAGGATAAACCCAAGGAGAAAAACATTGAGACACATATTAATTAAGTTAACAGAGATTAAGCACAAAGAAAGAATACTAAAAGCATCAAGAGAAAAGCAACAAGTTAACATACAAGGGAAAACTGATATGATTAACAGTGGATCTTTCAGGAGAAATGTGGCAGGCCAAAAAGGAATGGCAAGATATATTTAAAGTACTGAAAGAAAGAAAAAAAATCTACAACTAAGATTATGATACCCAGCAAAGACCTCATTCAAAATTGATGGAGAAATCAAAAGCTTTACAGACAAACAAAAGTTAAGAGAATTTAGCACCACCAAACCAGCCTTACAACAAATACTAAAGAGAATTACATAGCCAGTGAACACAAGAGAAAGAAAAGACCTACAAAAACAAACCCAAAACAATTAAGAAAATGTCAATACATTCTCTTAATGTATTGACATACATTAAGGAACATACATATCACTAATTACCTTAAATGTAAACGTATTAAATGCACCAACCAAAAGATACAGACTGACAGAATGGATACAAAAACAAGATCCATATATATGTTGCCTACAAGAGACACACTTCAGACCTAGAGACATATACAGACTGAAAGTAAAAGGATAGAAAAAGATATTCCATGTGAATGGAAACCAAAAGAAAGCCAGAGTGGCAATCCTTATTTCAGACAAAATAGACTTCAAAATAAAGAATATTATAAGAGACAAAGACGGATACTACATAATGATCAAATGATTGATCCAAGAAGACGTAACAGTTGCAAATATTTATGTACCCAACATAGGAGAACCTCAACGCATAAGGCAAACACTAACACGCATAAGAGGGGAACTCAACAGTAACACAATAAGAGTAAGGGACTTCAACACACCGTTTACCAATGGACAGATCATCAAAACAGAGAATCAATAAAGAACAAACCTTAAATGAATCATTAGACCAAATGGACCTAATTGGTATCTTCAGGACTTTCCATGCAAATGCAGAGGAATACAATTTCTTCTCAAGTGCACATGGAACATTTTCCAGAATAGACCACATCTTGAGTCACAAGTCAAGCCTCAGGAAATTTAAGAAAACTGAAATTGTATCAAATGTCTTTCTCTGACCACAACAGTATGAGAATAGTTATCAACTACAGGGAAAAAACTGCCCAGAACACAAAATCATGGAGATTAAATAATACACTACTAAATAATGAAGAGGTTACTGAAGAAACAAGGGAAATAAAAAGATTTCTAGAAACATATGACAACAAAAATACAATGACCCAAAACCTATGGGGCTCAGAAAAAGTAGTTCGAAGAAAGAAGTTTACGGCAATACAATTCTACCTCAAGAACCAAGAAAAGCACTGAATAGACAACCTAACTACAACTAAAGCAGCTGGAAAAAGAAGAACAAAAAGTCCCCAAAGTCAGCAGAAGGAAAAAAATCATAAATATCAGAGCAGAAATAAATGAAAAAGAAATGAAGAAAACAATAGCAAAGATTAATAAAATTAAAGCTAGTTCTTTGAGATGATAAACAAAACTGACAAACCACTAGCCATATTCATCGAGAAAAAAATCAAACTAACAAAATTAGAGATGAAAAAGGAGAGGTTACAACAGACAAGACAGAAATACAAAGGATCATAACAGAATATTATGAACAAGTATATGCTAACAAAATGGACAACCAAGAGGAAATGGACATATTCTTAGAAAAGTTTAACTTCCCAAGGCTGAACCAGGAAGAAATAGAAATTATGAACAGGCCAATTACAAACGATGAAATCAAAACTGTGATAAAAAATCTCCCCAAAAGCAAAACACCAGGGCCAGATGGCTTCACAGGGGAATTCTATCAAGCATTTAGAGAAAAGCTAATGAATATTTTTCTGAAACTCTTTCAAAAAATTGCAGAGAAAGGAACACTTCCAAACTCATTCTACAAGGCCACAATCACCCTGATACCAAGAACAGGCAAAGACAACACAAAAAAAGCAAACTACAGGCAAATATCACTGATGAACAGAGATGCAAAAATCCTCAACAAAATTCTAGCAAACAGAATTCAACAAAAGGCTCAAACACCATGATCAAGCCAGGTTTATTACAGGGATGCAAGGATTCTTCAATATATGCAAATCATTCAATGTGATGCACCATATTAACAAACTGAAAGATAAAAACCATATGATCATCTCAATAGATGAAGAAAAAGCCTCTGACAAAATTCAGCAACCATTTATGATAAAAACATTTCAAAAAATCGGCATAGACAGAACCTGCCTCAACATAGAAAAGGCCATATATGATAAGCCCACAGGAAACACTTCTCAATGATGTAAAAATAAAAGCATTTCCTTTAACATCAGGAACAAGACAAGCGTGTCCACTCTCACCACTAGTATTCAACACAGTTTTGAGAGGTCCTAGTTATGGCAATTAGAGAAAAGAAATAAAAGGAATCCAGATCGGAAAAGAAGTAAAACTCTCACTGTTTGCAGATGACAATACATCAGTTCAGTTCAGTTGCTCAGTCGTGTCCAACTCTTTGCGACCCCATGAACCCCAGCATGCCAGGCCTCCCTGTCCATCACCAACTCCCGGAGTCCACCCAAACCCATGTCCATTGAATTGGTGATGCCATCCAACCATCTCATCCTCTGTCGTCCCCTTCTCCTCCTGCCCTCAATCTTTCCCAGCATCATCAGGGTCTTTTCAAATGAGTCAGCTCTTCGCATCAGGTGGCCAAAGTACTGGAGTTTCAGCTTCAACATCAGTTCTTCCAATGAACACCCAGGACTGATCTCCTTTAGGATGGACTGGTACTATAAATAAAAACCCTAAAGATACTATCAGAAAATCACTAGATCTAATCAGGGAATTTAGCAAAGTCAATACACAGAAATCACCTGCATTCCTATATACTAACAATGAAAAATCAGAAAGAGAAATTAAGGAATCAATCCCATTCACCATTGCAACAAGAACAAAAAATATCTAGGAATAAACCTACCTAAGGAAACAAAAGAACTGTATACAGAAAATTATGAGACACTGATGAAAAAAAATCAAGGATGACATAAACAGATCGTGAGACAGTCCATATTCCTAGGTAGGAAGAATCAGTATTGTGAAAATGACTATACTACCAAATGCAATCTACAGATTCAATGCAATCCCTATCAAATTACCAATGGCATTTTTTCACAGAACTAGAACAAAAAATTTCACAATTCATATGGAAACAGAAAAGACCCTGAATAGCCAAAGCAGTCTTGAGAAAGAAGAATGGAGCTGGAGGAATCAACCTTCCTGACTACAGATTATACTACAAAGCTACAGTCATCAAGACAGTATGGCACTGGCACAAAAACAGAAATAGGGACCAATGTAACAAGATAGAGAGTCCAGAGATAAAACCAGGCACCTATGGGTACCTTATTTTTGACAAAGGAGGCAAGAATAAAGAATGGGGCAAAGACAGCCTCTTCAGTATGTGGTACTAGGAAACCTGGACAGCTACATGCAAAAGAATGAAATTAGAACACTTCCTAACACCATACACAAAGATAAACTCAAAATGGATTAAAGACCTAAATGTAAGACCAGAACTATAAAACTCTTAGAGGAAAACAGGAAAAACACTTGATGACATAAATCAAAGCAAGATCCTCTATGACTCACCTCTTAGAGTAATGGAAATAAAACAAAAATAAACAAGTGGGACCTAATTAAACTTGAAAGCTTTTGCACAGCAAAGGAAACTACAAACATGGTGAGGTGAAAATACAACTCTCAGAATGGGAGAAAATAATAGCAAAGGAAACAACTGACAAAGAATTAATTTCCAAAATATACAAGCAGCTCATACAATTCAATGGCAGAACAAACAACCCAATCAAAAAGTGGGGGAAAAGACTTAAACAGACATTTTTCCAAGAAGACATACAGATGGCTAACAAACACATGAAAAGATGCTCAACATTGCTCATTATTAGAGACATGAAAATCAAAACTATACTGAGATACCACCTCACACCAGGCAGAATGGCCATCAAAAAGTCTACAAACAATAAACACTGGAGAGGGAGTGGAGAAAAGTGAACCCTCTTGCATTGCTGGTGGGAATGTAAACTGATACAGCCACTATGGAAGACGGTATGGAGATTCCTTAAACTAGGAATAAAACCTCCATATGACACAGCAATCTCAGTCCTAGGCATATACCCTGAGGAAACCAACACTGAAAAAGACACCTGTACCCCAATGTTCATTGCAGCACTATTTACAATAGCTAGAACATGGAAGCAATCTAGATATCAATTGACAGATGAATGGACGAGGAAGCTGTGGTACATATATACAATGAAATATTACTCAGCCTTAAAAGGAATGCATTTGAGTCCATTGTAATGAAGTGGACAAACCTAGAGCCTATTATACAGAGTGTAGTAAGAGGAAATATATATACCATATACTGACATATATACAGAGTCTAGAAAGATGGTACTTATGAATTTATTTTCATGGCAGCAGTGGAAAAACAGACATAGAGAACAGACCTTGGACATGGGGAGAGGGGAAGAAGGAGTGAGATGTATGGAGAGAATAACATGGAAACGTACAATACCATATGTAAAATAGACAGCCAATGGGAATTTTCTGTATGACTCAGGGAACTCAAACAGGGGCTCAAACTGTGACAATCTAGAAGGGTGGGATGGGGAGGGCGATGGGAGGGAGGGGACATGGTTTTACCTATGGCTGATTCTTGTTGATGTTTTACAGGAAACAACAAAATTCTGTAAAGCAATTATCCTTCAATTAAAAATAAAGTGGCAAAGAAAATAATAATCAGGAGCCACAGCAGCCACTGCTATACTGTATTCTAGAGAACAGAAGCACAAAATGGTGTATGCTCTTGGTCAGATTTCTCAAACTTTATTCATTTACTATCAACATGATTTCCGCAACATCCAAGTACTGTTGTTGTTTAGTCGCAAGGTCATGTCTCACTATTTTGCAACTCCATGGACTACAGCCCACCAGGCTCCTCTGTCCATGGCATGTGCCAGGCAAGAATACTGGAGTGGCTAGGCATTTTCTTCTCCAGGGGATCTTCCTGACCCATAGATCAAACCCACATCTTCTGCATTAGCAGGTGGATTCTTTACCACTAAGCCACCAGGGAAGCCCCTCCAAGTACTATATCCAAGTGCTGTACCTTAATACTTTTATTTAAATCAACTTACTTTTAAAAAATTGGCCTCATTCTAAAGAGTTATACCTATGAAACTACGGGTTTCATGTGTTCTATTTTTTTGTAATATATATATACTAACCATTAAAACAAAGTATTCGTACCATTAACCACACTACATCACCTTTGAAACCACATTCTAAAACTGCTTTATGGTTGCTCTGAGACCCTTGGGAAGAGATTAGGTAGCGATTTGTGGTTTTACTTAATTTTTGTGCTACTGGCAATGATCACGTACAAAGGTTTGCAGAACATACAATTGAAACCAACCAAATAACAAAAATTCATCCCAGTAAAATATAACACTGAATATTTTCAAGGGAAGTCCTAAATTGTTTAAACCTAAACAGACAATCTGGCAATTTATCTTTTATTTAATCCCTCTATTTTCTCTATCACAAATGAAAGTCAGATTGGGAATAAAGGCTGAACTTGTGACCTAGACTCAAGAACAGAACCAAGGGAAGGAGAAATACACTAGTGGGTTTTGGACTGAATCACTAGCATTTCAGTCAAAAGAAATGGAAAGCATGCAAATCATTCAAGTGAAAAACTGTTATCTTCAAGACAGTGAAACACCCCCCCTGAAAATGCAAACCACAATCAGTTATTAACCAACACCTTTCAAGTCTGTGTTAGAAACCAAGAAGTTCTCCATCACTCCGACAACAACCACTGACCAGAGCAAGGAGAGAAAACTTCAGTCACTGATTACATCTACAGATACTTTATAGATGCAGTTTGGAGCCAGTCTTAAATCCACCATATTAAGAGCCACACTACACACTTTTAAAAAGTCATTCCTACAATGCATTCTATTAAGATCACTAACCTCTTCATTTCATCTCAGATATGCAGATGACACCACTCTTATGGCAGAAAGTGAAGAGGAACTAAAGAGCCTCTTGATGAAAGTGAAAGAGGAGAGTGAAAAAGTTGGCTTAAAGATAATGGCATCTGGTCCCATCACTTCATGGGAAATAGAGAAACAGTGGAAGCAGTGGCAGACTTTATTTTTTGGGCTCCAAAACCACTGCAGATGGTGATTGCAGCCATGAAATTGAAAGACACTCACTCCTTGGAAGGAAAGTTAAAACTAGATAGCACATTAAAAAGCAGAGACATTACTTTGTCAACAAAGGTCCGTCTAGTCAAGGCTATGGTTTTCCCAGTGGTCATGTATGGATGTGAGAGTTGGACTGTGTCGAAAGCTGAGCGCCGAAGAATTGAGGCTTTTGAATGTTGATGTTGGAGAAGACTCTTGAGAGTCCCTTGGACCGCAAGGAGATCCAACCAGTCCATCCTAAAGGAGATCAGTCCTGGGTGTTCATTGGAAGGACTGATGCTGAAGCTGAAACTGAAGCTGAAACTCCAATACTTTGACCACCTCATGCGAAGAGTTGACTCAATGGAAAAGACCCTGATGCTGGGAGCGACTGGGGGCAGGAGGAGAAGGGGACGACAGAGGATGAGATGGGTGGATGGCATCACTGACTCAATGGACGTGAGTTTGGGTAAACTCTGGGAGTTGGTGATGGACAGGGAGGCCTGGTGTGCTGCGATTCATGGGGTCACAAAGAGTCGGACACGACTGAGCAACTGAACTGAACTGAACCTCTTCATTGAAGGAAAAAAAGATATCCTGCACCTAAAATAAACAAGTTATTATGGAGACTATGAAAAGATCAAAGAGTTGTTTATAATCTAGCATGGGAAACAAGACATATTTTGCAAACAGTAGTGCTTATGACTACTGAGAAATTTTTCCCCCAACATTTTGTTACAAAAAACTTTAAACATATAGCAAAGTTCAAACAATTTCATAGTGAACATTAAACTAATCACGACTGAGACTTTACCATGTTTACTACATTTGCTTTGCAAAAAAAAAAAAAAAAGTGAAAATGAAGTCGCTCAGTCGTGTCCAACTCTTTGCGACCCCATGGACTGTAGCCTATCAGGCTCCTCCATCCATGGGATTCTCCAGGCAAGAGTACTGGAGTACCTGCCATTTCCTTCTCCAGATCTTCCCAACCCAGGGATTGAACCCGGGTCTCCCGCATTGTAGGCAGACGCTTTACCATCTAAGCCACCAGGGAATCCATCTATCCAATCCAAGATATATTTTTTATGAACTGCTGGGATTTTAAAAGTGAGCCTATGTGTATTGAAGAATCTTAGTAGGTCATTTTAGGGTTGCCTCTCAAAAATGTTTGCTGATGATATGCATGAACAAAGAAGTTGGGAAACCACAAACCCAGTGTTCAACTACCCTGCCAACCTCTAATCAAAATCTATTCAGAGCTCAAAGGCCATTTTATGTCTCCACATCTGTGTCCACTCTCTGAACCACCCTTTCCAGACCTCTTCAAGGCTCAGTACCAATCTGTGAAACCTCCCTCAATTTTCACTCTCAACCAGAATTAACCAATACTCCCTACAGGGACCATATTTTTCAATCATGAGCAATTAGCTCACAGTATCTGCAACTTTGTTTTCAGCTTGTCTCGTTTACTAAAATCTAACCTTCTTGAGGGTAGTGATCCCCTGACCTCACTCTGAATCCTCAGCAATCAACATATTACTAGCCTATAGGTACTCAACAAATAACAACAAACAGCCCCAAACCTGTCTTTACCCAGAAGCCAGAGAAGATTTTAGTCCAATATGGAAATGATTTAATCTGGCACTTTAGAAGGCTTCATCTTAGAGCACTGTTGCTAAGAGCATGAGCTTTGGAGCCAGATCACCTGGGCATGTATCCTAGCTCTGCCATTTATTGCCAGGTGACTCTGGGCAAGTTCCTAAACCTCCTGTTCCTCAGTTCCCTAGTTTGAAAAACGATAATACTGTTTCACAGGTTATTGTGAGGATCAAATGATATAATTTTCATTTGATAAAGCACCCAGATTAGCAGCTGGCACACAGTGAGCATTCCATCAACCTTAGTCACTGTTGACAGCAACCAAGTTAATGACAATGAGGTAAAAAGTCCTTAAAGATGGAGTGGTAGCAGTGAAAACAAACTGGAAAGAATGGCCATGAATGGGCAAACTACTGAAAAAATGCCCCGTCAGGAAGGCAAGCAAATGGAGTCTGATATATATATTTCTTCCACTTTGTATTGAGATAGCTTATGATTGAATTAAAAAAAAAATTATTAAAAACAGCTATAATCTACCCAGCCTAGGCACGTATTAGATGCTGAGCACAAGAAGTCTAGCATGACTAGACTTCAGCCAAAAGCTGTATGACCACTGCAAGTTTCTTTACGTGGGTCTTTCAATGTCTCAGCTGAGATTTTCCCCTCCTCATTACTCCACCCAGCACCATTTCCTTAGTTTATGATTCCAGTTCCATGTCGTCTTCTGACTGTGTGTACATCCTCAAGAGCCTTGGTTGGGGAATAGGTTTGTGGTTCTGTCCTACTCAACCCTGTACTACTTTTTTTTTTCCTGCCCAACTCCTTTAATTCTCAAGCCTTGCTATTCCCTACACGTAGGAACTTGAAACTTAAGAGTATGGGAAAGAAACAAAGCAACAGCAGTTGTACCAAGAACTGGGGGGTGCTGCCAAGCTGTTCTCCAGGCCCCTCCATATGCAGTGACCCAATGCAGAGATTAGACTGGCCCCCATGAGGCCTCACATGCTTGATATTCCCATTTGCTTCTGCTCACTTTCTTTCTCTCCTTTAAAGAAGCCTCTTCCCAAGCCTGCAAGTAATTCAAATCCAATTCATTCTTAAAAGATCCAGGTGAGGTCCAACTTCAAGAAAGCCTCCTCTGAGCATTTTAGCCCAAATATTGCCCCCCAACACACATACACCAAACAAGTACTATACTTACAATCTTTACCATAAAGCGTAATCACATAACACATTTATATCATTGAATAAATGTTTCATGTGTATATTCTGATTTTCCAAGGGCAGGAACCATGTCTCACATGTCTTTTAAACACCTTACTCTTAGTGGGTTAATACTTGTTGAAAAGTGAACCAGTCGGTTTGTTTGTTTGTTTAGGCTAAGGAAGGATGAGATAGAAACAGGTTGAAATGAAAATGGTTGAATGGACAGATGGGTGCAAAAGAAGCAATGGTTCAAAATTCGGGGAAAAGTTGTAGAAGAAAGGTGTTCAATTAACATGTTTAACTGATCTGCTGCAGGGTTGGAAAGAGAAACAGAAGGATGTCAACTGTAAAATTTGAAAAGGGCATTTCAGCCTGAGGCAGAAAACAGCAGGAGAAAGATGGAGCTACAAAAGAAATTCTGCTAAAATCCAGAGACAGGCCAACTGGGTAAAGGGGGTTATTGGGACGACATGGGCAGAGAGATGTGGTTATGCAGGTGAGCGAATCAGTAGGGGGTGGTATGAAGGGTTGGGTAGATGGATAAAATGATCAAGGGTGCTTAGGCAAGTGGGTTAGCTGACTGGGCGGTGAGTGGGTAAATGGGAGAAAGGTAAGTGGGTGGGTGGTTAGGTGTTTAGTTGAGGGAATAGGTGTGGGGCGAGTTACTTAAGATCCGGCCCCTCCCTCACCTTGACCCGGAAGCGGATGAGTGCTAGCCTCACGCAGTGGCTCAGGCAGGCCGGTGGCAGGAACCAGGCCCGAGGAGGAGGGGTGCCCTTGTTGCCCACGTGTCCCACGATCAGTTGCGCTGTCTGCCGCTCGGCCTGGCACCGACGGCCCCATTCGGCCAGCCGGTCCTTACCCAAGCCCCCGGGGAACATGACCACCAGCTCCAGGCCGTCGCCGCCGGGATAGGCACAAGCCTGACAGAGCGCTGACAAGTAGCCCAGCATGGCGTTCCATTGGCCGCCACACACCCAATCCGTCTGGTAGCCGCCATAAAGCCGCGGCAGCGCTGAGCCCGCGTCCACAAGCACCCGGGCCCCGGGCAGCGGAGGGGGCGGCGGCGGCGGCGGATGCAGGCCGGGGTGCGCCTGGCCGTGATGGTGGAAGTGGTGAGCGGGGTGATGGTGCCGAGTAGGCCCCGCGCCCCCGGAGTAGGCGCCCAAGGCGGCGGGCGGGAATGGCGGTTGCTGAGGCGCAGAGCCCCTGGCGGCGCGTGGAGCCCCGGGCGCTAGGGCTGCCGTAGGCGGCAGTTGGCGATGCTGGTGCTGCTGCTGCTGGCGCGAGACCGTGCGCGCGAGTTTGAGGAGGTCCACGGGCACCACGGCCCCAGGACAGCGCTTCTCCAGGAACTCTTGGAAGCCCTGGACGCCCATGCTTCGTCGGTGGGCAGATGAGACGGCGGCTGCGCGAGCAAGCTAGGCGGCGATCTGGGCGCGAAGCTGGGGGCGGGCGCGTGCGCACTCCACGGGGGGCGAGGGGGCGGGGAAAGGATTCCCGAGGGGAGGGTGAGCTAGAGAGGGAACGAGGGCGGGGTGAAGAGGAGACAGCTGACTGGATTTGGGAGGAGAGAAGGGGAGAGGCCGACCGGACTCAGGAGAGGCTGGGAGGATAAAATCGATGACAGGCTCTAGTCACTTTTGTATCCCTCTGCCGCCGCTCTTCACCGCTTCAAAAGGGGTAAAGCCTTTTCCTGCCACCTCCGGGAGCCATATTGCCTCTTCTCTGTGGGACACGCTTTCCAGTCGGAGGCGGGGGTGGGGGAGTAGCGGGGGCGGGGCAGGGAAGCGGGGCATCCTGGGAGTTGTATTCTCTTCTAAGGCTTCAGGATAAAGAGTTGGAACTAAATTACCACCTTCGTCTACCCTTGTATTCACTAGGTATCAAGGGGCGGGGCGTGATAGGCATTTAGGATTTGCACTCCAACTCTACATCCACCGAGTTGCTTCAGGCTGTTCATCGCCTTTCCCAGGAAAAGGAGTTTGGGGGGTAGTGATGCATCATGGGAAAGGAAGTAAAGTGGATTATTATAATTCACCTTAAGTATTATAAGATTCCCACGAAGGAAGAATTTTCCTTTGGGGGGAAGGAATAACGTGGGTAGCACATTATTGAAAAGGACACATATGAAAGGTAAAAGTGATCACCACCACCATTTCTGTGAGACCTTGATGCTGGGAAAGATTGAAGGCAGGAGAAGGGGAGGACAGAGGATGAGATGGTTGGATGGCATCACCGACTTCAATGGACATGAATTTGAGCAAACTCTGGGAAATAGTAAAAGGGAAGCCTTGCGTGCTGCAGTCCATGGGGTTGCAAAGATTCGGACATGACTGAGCCACTGGATAACAATAACAATATAATCTTAGGTTGTAAAATAACCTTAGTTCTGTAATAAGCCACATAACTTTTTAGCTAAGGTAATTCTTTGAGGAAGAGTTTTTTGGCCCCAGTTTATGAATAGTGAGATTTATATTATTTATTTGCCCAAGGTAATGCAGAGACAAAGTGAAATGGGATATCCAATGTACTCGGGATCTCTTTGTTTAGGGAGATGAGCATCAACACAAATTAAACTACAAGTTGTACCCTTCTGGTACTCTTTGAGCTACAATGTCATATAGTTAGGACATTTATTTGCAACCACTATGAATTAATTTGTTGGGGAGCTCTTGAGAAAATAGCAGTAAGGGCTCCAATTCCAGACATAATGAAGGAAGGGTCTGAGAGTGGACTCTTGTTTAACACTTGGAAATGAATTGTCTGAGGAGACATGTGCTGACAGAGCAAGAGGCTTTATCAGGAAAGGGCACCAGAGCAGAGAACAATAGGGTAAGGGAACCCAGGAGAAGTGCTCTGCCACGTAGCTCGCAGCCTTGGAGTTTATGGTGATGGGGTTAGTTTCCAGTTTGTCTCTGGCCAATCATTCTGACTCTGGGCTCTTACTGGTGTTGTGTGAATTGCTCAGCCAAGATGGAGTGCAGTTAGGATTCTGGGAGGTTGGTAGGACATATGGACTGGCATCTTCTCTTTTTGACCTTTCCTGAATTCTTCTGGTTGGTGGTAGCTTGTTAGTTTCATGGTCCTTACCAGGAATCTCCTGTTGTTAAGATAACTCATGCAAGTGGCTACTATCTTGCCTGGCTAGGGCAGGCGGTTTCAGTTTTTCCCCTAACAGTACAGAATCATCTTTTGAAAAAACTATTTTTAGCATTCTCCTTGGTTGATTATGATATTGTGCCAGTCTTCTGGCTGGCTGACTGGCTTTTAGAGCCCACTGTTTCAATAGGAGGAGGGTAGCAAAGAAGATTAATTCTGTTCTGTGAGTAGTAGTCAGATCTGTCTTGGAATTTAATACAAGGCAGGAGATAAAAGCAGGCTAAATAAGAACACAAAAGTGCAGAACCCAAGAGTAGTCCAGGTGAAATGAAGTCTGAGACTAGTGTGAGTGCATGCTACATTGCTTCAGTTGTGTTTGACTCTTTGTGACCCTATGGACTCTAGCCTGCCAGGCTCCTCTGTCCATGGGATTCTCCAGGCAAGAACACTGGAGTGGGTTCCTGTGCCTGCCTCCAGGAGATCTTCCCGACCCAGGGATGGAACTCACGTTTCCTGCCATTGGAAGGCGGGTTCTTTACCAATAGTGCCACCTGGGAAGCCCAAGAAAAGTGTGACAGTGTTAATCACTCAGTCGTGTCTGACTCTTTGCAGCCCCGTGGACAAGTAGCCCATTGAGAAAAGTGTATGGGGATGCAAAAGCTGAAAAAGCATCAAACTCCATAAAGAAAGTCATCATAAAAGACTAATGGAGATAGAACAAGCCAGATTGGCAAAGAATAAGTAGATATTGAAGCAATGCACATAAATAACTCTTGAGAAAACAAGCAGTGAAAGAGAGAATAGTGCCTTGAAAGGATGGCGGATGGAAAGAATAGAGGTTTTTCTAGTATAATGGATACCTAAATGATTGTTTACTCAGCCCTCCTTTCCTAAGAATTAACCCTCTCCCCATTTACAGTTATAACAAAAACTGTCATGTTAACCATAACCATAGCTGACTGGGTCAAAGGCAGATAATGAATTCAGGCTGGGTCGATCAGAATCTCATTCTAGAAATTTGAAACTGGACCAAAGAGACCAGTTTTTCTTGAAATTTAAATCTTGGACACTATCAGCAGTCAATTTTCCCATTAGATGAACAAAAGTAAAAGATGCTGGTCTGAAGGAAGGGAAGAAAGATGCAGACTCAGAAAAGAGATGGGAAATAGGAAGCCTTCATCATGTTTAAGTCCCAGGTTTTAGATCATTCTTTAGATATTCTTGTCCTTGGTTTCTCTGAAGCAGTCTCATACCCTTACTATTTTTAAGGTAGAATTGAATTAGAAACTACTCATGACCAAAAAATATTAATTCAAGAACTGGTACCAGAAATGGGGTATGTCAAATTACAAACCCTAAACTGTAGGACTGGCAGAGATTGGAGATCTCTCGTATCATTAATTGGAAGTTTGCATTCTGTTATTTGGCAATGAAATAGTTGCTTATTGCTCTTGACACTCAAAAACAGCAGCCCTTCTGCATATATCAAGAGTTTGGCAACTGTTGACGGTCAGATATTCATCGGCTTTGCTGACTTATAGTAGTAGAACTCTGTCTCACTTCAAATATTTCACTAATTAGGAAACTGGCATCCAGGCAGTTGGAATGAGGTTATTTATATAAGCAGATTCTTTACCATCTAAGCCACCAAGGAAGCCATCTATATAAGTCAAAGCCCCCAAATGTGAAGATCTCTTCCTCTGTACATGCATTCAGCTGAAATACAAGAGAAAGTGGGTAAGTGTAACATTCCCAGAGCAGGTCAAAAAAGAGAAGCGTCACGTCCTTTAAATCAGCCTACTGTTTTCTATCTGTGCTCTGAACTGGACACCTTGAGCAGAATGCCAGGGAGAAGGACGCAAGTCCTTAGGTACAGATATAAGAAAAAGAGCTGCAACAGAATGAGTCAGGTTACTCTGTTTAGCAAATCTAAAGATTCAAAGTGCATAAGTTGATTAGATTCTTGGCACTTA
The DNA here is from genome assembly GCF_032452875.1 of Bos javanicus. Taxonomy (NCBI): domain Eukaryota; kingdom Metazoa; phylum Chordata; class Mammalia; order Artiodactyla; family Bovidae; genus Bos; species Bos javanicus. Next base: position 93,946,883 of record NC_083897.1, read on the forward strand.
TTAGCATTGTGAGTCCCCTCAAATGAAATCAACAAGCAGTCCTGTGAGGTTTTGAAGATGAAAATCATATTTAGTGAACAGCGACCATGAGCCAGCAGTGATTCTCAAAGTATGGTACATGGACTAGCACATCTGCACCTAGGATCTGTTAGATATGTAAGTTCTTGGGCCTCATTCCAGACCTCCTGAATCAGAAACTCTTGGGGGTGAGGCCAGTAATCTGTGGTTTGTGTCTGTGTGCTCAGTTGCTTCAGCTGTGTCTCAACTCTTTGCAACCCATGGACTGTAGTCTGCCAGGCTCTTCTGTCCATGGCATTTTCCTGGCAAGAATACTGGAGTGGGTTGCCATGCCCTCCTCCAGGGGATCTTCCTGACGCAGGGATCGATCCTCTGTGGCCTGTTTTGCAGGTGGATTCTTTACCTGCTGAGCCATTGGGGAAGGCCAATCTGTGATTTAAGTGGTGTCAAAGATAAACAAAGGCTGACATTAGTTAAAGCAGTGAGAACAGATTTTATTCAGTTACTGACAGTAGGGGAAAGAGCAGAGCTCCATTCCATTTGTGCAGAGGTGACAGCATTTTAAAGGGAGAAGGAGGGAGGAGGAGTGAGGCGGGGCTCAAGTAGAAGCAGGAAAGGGAAAAATTACAAAGGGCTGGCCAGTGTAAATGCAATTAGGCTAGCTGTGTCTGCTCATTGGCAATTATTGAAGTCAGTATTATATCCTCCCACAGTTCCTGAGAGACAGAGGCCCTAGCCTTCATAATGATTACATTTCAAAGGATTGGTCCTTGAGACACACACACAGGGGAAGAATTCATAATTGTAAGCCCTTTTTGGTAAACACTCTTAAGAAAGAGAGGTCAGGAGTCTATTGTCAGATGTCAGCTAGAACAAGCTACACATTCTTTTTACAGCCCCAAGCTTTTCCAGATGAAAACTGGGTCATCCCAGAGACTCTGACACGTTAACATATTAGAACATGTTAGAACCAGACATGGAACAACAGACTGGTTCCAAATTGGGAAAGGAGTATGTCAAGGCTGTATACTGTCACCCTGCTTATTTAACCTATATGCAGAGCTCATCATGTGGAATACCGGGCCGGATGAAGCACAAGCTAGACTCAAGATTGCCAGGAGAAATATAAATAACCTCAGATATGCAGATGATACCACCCTTATGGCAGAAAGTGAAGAAGAATTGAAGAGCCTCTTGATGAAAGTGAAAGAGGAGAGTGAAAAAGTTGGCTTAAAACTCAACATTCAAATAACTAAGATGATGGCATCTGTTCCCATCACTTCATGGCAAATAGATGGGGAAACAATGGAAACAGCAACAGACTTTATTTTCTTGGGTTGCAAAATCTCTGCAGATGGTGACTGTAGCCATGAAATTAAAAGATGCTTGCTCCTTGGAAGAAAAGCTATGACCAACCCAGACAGCATATTAAAAAGCAGAGACATTACTTTGCCAACAAAGGTCCGTCTAGTCAAGGCTATGGTTTTTCCAGAAGTCATATATGGATGTGAGACTTGGACCATAAAGCTGAGCACTGATGAACTGATGCTTTTGAACTGTGGTGGTGGAGAAGACTCTTGAGAGTCCCTTGGACTGCAAGGAGAGAGGAGAAGGAGATGACAGAGGATGAGTGGTTGAGACTGGTAAAACAAGAAGGACCATCAGTATAACTGACTCTCATAAGTTTTTCTACACCTGTAATTTATTTCCTTCCTTCTTTCCTATCCAGGTGGAATGGTGTATACTCGGACCGGTGACTGGATAAAGGTGTGCCCCTTTGCTTTCCTAATAGGAAACTTTGTGGTTAATCTAAATATTTCTCTATTATTGCATGTTAGATCTATTGGTGGCAGTCAAGTTATAAAGAGGTTGCAGGATCCACATTTAGATTGCACTGAACTAGATGAAGAAGGAGCATGTCCATGCCATGTTGTTGCTCTGGATGCAGTAGCTGCATGTGATTGGCAGTTGTCCATAGATTGTTAGGTGTGGGCATTTTGGAATTGTAGATATGGGGGAAATGGCATATGTGTTTATAGGGCAATCAAAAGGAGGACTGTATGTAAACATCTATTTTGTCTCTTCTATACCCCTCTGCTACCCTTTTCTCTACCTTACTCTCATGGTTGCATCAGAAGCCATTCTTTATGTACCTTCCCAGAGAATTTGGGATTGAGCTGGAGGAGGAAAGATGATAAATCCTGGCTGCATTTCAGCACCTAATTTATTTGTTCCTAAGGGCCATCTGCATTATCCTTGTGTTTTGTCAGATACCAGCAACTTTATAATAAATTCCTCTTTTTGTTTAAGCTTGTTCAAATTGGGTTTCTGTTACTTAAAAACACGAAACATATAGCACAAGAGAAACTTTATGCTAAATATAGGCCATAGAGAGAGTACAGTAAACAGAGGCCAAAGCCCTGAAAATAAAAAGGGACAGTGAATGTCACAGAATAGTGGTTAGAGTGTGTGCTTTGGAGCTGAGATCTGGGCTCCAAAACCTGTTCAACCCCTTACGTGCTATATAACATCAACAAGTTATTTAACCTCTTGAGCCCTTAATGTATCTGTGAAACATAGACTCATTAAGTTTTCAGCAGATTTATTTGGTACATACTATGTGCCAGGAATAACACTTTAGTTAAGTTAGTGTTAGTCACTCAGTCGTGTCTGACTCTTTGTGACCCCTGGACTTTAGCCCACCAGGCTCTTCTGTCCATGGAATTCTCCAGGCAAGAATACTGAAGTCAGTTGCTATTTCCTTCTCCAGGGGACCTTCCCGACCCAGGGATTGAACCCGGGTCTCCCACACTGTAGGCAGATTCTTTACCATCTGAGCCATGAGGGAAGCCCACTATGTGCCAGGAATAACACTAGGCTGGGAGTAAAGAGTTCTCAAGACAGTCAAGGAGCTTACAAAGGAGATGTTAATGATACTTACCTCAGAAGCTTGTGAAGATTTAATGATATAATAAAGTGTTTGGCACAGTAAGCACCTAACAAATCTTAATCATTAAAGTGAAAGGTAGAGAGAAGCATAAAGAGGTTGCATGGAGAGGTCACATTGGATTAAATCTTATTATCTTCCACCTAAGTAGTTGACTAGCTGTTTAGTTTCTGTAAGGGCCCCACTTAGCCTTCTTTATTACCCAAATCTTTGGGGCTGTTTGAGAGGCTGTAAGCTTATAATGGTAATAGGAAATAATTCATTAGAAGGTCTAATGAGGCTTCTGTTTCTTAAACCAGCAATAATAGCAGGGAGGTCATTTGCTTAGTAAAGAAAACAATGACTGTGGTTCTCAACTCTAGTTAGGTTAATATGATACTAATATATTATCTGGGGAGCTTTTTAAAACAATACTAAATAGAGGGATGGGGCCCAGACACTATTTTTCTTTTACATTCTGGTAAAATACAACACAAAATTTACCATCTTAACCATTAAAAAAAATTAATTTATTTCTCTTAATTGGAGGCTAATTACTTCACAATATTGTAGTGGTTTTTGCCATACAGTTCAGTAGTGTTAAGTATATTCACTTTGTTGTGCAACCAAGGCACTAATTTTTAAAAATACCTCCTGGGTGATTTTAATATGCAAACAGGGATAAGAACCTCTGAGCTGGAATGGAGAAATCTTACAAATACTGGTTAAATTCCTGAGTCTATTTCCTCATTTGTAACATGCATGTGAGCTAGTCTTTTCTAATTCTTCATCTATTTATCCCAAAGTCCTCTTCCTATTCAGACTATCATCTATGCTGTACTTCATTTGTGTCTTGAGCTCCTGTCTTAAGACCCACCTTCTGTATTTCTTCAACTCCTACTACTTGAGCTCCTCCTAAATTCTTTAGTCACAGACTTAATTATGTCATCTCATTCTTTTATATAATGCTCATTAATGATGGCACATTTTAAATGGGTTTTATGGTGTTTTATCCCCCAACTTAAATATTTTCATCTCTGAACCTCACTTTACATCATCTATCATTGCAGCCAATACTCAATCGTTCCCCAGCCGACTTCCTGTTGACTTGCAGATTGGGTTCAGCTTTGTTACATCTCTATGACTGTTTCCTCTTCTCTTTAGTGATATGTAAGGTCCCTTCAGGAGTTGTTACTGTTATATGAGCAAACCTACTATGTGCCAGGCACAGTGCTAAGCCCTTTATGTTTTTTTTTTTTTAACTTAGTCTCAAAATACTACCACTGAAGTATTTTTACAGATAAGGAAATTGAAGCTAATAAGTAATTTTCTTAAGTTCACAAAGCTAGAATACAAATCCAGGTCTTCTGGACTCCAAAAGGCATCTGTATTAACTATAATCTGAACCAGGGCCCATTTCTAAACCAGCCTGATTTCCCAAGTGCAAGTTCGTTGTGAAGGTCACTAGAGATGTCTAACAATAAGCACACTTAGCAAATTTGGGACATATCTCATTTAATAGTCAAAACCACCTCATTTTACAAATGAGAAAACAGAGGTTTGAGAGGTCTGTAAATCAAAAAACCTGTGCTTGTTCCATTGTGTATCCTCCCTTTGTTGTTGTTTAGTTGCTAAGTTGTGTCTGACTCTTTTGTGACCCTAGGGACTGTGGCCTGCCATGCTCCTCTGTCCATGGGATTTCCCAGGCAAGAATACTGGAGTGGGTTGCCATTTCCTTTCTCCAGATCTTCCCTTTAGGGATCACCTAAGAGTGAATACCTTGGAGTCAATGAATCATTAAATCAAGGTAATAGATTTTTAAAAACATTTTAAGAATCCTCATCTAATCTTGAATATTTCTAATAGAGCCTTTATTCTGCCTCCAGGGCTATTTGCATAAATATATTCATGAGTCTTCTACCTAAATTATCAAATGAACAAGGGATATGACCTCATTTGACAGTTTCCCAAGTCACTGTAGTGTGGTAAATGAAAGATGTGCAAGGGAGATTTCCAAATGCACTTTTTTTCCCTGAAGGTGGACCATAAACACTATCAATACAAATGGAAATACCCCATCATAAGTTTGTGCAAAGAGCACATTTTGAATCATTGCTTGTATCATAAACATATACATCTAATCCTGAAATTATAAAACAAGCACTGGATATAACCTCATGTAAGATATATGAAGGACTTTCCTGGTGGCGCAATGGATAAGCATCCTCCTGCCAATACAGGGGACACAGGTTTGATCCCTGGTCCAGGAAGATTCCACATGTCACAGAGCAACTAAGCCCCGTGTACCACGTCTAGAGAGTAGCCCCCACACACCACAGCTAGAGAAAGCCCGATCACAGCAATGAAGATCTAGCACAGCCAAAATTAAAATAAATAAATTAAAAACAAGAAAGATATATGAAAATATATACTAATCATAATGATTAGTTGAAAAGTTAGTCTAAATGAATTTTGATTGTTATTATTACAGTATATCTGAGGCTTCCCTGGTGGCTCAGACAGTAAAGCGTCTGCCTGCAATACGGGAGACTCAGGTTCGATCCCTGGGTCGGGAAGACCCCCTGGAGAAGGAAATGGCAATCCACTCCAGCACTCGTCTGGAAAATCCCATGGACAGAAGAGCCTGATAGGCTACAGTCCATGGGGTCACAAAGAGTCGGACATGACTGAGCGACTTCACTTCCACTTTCTGAGAGTCAGTATGAAAGTCAAACTATTAGTCACTCATTCGTGTCTGACTCTTTGCAACCCCATGGACTGTAGCCCACCAGGTTCCTCTGTCCATGGAATTCTCCAGGCAAGAATACTGGAGTGGGTACCCATTCCCTTCTCCAGGGAATCCTCCCAACCCAGGGATCAAACCAGGGTCTCCTGCATGGCCTGGGATTTTTCACATGAACTTTGGAGTCAGACCTGGCTTTGGATCCAGGCTTCATCATTTACTAGCTATCATGCCTTGGTAAATTATGTAATCTTTCTGACCCTCAAATTTTCTCTGTTGAGATAGTAACAGATCTTGCTTATAGGATTGTTTTGTGAATTAAAAATATCACAAGCCTATTATTCAGTAAATCATAGTGACTGTTACAATTATGGCTCATTGACAAATCAGGGGAAGAGGTCCAACTCCAAAATTTGTTGGGCTATAAATCAAGAGGTAACATACAGGTTGGTTAGTTTGTCCAGCCAACATAACTACAGGATTAAAGTTTTTAAATCTGTTAAGTTAGATTTGGTAAATGAAGAATCAGCTTAAGCCAGGTGATTGCAGTGACTATGACAGCATTTTAATAAGATAATATACTCATTTTAACACAGCCTTTATTTTCTGTTTCAAAACAAAATTTCCAGGAAACAAAATACTTAACAATGGTTGGGTACAAATGAAATAAAAATCACAGTTTCAAAGAACCAAAATCAGACAACTGCTTAAAGGCAGATTGCTTAGGTTTATAAAAAAAATAATAAAAGGATTAAAATTAGGTTTAACAACATTCCATATAATGCTACATTCCCCAATTAAGAAAGGAGAGTTGACATATACAACTAAAGGTTAAGTGTAGAGAAGTGGCTAAAATTCTGCATATTTTATAGTAAATTATGCATGAAAGTTTATTAATTGCATAAACTTCCTGAGTGGCTCCCATGCTGCACTAGGTCTACATGCTTAATATTCATATCAAACAAATTACAGCTTTAAGTGATTGAGCATGACAGACCTTGAACAACTGCACTTTCCAATCAATCACTGTTTCTGCTGAGGGTATGTTTTGGACCACAAACTTCAATCTGAAATCTTACAGTGGAGAAGAAATGCAACTTTAAAAAAAAACAAAAATGGGAAGGATGACAAGCATGGATTTAGGAATTTTATTTTTCAGTGGCACTGATTTCGTTCTCAAGAGCCCAGTTTCTCTCTTCCCTTCTTGCTTGACTTTAAGCCTTTTTGCTTGAGGTTCTTTTAATTAAAGGAAAATCTTCCAGAATGGGAGCTGTTGGTTTATATAATCTTCCAGCTATCTCAGTTGAAAATACCTTCAGTGTAACCTAGTTACTATCCCAGGCCCATGCCTATGTTGGCTGTCAAGGTTTCTGACCAATGTTTGTGTTCATCCTTCGCATACAAAGACTATTTCCAGGGTGACCTGAAAGCATTTCAGAAAAAATTTCATACTAATTTCACTTCAAAGGATTTTACCAAGTTTGAGTGTCACCATTTTATAGTCTGAACTACTTGTGGGTTTTTTATTTCAATCTCAGAAATTACACTTAACCAAATCAATGACCTTTTCTATGCTCCCTTCCCTGATTGGGTCATCTTTTAAATAAAAGGGGAAAAAACAAGTCCCCAGGAAACTACTTTCATCAAACTTTCATCCAGGATGAAAAATGAACAATCTATTCTAGAAATAATGGCTTGCACAACACCTCAAATATCTCAATATTCTTCTAAACCAAACAGAAGATTAAATAACTAAATCCCAAACTGATGGCAAGGATACTTCAGGAATGTACTTGTAGATGAAGCCGGAAATACAATATTAGTACTAACATTAAATATGCTTTAGTGTTACACATAGTAAACAAGGGAAACAACATGTGGTTTACAAACATTTGCTCAGTCTTCTGGGGGAAAAAAGGAATGCATCATTTTTATCACTCAGAGAAGACAGCAAAGAGGAAAGTCAATGCCTCTAATAAATGTTAGAGATTGGATGAACAGTTACAACTAACTACAATTCAACTAAAAGCATATAGCCATTTTAAGGTAATAAAATATCACTACAAATACTTAGTTGTATGCTAGTATGCTGAATGACAGGCCACTGCTATAAGATTTATCAAATATTTCATTGTGATAGTTAAAGCAATTTCAACCCATAGCCCTTTAGGCACACAGACAAGAAATGCATCTCTAATAAAAGATGCGAAGTTACAGGCACTGGACTGTCTAATTTAGGTACTTTCTTACCATTTGTTTGTTTACAACTAACTTCTACCACTAAGTCCTATATTGCCACCAGCTGGATTTATTTCTCTGTTCTCCATCCCTACATCCCCAAAGCTTATTTTAGACGCATGTGGCTCTCATCACTTAAAACATAGATTGGTGGCAGAGTGATGGTCCCTCTCATTTCAAACTCACAGCACTGGGATAAGAAGGCATGCCAGATTTATAACCTGAAAGAATACTGAGAATCAAGGCAAAAAAACAAGTTTCATAGGCAGTGTTTTCATGTGTACCCCAAAACAGCTTTGAAAGAGGTAGATAAAAAATTGTAATTAGATTGGGATTAAATATGGGGTTCTAAAATGATATAGCCCATCGTATTATACATAACACTCCACACTCAATCCAAAAATTGCAGCAGAAAAGTGCCTTTTAAACTTTCACAGATAAGTTTGCTGTCAAACCATTGGAATTCATGCTGGATATAAAACTGGCAAGAAAAGATGAAAAACGAAGTGGATATTTGTTAACTACAGCAAATTGCCTTAAATAGAGATTCAAGACTGGTACAAATACATAGGGTTATTTTCATTAGATTTACACCAATACTTGTTTCATATTCTTATGATGTTACACCCAACTTCACAAACATAGCAGCAGGTACTTCATGATGAAATGCTCACATTGCCACATATGGAGATACAGTACTATTCATCAGACTTGCACTCTGAGAAGTAAACATGATGGTTGGACATACTGACTACCCTCAAAAAAGCTTTACAAGCAGGATTGTTTAGTGTAACCTTTTTTCTTCTACAAGAAGGAAAATGGAAAGGACAGGTTTTGGTGTGTGTTGGAAATGAAAAGAAGGCCTTTCTTTGTAGTAGGCTCTTTGTTAAGTAAGAAGGGAATTTCTGAGCTATACCTCAAGAGTTAATTATTTCTGGGGAGGAAAAGTACCTCAGCAAGGATGAAAACAGCACTATCATGATTTATCAAAATTATGAAATAATGCAAAACCCCTAGATAGAAAACTAGCTAATATTTACAGTCAAAGTGACTATAATCTGAGTCAAACATTTAAGTAATGGGAAAAAAATAACTTAAAAACCCACAGTGATGTGAATAACACTGTTTTCTTAATTTCTGCACAAAACTCTTTTTTTTCTGTATTTTTAAACTTATACACGTTACATATACATCATGTATACATAACATATATGTTAACCCAACTACTGCAGTCAGCATGGAGACAGCAGTACACTACTCACCATCTTCAAACTTTAGAAGACTACTTTTCTTTCCAGCAAAAAATCTGAAAAGATTCTAAATATTACAAGGCACTGCAAAAGTCTGCAGGCAAAAGAATGATGAATTGTACATAAAACAGAGGTGATGGCAAAATGTGGGACATATGATATAGAGCAGCCATTAAATGTCATCCATGGAGCTTTTTTCATCCTGGGGTACACTATTTAAAAGGATTGTAACTCCAAAAAGGATCATAAAACCTGCAGTATTTTCAGCTTATAAATTTTAAGTCTCAATGTAATCACACAAAGCTGACTCTACTAATGAAACGCAAGCAGTTTGAAAGAATTACAGATTTTAGGCACATTGTTTTTTATACACATGGAAAACGGCAATGCGAGAATCTGCATTACACTAATGTCCTAAAACCATTTCAACTTGCAAATAATACTGTAGAAGAAATTTGAAGAATCTGTACATAAGATTTAGAAAGACTCATCCAAACCAGAGTATGTTTTATAAAAAGAAGCTATGACTCTTATCAACAGCAGTTCTCAAAATGCTATCCTGGATGCCCCCAAATGATAGTGACAGAATCTTCATGATGCTGAGTGTGATCCTCAGGTAAGCAACAGAAGACATTTTTCTTTTTTGAAAAAGGGCGCTGAATGTCACAAAGTAGAGTGTGCAAAAAAAAAAAAAAAAACTACACCCATTAAGTTTTCCTCATTACCTGGCAAGATCATAGGGTAAAATTTTTAGAGGAATATGGAGGAAAATCTGTCAATAGAAATGTTGGGTGATCATCTGGAATGTTGACCAGTAGAACTCATTATTAGGTAAATGTGTCCTAGAAATGACTTTGAAATCTTCAGAGTGAAAAGTATTTTAAACATGTTTATATGTGGTAGTTGATAAATACCATTTTAGAATTCAATATTTGGGTTTCACAGATTGATCAAGCATTAGGTAACTCTGTGACCAGACTTTTAAGAATATTAGTTAACTTTCTTGAAAACCAAAAGTGTATATTCTGACATTGCCTCCCTTCCTCCTAAAACTGGATAAAACCCAGTAAAGTGCAACTTGACAGTGATCTCTCTCAGATTCTAAAGAGGCTGCCAAAATCATCTAAGATGCTACAGACTCTAACAAGATAATTATAACAACTAAAAAACAAAAAGGTAATCCCCCCCAAAAAATAAGCTAAGGACAACTTAAATAGTATCCTTTGAGGGTCTACTATCTACTGCAGGACAGTGTATACCCCTCATCTCTTCAGTTCAGTTCAGTTCAGTCGCTCTGTCGTGTCCGACTCTTTGCGACCCCATGAATTGCAGCACGCCAGGCCTCCCTGTCCATCACCAACTCCCAGAGTTCACCCAAACCCATGTCCATCGAGTCGATGATGCCATCCAGCCATCTCATCCTCTGTCGTCCCCTTTTCCTCCTGCCCCCAATCCCTCCCAGCATCAGAGTCTTTTCCAATGAGTCAACTCTTTGCATGAGGCGGCCAAAGTATTAGAGTTTCAGCTTTAGCATCATTCCTTCCAAAGAAATCCCAGGGCTGATCTCCTTCAGAATGGATTGGTTGGATCTCCTTGCAGTCCAAGGGACTCTCAAGAGTCTTCTCCAACACCACAGTTCAAAAGCATCAATTCTTCGGTGCTCAGCATTCTTCACAGTCCAACTCTCACATCCATACATGACTATTGGAAAAACCATAGCCTTGACTAGATGGACCTTTGTTAGCAAACTAATGTCTCTGCTTTTGAATATGCTATCTAGGTTGGTCATAACTTTCCTTCCAAGGAGCAAGCGTCTTTTAATTTCATGGCTGCAGTCACCATCTAAACTGATTTTGGAGCCCAGAAAAATGAAGTCTGACATTGTTTCCACTGTTTCCCCATCTATTTCCCATGAAGTGTTGGGGCCAGATGCCATGATCTTCGTTTTCTGAATGTTGAGCTTTAAGCCAACTTTTTCACTCTCCTCTTTCACTTTCATCAAGAGGCTTTTTAGTTCCTCTTCACTTTCTGCCATAAGGGTGGTGTCATCTGCATATCTGAGGTTATTGATATTTCTCCCGGCAATCTTGATTCCAGCTTGTGCTTCCTCTGGCCCAGTGTTTCTCATGATGTACTCTGCATATAAGTTAAATAAGCAGGGTGACAATATACAGTCTTGACGTACTCCTTTTCCTATTTGGAACCAGTCTGTTGTTCCATGTCCAGTTCTAACTGTTGCTTCCTGACCTGCACATAGGTTTCTCAAGAGGCAGGTCAGGTGGTCTGGTATTCCCATCTCTTTCAGAATTTTCCACAGTTTATTGTGATCCATACAGTCAAAGGCTTTGGCATAGTCAATAAAGCAGAAATAGATATTTTTCTGGAACTCTCTTGCTTTTTTGATGATCCAGTGGATGTTAGCAATTTGATCTCTGCTTCCTCTGCCTTTTCTAAAACCAGCTTGCTGAAGCCTGGCTTGGAGAATTTTGAGCAGTACTTTACTAGCGTGTGAGATGAGTGCAGTTGTGCGGTAGTTTGAGCATTCTTTGGCATTGCCTTTCTTTGGGATTGGAATGAAAACTGACTTTTTCCAGTCCTGTGGCCACTGCTGAGTTTTCTAAATTTGCTGGCATATTGAGTGCAGCACTTTCACAGCATCATCTTTCAGGATTTGAAATAGCTCAACTGGAATTCCATCCCCTCCACTAGCTTTGTTCGTAGTGATGCTTTCTAAGGCCCACTTGACTTCACATTCCAGGATGTCTGGCTCTAGGTGAGTGATTACACCATCGTGATTATCTGGATCGTGAAGATCTTTTTTGTAGAGTTCTTCTGTGTATTCCTGCCACCTCTTAATATCTTCTGCTTCTGTTCAGTCCATACCATTTCTGTCCTTTATCGAGCCCATCTTTGCATGAAATGTTCCCTTGCTATCTCTAATTTTCTTGAAGAGATCTCTAGTCTTTCCCATTCTGTTGTTTTCCTCTACTTCTTTGCATTGATCGCTGAGGAAGGCTTTCTTATCTCTCCTTGCTATTCTTTGGAACTCTGCATTCAGATGCTTATATCCTTCCTTTTCTCCTTTGCTTTTCGCTTCTCTTCTTTTCACAGCTATTTGTAAAGCCTCCCCAGACACCCATTTTTCTTTTTTGCATTTCTTTTCCATGGGGATGGTCTTGATCCCTGTCTCCTGTACAATGTCAGGAAACTCAGTCCATAGTTCCTCAGGCACTCTATCAGATCTAGTCCCTTAAATCTATTTCTCACTTCCACTGTATAATCATAAGGGATTTGATATAGGTCATACCTGAATGGTCTAGTGGTTTTCCCTACTTTCTTCAATTTAAGTATGAATTTGGCAATAAGGAGTTCATGATCTGAGCCACAGTCAGCTCCCGGTCTTGTTTTTGTTGACTGTATAGAGCTTCTCCATCTTTGGCTGCAAAGAATATAATCAATCTGATTTCGGTGTTGACCATCTGGTGATGTCCATGTGTAGAGTCTTCTCTTGTGTTGTTGGAAGAGGGTGTTTGCTATGACCAGTGTGTTCTCTTGGCAAAACTCTATTAGCCTTTGCCCTGCTTCATTCTGTATTCCAAGGCCAAATCTGCCTGTTACTCCAGGTGTTTCTTCACTTCCTACTCTTGCATTCTAGTCCCCTATAATGAAAAGGACATCTTTTTTGGGTGTTAGTTCCCAAAGGTCTTTTAGGTCTTCATAGAACCATTCAACTTCAGCTTCTTCAGCATTACTGTTTCAGGCATAGACTTGGGTTACTGTGATATTGAATGGTTTGCATTGGAAATGAACAGAGATCATTCTGTCATTTTTGAGATTCCATCCAAGTACTGTATTTCGGACTCTTGTTGACCATGATGGCTACTCCATTTCTTCTAAGGGATTCCTGCCTGCAGTAGTAAATATAATGGTCATCTGAGTTAAATTCACCCATTCCAGTCCATTTTAGTTCACTGATTCCTAGAATGTTGACGTTCACTCTTTCCATCTCCTGTTTGTCCACTTCCAATTTGCCTTGATTCATGGACTTAACATTCCAGGTTCCTAAGAAATATTGCTCTTTACAGCATCAGAACTTGCTTCTATCACCAGTCACATCTGCAACTGGGTATTGTTTTTGCTTTGGCTCCATCCCTTCATTCTTTCTGGGGTTATTTCTCCACTGATCTCCAGTAGCATATTGAGCACCTACCGACCTGGGGAGTTCCTCTTTCAATATCCTATCATTTTGCCTTTTCATACTGTTCATCTCTTAGAACCTTGTAAAGCCAGTGTTTCATGTGTAAGTCTCAAAACCTACTTTATCAAGTAAATTTCTCTTCAGAAGAATGGATTAATAGAGGTGTAACTTGAATTGTCTTTGTTAGGAATACAAAGATTCCCCCCAAATGAGATTCATATCAGCTGCAGTATATCCCTTGCAAAAGAATGCAAGCCAAACCAATGCCTCTCATGCTCAAATACATGTAGTGTGCACATGAGAAACAAAGAGATAGCTGCTTTGAATTACTATGGAAATCCTAAAGCAGCTACATTATCTGCAGAATCAAGAACTGTTACAGTTCTGTTTTTTCCTTCCTCTCCGCCTCACCTAAAACAAGGCTTCACTCCTACTGCTGTGACGACGGGAAGAAAATCACATTAAAAAGGGCTCATGTTCTATACTGGTTGACAAAGTTATTCTAATTTTATACACCAAAACATTTCCTGCAGCAAGTTACCCTGCCTTCTGTGAAAGGTAAACCTAAGATAAACAACATGAAGAATCTCATAAGACCCTGCTGGAGAGTCTCACTTTGTGTATGTTTGGGGAATATAAATTTAAATAGTTCTTATACCTTTTAAAGAAAAGTATCATCTAGCTGCAGAGAACTGCAATAAAAAAAAATGGGGGCTCCTCAACAATGCATGGAAAGTGTCCTGGAAATGACAATGCTCAAGCTGAGCATATTAAAGCATTCTAAACAGTATTTTTTTTAAAAAATCAAGTATCAAAGAGGATAGGATTTGAAGTGAAAAAACATTTCTATGTGCAGTGTTCTATGTATAAACTGCACAGTTCTACAGGTGATGAGCTATATCAAATACTACATTGGAACAAAAAATAAGAGTGGAAAGTAAACTCAAAATGAGGGAAAGTATGGCAGAACCCAAGAAGAAGAAAGTTTAATACCTTAGGTATCCTGAAAATAATTATAAAGAAAACTCCCTTTTCTTCATTATCTACTCTGATTTACTTGGGACCAGGAGGGATTGTGGACGGATTCTGCACTGATGAAGCTGGAAACGCCTGCAAATTCATCCCTGGTTGGAACGGTCCCCCAGGTTGGTTAGGAATTACTAGAGACTGTTGTGGTGTTCCTGAAATTCCTACCCACTGTACTGGATACCCTGGCCCCACCACAGCATTATACTGACAAACATGGGGTATTCCATATGATGATAATGGCCCAGGAAATGAAGGGAGTGACAGTCCTTGTGGCAAGGAGGTTGGGACAGCTCCACGGATTTGGGACAGAGAAGAAATCCATGTTGGTGTGTAGCCCATAGTAGATGGAGTATTCTAACAAAAACAAAAATAAAAACAAAAGATCAGTTTATTTGATAGATGCTTTTATTCTATATTCCTTCCTATTCTTTTTTTGTCTTACTACTACTCTATCATTATTATTCTGAGTGTCTACCATTTTGGGAGTAACTTTCTGTGTGCTCACAGTTATATACCTTATTTCATTTCATCTTCATAACTGTCCTGCAAGACAAGCATTTTTAGATGAGGAAACAGAAGCTCAAAATTAATAATGCCCATCACCACTTAGCAAATTAATAGTAAGGGAAGG
Organism: Bos javanicus; assembly: GCF_032452875.1. Lineage (NCBI taxonomy): Eukaryota > Metazoa > Chordata > Mammalia > Artiodactyla > Bovidae > Bos > Bos javanicus. The sequence continues at coordinate 93,961,916 of NC_083897.1, forward strand.
AGTTGAACACAGTTCCAGATAACTCCAAGGCCCCTGGTAAATTTCTGTTCACAGTTCCTTTCCTCATGCTAGCACTACTCTTCTATTTTTACTTCCTTCTGCCAGTCCCAGGCATTCTTTCATTCAGGGCCACAGACAATAATAGTTCATCTTACTACATAATTCTCGGAAGAGGATCATAATTTAGTGTGGCATAGGGAAAACAGCCTGGCATATACTGAGCCTGGTGCTCAGTAAATGTCACCTCCCTACCTCTTTCTACTACTCACTATTTGAAGTCTGATATTTCTGTTATATTTTGGGAAATTTAAACTCAAGACAATTATGTTTTTGACAGTTCTGAGAAAATATATTCCTGCTTGATTCTTATTATATCATATTGTGATTATGTGTATGTATAGAGATTACTAAAATCAACTAAGCACACACATAGAGATTACTGGAATCACATGCACATGGGAATAATATGTCTAAATGAAAGTAAATAATTCTTCCTTGAGGGAGAGCTTGGTATCAGTCCCAAATTCTTAGTTCTTTTAAATTGATGGTCAAGTTAAAACCCTTTCAACTAAAGTTTCAAGTTTAAGTTAGGATAAAGGTTTTTTTGCTTGACTCAAGAATAAATGACAAGATCTCTTGAGGGGAAAAAAGAACTTTTATTTAAAGTCCAGCAATCCAATTTTTATATCAGCATTTTTGTTGTTAAAGTAAAATTAAATACTTCTGGTTTAAAAATAACACAAATAGTATGATCATATGTTTGTAAAGCTATTTCTATGTATCATATATAGATATACAAAGATATCTGAAATGATGTTTATCTAAAGTTAGTGACAATCATTTCTGGGTGGTGGGATTTGAAGGTGGTATTTTAAAATTTTGTACTTTTCTGCACTGATTAACTTCTATAATATACATTATTATTTTACAAACAATACCAATGTGATTTTTATTTTTAACAAAGACTGAATTGGAGATGACTTGTTATACTTTATTTTCTCTTGGATATTTAAAAGGCACCTCAGATTCAAATAACCAAAATGAAATGTATGATTTTTCTACTACCAAAACACACTGCCTGCTCATGTTCCCCTTTTTGATAATTGGTACACTGGAATGATAGCCAGTTATACCAGCCAGAAACCTAGCCTTGACACCTCCATCTGGTCCATTTTATCTCTTAAACATTTTTTGGAATCTGTTCATTTCTCTTCATCTCAGCTTCTGTCTCTCTCTCTCTCTTTTTTAAATAAAATAGTTTAAAAGTTCAACTTCTCTTTATCAGGCCTACTGTGACTAATTCTTGATTGGTCTACCAAGCTTATCTTCAATAATCTTTCTTCTTGCTTCAAGTCAGAGTGATCTTTTCAAAAAGCAAATCTGATCATGTCAACCCTAGGGCTTCAATGGCTATCATTCTTAAAGTAAAGACAAAGATCCTTATCATCACCACTTTTAAGACCCTACAGATTCACTGTGCACCAACTCCTCTCTGCTCTCTTCACTTCAGGCAAATGGGCCTGCTTTGAGTCCTTTCAGTCTCTGTTTCCCCATACAGGGCTTTGCATATGCTATTCTTCCTGCTTAGAATCATATTCCCTCCTGTTTTCACCTAGTTAATACTTACCCTTCACATCTCTGCTTAATCATCACTTTCTCAGGAAAGCTTTCATTGACTTCCCTTTACTAGGTCAAATTTCCCTTACTGTATGATATCTTATATCTCTCTTTTGTAGTCCTTATTACAGCTGCAATTTTATATTTTTTATACAAGTCTGTTCATATCTAACTTTCCCACCAGCATATAAGTCCCATGAGAATAGGGAACATAACACTTGTTCTTACTAATCAAACCCAGTGCCTAGCAGAGGGCTTGGCACATAGTAAAGGACCTGGAATATAACTGTGACAGTTTTCTAAAGCTACACAACAGTACTACGCAAGATCATTAGATAGTGAGACAGGCTCTCCACATAAAGATATAATCAACTGAACTTAAAAATACAAAAACAGTTACCACATACAGGATACTACTATGTGCTAGGCACTTTATAGATGTTAATCCTCACAACAATCCTGCAGACAAGAAAGTATCATCCCTGTTTTAAAGGCATGGAAACTGAGGCACAAATGACTTGTCTAAAGTCACATAACTAGTAAATGACTGACCTGACCTGGAACCAAGTCTGTATTAAGAACGTTTACCACTTTTATTCATACTCCATTTCCTATACACTCTTCCTCCAAGCATCCCTCATTATAACTGCAATAAACCACTCTTCAACTCAGCAACAAAGGCTTCCATTCACATGTTCAGAGCATCTTTCACTGGCAGCGCAAACACATTTATGCCTTGAAATCTGCCTCTAATGGCTTCCAATTTTTACAATGGTGATACTATCTGTGTATAAATCCATGCCAAGAATAATATAAATACAGAGAGCCCTCAAGGAGATACACTGTTTACTAGTTTGGAAAATCTAGGCTTTTGAAAATTTTTATTCAATGATAACTTTAAATGTATTTTCAGACTCTTTACCAAACTACATGCAATGACTATATATACACACACATATGTGTACACAAACATAACAGACACAGACATATCTCTTTCAATGATATGGGTTCAGATTCTAAGCCGTGATTCACATTTTAATAGATTTACTCATTTTGAAAAAAAATGATACTTTAAAAATTCACACACAGAAAACAACAAAGTAAAATTAGATCCAAATTCCACCATCCAGGATATTTTAAGGGCTTTTCCTATTTATATGCATATACAGGCTAGGCTCGGAGAAGGCAATGGCACCCCACTCCAGTACTCTTGCCTGGGAAATCCCATGGACAGAGGAGCCTGGTAGGCTGCGGTCCATGGGGTCGCTAAGAGTCGGACATGATTGAGCGACTTCACTTTCACTTTTCATTTTCATGCACTGGAGAAGGAAATGGCAACCCCCTCCAGTGTTCTTGTCTGGAGAACTTCAGCTGACTCTTTGTGACACTATGGACCGTAGCCCACCAGGCATGCCTGTCCATGGGGTTCTCCAGGCAAGAACACTGGAGTGGGTTGTCATGCCCTCTTCCAGGGGCTCTTCCCAACCCAGGGATTGAACCCACATCTCTTAGGTCTCCTGTATTAGCAGGTGGGTTCTTTACCACTAGTGCCACCTGGGAAGCCCATATGCATATATACATGTATCTAATATATATAATTTTACCTAAATACTATATATACTATTCTGTGATCCTATCTTCTTTCTACTCCAGAATGCATTTTGGACATCTTTCTACACTCCAATTGCCATGTACACCTAAGACCAGATGCAATTAACCAGACATCTCATCCATAAACTTAAGACATTTGTTATAATAATTAAAGATCTTTAAAATTCTTTTTCATATTGAATATATAAAATAATTTACTGGCTCTGAGAATATTGATCTACCACTAACATAAGATAGCTTTTCCTCAAAATCCAAACTTCTTGTACCACAAAACTGAATTAACCCTTACTCCAGATGCTTTCTTTTTTGATACTTGATGTTTTTTCTTCCAGGTATAATAGCCTAAAACAAGGGTCAGCAATCTACAGCCTGCCAACTCTTTCCAAATCAAATTTTAATGGAACAAAGCCATGCATACTTGTTTATATACTGTCTATGTATGTTTTTGTAGCACTGAGTAGCTACAACCCCATGGCTTGAAAATATTTACTAATTGGCTCCTTCCCAGAAAAAAGTTTGCAGGCCTCTGCTCTAAAAGATAATTTGCTTGAAGACATAATGAACTAGGCAAGGATAAGTGTCTCTATACTGTCAAGTCACACCACTCTTTCATGGTAATTATAACCACAGACCTATGTTAATCAATTTTTATGGTTTTGGTTCTGATAAATAAAGTCAGGTATAAACTACTTACTTCATATGCTTTGTTCCAGTTGTCTGTTTCTAGTTTCTGTTGACTTTGTTTAAGTTGGTTTAAACTTGGCTTAATAAGCGAATTTCCTACTGTTTCCTTTGTCCAGTCATCCACCAATTTGTGTAAGTCATCTGTGAACATTCCTTTTTTACTAACTGAAGATTGCTGAAATGATGCTGCACTACTTTCCACACATAGTGGATCTATAAGAAGAAAAACAGAGAAACCATGAAAATGAATTAAAACATAAACAAATACTCTTTTGTGGCTGATAATGCAGAACTACCTATTGGGTATTGATAGGGTAACCAGGTATTCTAGTTTATCTGGGACAGTTCTGGTTTAAAGCTGTTGTCCTGGTGTTATTACTAACAGTATGCCCTTCACTCTCAAAAGTTTCCTCTTGTTTGGATGGCAAATTATACGGTCACCTTAGGTATAAGTCAAATATAATAAACAGTATCTCAGAAACATCAGTATCAACTCTATAGTCTTTTCATCAGTTTCCTCAGATAGATACTTAGAAGAGTTAAAAAACAATCAGAATGTTAAAAAGTAGAAAGAATCTTAGAATCCTAATTCAAACCACTATTTGTTTTATAATGGGGAAATGTGGCCTAGAAAAAATAAATTGACATGCCTGAGAGCTTTCAGTTACCAGCAGAGTCAGGCCTGAACTCTAAAATCTAAATGAGAACTCTCTCTTTTTAATATACCATACCAACTTTCAAATTTTTCAGAAAACTAGAATCTCATTTATTTTTTTAAACCAATATTTCTGTTTAGATCTAGAATAGAAGAAACCAGGAGGCAGATGGTTTGTTAGTCTCATGAGTTCTAGAGCACAAGATGTACAAATAGATGAAAGAAATCAAATATAGATGTCTCCATCAATGAAGAGTCTCCTAATCTGAACATCATAGTTAAGTCTTTAATTTAGTACTCTTACACAAGCTAACTAAATCATTCTCACAGAAAAGAATCATAAAGTTCCTCTGACTGATTTACAAGTCAAAACTTACAAAGTGGGTCTAAAATGAATTTTAGGAAATGCAGTTGTGAAATTTAAGCACAATAACACTTCCAGGGATTTAATTAAATACATAAGTGACAAAATCTTGTACAATTGTTGTTACTTTTTTTAATTGTGAAAAACTATTTAAAATGTAAAAGATAAGGCAAGAACCTCGATATTAACACATTCAAAGTACTTTTATCTTCTTTGAAACTCATAACAGGGCCATGATATAGGTTCAGCAAGTTATCATTCTATTTTGGGGATGGGAAGACTAGAATCCAGAGGGTAAACAGCTGAGGTTATATGCTGGGGTTAGAACCAAGTATCCTGACTGTTTTGTCAATGTGCTTTCCTTTTCCCATGGGAAAAGGATAAGAAAATTCCTTAATAAGGAGGAACATAATAATCTCAAGATTGCTTATATATAATCTGTCATTCTCTATGACTCCTGAGCTACTGAAGGCTTAGATTCAAGGATATTAAAAATTAAATGGACACAGGGAACTATATTCAATATCCTGTGACAAACCTTAATAGAAAAGAATATGAAAAACTCTCTCTCTATATATGTATGTATGTATACCTGAGTCACTTTGCTGTAAAGAACAAATTAACACAACATGGTAAATCAAATCAACTACACTTCAATAAAATTTAAAAACAAACAAACAAAAAAGCAATGGAGTCTGAGGACAGACCAAGAGGAGCTTAGAGACATGACAAGTAAATATCAGGTAGTATCCTGGACGGGATCCTAGAACAGAAAAATAATTTATGTAAAAACTAAGGAAATTAAAGTATGGACTTTTGTTAATAAAAAAATTGAATGGAAACATATTAGTGAAAATTGCTTAAAAAGAGTTTAATGAAATAAGTGGAACATATTCTCATATATAAAAGTTTCACAAAATTAATTTTTACTAATTTTGGGCAACAATGGTGCACTAAAAACTGATGTACCAATCTTGTTGGAATTCCTACTTTTCTAAGTTTTAAAATCCAAGAACATACAAGTCAGCCTATAATAAAAGTATCAGTTTTTCCTGTTTTCCCTCTGCACATTCATCTGATTCTCTGCCAACTCCAATGAGCAAACAAATAGCACAACAATGTTGGGGAAGACTTTGGAGCTCAAGCCTTTTATAGATTGTGTTCTTACCCTGGAAAAATGTCAGCAGGTAGGAATGAAAAGGAGACAATAGCCAGAAACATATACATATTATCATTCTATTCATATCATAATAGTCTATACATATATATTCTATACATGTATCACAATCTTCTATACATATTATCAAGTGCCAGCATTTCTGCCCACACAGCTAATCTGGAGGAGTATTTCTGTGCTCATTCCCCTTTAGTTTCTATTAGAAAAAAACGTGTTACAAAGAGCTAAGTTTGGATGTCATTCATTTATGAACATTTCTGTACTAATGGAAAACCCAGTGTCAGGATTTTTCCTGTGTACAAATCTGGTGGAACAAGTGATCTTGAGCACTCAACTGGTGGTCAGTGATGGCCGCTACACTAATGCTACAATTGCCAACAAGTGGAGGATGTATTTATTTATTTATTTTTATTGAGAAAACATTGATCTACAACATTATATGTTTCATATGTACAACACTGTATTTCTACTTCTGTATACCTTACTGAATGTTGTTCAGTGCCTAACTATGTTTTACACATGGAAGGAACATTTATTGATTGATTTCATTTAAAAGTTATTCATGTCATATTAAAGTTCACAAACCAGAAATTATCCAACCAATGTATATTAAAAGAAATACACTTCATTCTTTTACAAGTGGTTGACCAGTTTTCCCAGCACCACTTGTTAAAGAGATTGTCTTTTCTCCATTGTATATTCTTGCCTCTGTTGTCAAAGATAAGGTGTCCATAGGTGCGTGGATTTACCTCTGGGCTTTCTATTTTGTTCCACTGATCTATATTTCTGTCTTTGTGCCAGTACCATACTGTCTTGATAACTGTGGCTTTGTAGTAGAGCCTGAAGTCAGGCAGGTTGATTCCTCCAGTTCCATTCTTTCTCAAGATTGCTTTGGCTATTCGAGGTTTTTTGTATTTCCATACAAATTGTGAAATTATTTGTTCTAGCTCTGTGAAAAATACCATTGGTAGCTTAATAGAGATTGCATTGAATCTATAGACTGCTTTGGGTAGTATACTCATTTTCACTATATTGATTCTTCCGATCCATGAACACGGTATATTTCTCCATCCATTAGTGTCCTCTTTGATTTCTTTCATCAGTACCTTATAGTTTTCTATATATAGGTCTTTTGTTTCTTTAGGTAGATATATTCCTAAGTATTTTATTCTTTTTGTAGCAATGGTGAATGGAATTGTTTCCTTTATTAGTGTACAGGAATGCCAGGAATTTCTGTGTGTTGATTTTATATCCTGCAACTTTACTATATTCATTGATTAGCTCTAGTAATTTTCTGGTGGAGTCTTTAGGGTTTTCTATGTAGAGGACCATGTCATCTGCAACTAGAACACTTTCTAACACCATAAACAAAAATAAACTCAAAATGGATTAAAGATCTAAACGTAAGACCAGAAACTATAAAACTCCTAGAGGAGAACATAGGCAAAACACTCTCTGACATAAATCACAGCAGGATCCTCTATGACCCACCTCCCAGAATATTGGGGAAAAAATCAAAAATAAACAGGACCTAATTAAAATTAAAACCTTCTGCACAACAAAGGAAACTATAAGCAAGGTGAAAAGACAGCCTTCAGAATGGGAGAAAATAATAGCAAATGAAGCAAGTGACAAAGAACTAATCTCAAAAATATACAAGCAACTCCTGCCACTCAATTCCAGAAAAATAAACGACCCAATCAAAAAATGGGCGAAAGAACTAAACAGACATTTCTCCAAAGAAGACGTACAGATGGCTAACAAACACATGAAGAGATGCTAAACATCACTCATTATCAGAGAAATGCAAATCAAAACCATAATGAGGTACCACCTGACGCCAGTCAGATGGCTGTGATCCAAAAGTCTAGAAACAACAAATGCTGGACAGGGTGTGGAGAAAAGGGAACCCTCTTCCACTGTTGGTGGAAGAGGGTTAACTTCAAAAGTGCTCTTTTAATATTCATTTCTTATTGATGAAATGAGTAAAGTCAGAGTTTAGTCCTTCGTGTTCTTTTTTGTTTTTCACCCAAGTTAATTCCTACATTCAGGTAGTTCCAGTAATCATCCAACTGCAAATGTTTCCATCTCTTTACCTCAAATCTTGATCTTTCTTCAATACAACCTCACACACAACTCCCAAATGTGTTTTTCCAATTCAACTTCAATAAATTGTTCAATTAAATACACCTATCATTCTGTTAGTATGACAGTTTGCCTAAATGGTGTACTTCTGTTAAAGATACCACATTTTTTCCATTCAGACTAAGACCCTTTGAATCTCCCCACAAACACACATATCTAGTTTATCACCACATCATAGCAATTCATCCTGTACTACATCTCTTATCTATTTTCACTTCCGTAATTCTCTAAACTCTTAATTATCTCATACATGAACTGCTATGATGGCAATGATCTAAATAGATTGACTCCCTGGCTCTAGCTAACACACTCTTCAAAATGACAACAGATTCAGTTCAGTCGCTCAGTTGTGTCTGACTCTTTGCGACCCCATGAATCGCAGCACGCCAGGCCCCTCTGTCCATCACCAACTCCCAGAGTTCACTCAGACTCACGTCCATCGAGTCAGTGATGCCATCCAGCCATCTCACCCTCTGTCGTCCCCTTCTCCTCCTGCCCCCAATCCCTCCCAGCATCAGAGTCTTTTCCAATGAGTCAACTCTTCGCATGAGGTGGCCAAAGTACTGGAGTTTCAGCTTTAGCATCATTCCTTCCAAAGAAATCCCAGGGCTGATCTCCTTCAGAATGGACTGGTTGGATCTCCTTGCAGTCCAAGGGACTCTCAAGAGTCTTCTCCAACACCACAGTTCAAAAGCATCAATTCTTTGGCGCTCAGCCTTTCACAGTCCAACTCTCACATCCATACATGACCACAGGAAAAACCATAGCCTTGACTAGACGGACCTTTGTTGGCAAAGTAATGTCTGCTTTTGAATATGCTATCTAGGTTGGTCATAACTTTCCTTCCAAGGAGTAAGGATCTTTTAATTTCATGGCTGCAGTCACCATCTGTAGTGATTTTGGAGCCCAGAAAAATAAAGTCTGACACTGTTTCCCCATCTATTTTCCATGAAGTGATGGGACCGGATGCCATGATCTTCATTTTCTGAATGTTGAGCTTTAAGCCAACTTTTTCACTCTCCACTTTCACTTTCATCAAGAGGCTTTTGAGTTCCTCTTCACTTTCTGCCATAAGGGTGGTGTCCTCTGCATATCTGAGGTTATTGATATTTCTCCCGGCAATCTTGATTCCAGCTTATGTTTCTTCCAGTCCAGCATTTCTCATGATGTACTCTGCATATAAGTTAAATAAGCAGGGTAACAATATACAGCCTTGATGTACTCCTTTTCCTATTTGGAACCAGTCTGTTGTTCCATGTCCAGTTCTAACTGTTGCTTCCTGACCTGCACATAGGTTTCTCAAGAGGCAGGTCAGGTGGTCTGGTATTCCCATCTCTTTCAGAATTTTCCACAGTTTATTGTGATCCATACAGTCAAAGGCTTTGGCATAGTCAATAAAGCAGAAATAGATGTTTTTCTGGAACTCTCGCTTTTTCCATGATCCAGCGGATGTTGGCAATTTGATCTCTGGTTCCTCTGCCTTTTCTAAAACCAGCTTGAACATCAGGAAGTTCATGGTTCACATATTGTTGAAGCCTGGCTTGGAGAATTTTGAGCATTTGGGAATCCCTGGTGGCTCAGAGGTTAAAGCGTCTGCCTGCAATGTGGGAGACCAGGGTTTGATCCCTGAGCTGGGAAGATCCCCTGGAGAAGGAAATGGCAACCCACTCCAGTATTCTTGCCTGGAGAATCCCATGGAGGGAAGAGCCTGGTAGGCTACAGTCCACGGGGTCATAAAGAGTCGGACATGACTGAGCTACTTCACTTCACTTTACTAGCATGTGACATGAGTGCAATTGTGCGGTAGTTTGAGCATTGTTTGGCATTACCTTTCTTTGGGATTGGAATGAAAACTGACCTTTTCCAGTCCTGTGGCCACTGCTGAGTTTTCCAAATTTACTGGCAAATGGAGTACAGCACTTTCACAGCATCATCTTTCAGGATTTGAAATAGCTCAACTGGAATTCCATTCCCTCCACAAGCTTTGTTCGTAGTGATGCTTTCTAAGGCCCACTTGACTTCACATTCCAGGATGTCTGGCTCTAGGTCAGTGATCATACCATCGTGATTATCTGGGTCGTGAAGATCTGGGCCATCAGATTAGTACCAGTTACATGCTGTTTTCAGCATTTCATTCCTCTGCTCAAAGAAAACCCCTCAAACCCAAACTTTAATAGTTTCTTAGAACTAACAGTAGTGGGTTTTCAACTTGTTTTGGTGGCAAAGTCCTTGGTAGTCATCATTATCTTTGCAGAGCATGCAAACATTCATTATCTTATTTATTATCCTTAAACATTATATCATTATATCATTAAGCTTAAATACATAATAAAGTGCTGCTGCTGCTGCTGCTGCTGCTAAGTCGCTTCTTCATGTCTGATTCTGTGCGACCCCACAGACGGCAGCCCACCAGGCTCCGCCACCCCTGGGATTCTCCAGGCAAGAATACTGGAGTGGGTTGCCATTTCCTTCTCCAATGCATGAAAGTGAAAAGTGAAAGTGAAGTTGCTCGGTCGTGCCCGACGCTTAGCTACCCCATGGATTGCAGCCTACCAGGCTCCTCCGTCCATAGGATTTTCCAGGCAAGAGTACTGGAGTGGGGTGCCATTGCCTTCTCTGAATAAAGTGCTAGATTAGATATATTATCTTGCATCAAACTATAGCAATTTTTTTAAAGTGTGGGGAAACACCTGCTAATGTTATGTCCTCCATTTAACTCAACTGTTATATTCTCTTTCTCCCAAATAAATCTTAACAGTTTATGATTTGCATTTCTTTGTATCATGCAGTTCTACCTACGGACAATACTCTTCACACTCCACTTTATCAATTTTAATCCAGTCCATTTACCTTTCAACACCAACTCAAATCCTATTTCCTGAATGAAATAGTCTCAGACCACTATTGCCTTTAGATGATCTCCTGTTGCCTCCTTTCAATCCAGTGCAGACACAATTTCTGGTATTGAGAAGCAATGCAATATAACAGTGAAGAACCAAGGCTTTGGAGTCAGATCTGCTTAACCCCAGTAACTTTAGTCTCCTTGTAAGGACAGACTTACTTCTAACTAGTTGAGAGATGTTTTGAGGATTGAGATTAAGTAATGTGATTATGGGCTTCCCTGGTGGCTCAGAGGTTATGCTTCAGGGCTCCCAAGACAACTCACAGATTCAGTGATTCAACAGAAAGTCTTACAGGACTCAGCATATAGTTGTATTCACAAATGAGTTTACTAGCGCAAAAGGATGCACAATAAGATCAGCAAGGGAAAAAGACAGAGGAATCTAGAGAAATTCATGCACAGATTTCCTTATGCTCTCTTCCTAAGGTGAGGGAGCATTCTTGAGTATGCTGCTTTCTCTCAGCAACAAAAAAGACAGCAACATATGGGTAAATATCTGGCCAGGGAAGACCAACAGAGACTCAGGTTTTTGTTAAGACCCAGGTCAAATAAGCACTTTTTGCCTAGCATGAACCAAACTACCACACTCTAAAAGAGTCTTTATTCAGCATAAATCACATGATTTGTACCAACAATCTAGGCAAAGTGAACTATACTTATCAGGGAAGAAAGGGAAACCAAATTCCTACACAACAGCCAAAGTCCAACCTCGGAAACAGGCCTTCCTAAAGACAGCAGTCTTGTATCTACTATATTAACTCTTTTCAGCATAGTTTAGCACAGTGCTCACATTCAATATTATAAGTTAATCACACACCTGCATTGTAAATACCATTACATTGCAATATGCATCATTTCATGTTTCTCAAAATAGGTATAACTCCGGGCAGACAAAGATGGATATGGATCTTAGTATACATGTTAAGGCAGTGCTTCGTAAAATGTATTCTGTGAAAAGAAGGTTCTCTGGTAAAACTGTTTGAGGAAATGTACATTTATTCCCTTTCGTGAAAATTCTCAATACATATTAGCATATTAAAGGATCTAAGAGGTTCTACAGAGGAAAAATGATTTTTATATGACTGACTCCAACATTTCCTATTTGACCATACAACACCTATTAACTCCTTGCTGACAGCTTATAAAATGCTGTGCTAAGGCCAACAAATGTGTTCATTAATCATGGCCAAATAGGGAAAATATTAAACATCAGCAAGCTTTGAAGGAAAGCTATTAGAACTAGACATGTGAAATCACTTGGTTCTGTGATGGTCCACGAAGTAATACAACCACTAGAAGCTATGTGTTGAACACTCTATATTTGCAAACCTGTCTTTAATAGATTCTTAAAAGAAAGAAAAAATGAAAATAATTTAGCTTCCGTTTAGGGAAATAATATTTTCATATTAGGTATGCTTAGGAATTAACCTAAATATTTTAATAAATAAATTATTTAAATGAAAGTTTAATAGATACTCTCATTTCTACCTGATGAAAAATAATTTCTGTCTTCCAGCATGACAGAGTGAGGTTATCAAATTCTCTCCCTCAAAAGCAGTAATAAAACTGGACAAAACTCTCGAAAACAATTATTTCAACAATGTGGAATTTGGCCAAAGGCATGCAACAAAATCAAAAGTGTTGTTCATGAACACCACTCAACTTTTAAGAACTATGTAATCTGTGGCGTTTTTGCCCAGGACTCCTCCTGTTAACTCTGCATCAGCTCTTTTTGAATAGCAATTCAAACACAATGGCGGTGCTGTGGCGCCAGAGTGGCCCAGACAACATACCCCACGTCCAAGGTCAGGAGCAGCGGCTGAGAGGAGATACCCCACGTCCAAGGTAAGGAGCAATGGGTACACTCTGCTGGAGCAGCCATGAAGAGATACCCCACGTCCATGGTAAGAGAAACCGCAGTAATACAGTAGGTGCTGAGAGAGGGCATCAGAGGGCAGACAGACTGAAACCACAATCACAGAAAACTAGCCAATCTGATCAAATGGACCACAGCCTTGTCTAACTCAATGAAACTAAGCCATGCCGTGTAGAGCCACCCAAGATGGATGGGTCATGGTGGAGAGTTTTGACAAAATGTGGTCCACTGGAGAAGGGAATGGCAAACCACTTCAGTATTCTTGCCTTGAGAACCCCATGAACAGTATGAAAATGCAAAAAGACAGGACACTGAAGATGAACTCCCCAGTTCAGTAGAAGCCCAATATGCTACTGGAGATCAGTGGAGAAATAACTCCAGAAAGAATGAAGGGATAGAGCCAAAGCAAAAACAAAGCCCAGCTGTGGATTTGACTGGTGATAGAAGCAAGGTCTGAGCTGTAAGAGTACTTATGCATAGGAACCTGGGATGTTAGGTCCATGAATCAGGGCAAATTGGAAGTGGTCAAACAGGAGATGGCAAGAGTGAACATTGACATTCTAGGAATCAGCGAACTAAAATGGACTGGAATGGGTGAATTTAACTCAGATGACCATTATATCTACTACTGTGGGCAAGAATCCCTTCAAAGAAATGGAGTAGCCATCACAGTCAACAAAAGTGTATGAAATGCAGTACTTGCATGCAATCTCAAAAACGGCAGAATGATCTCTATTCATTTCCAAGGCAAAAAATACAATATCACGGTAATCCAACTCTATGCCGTGACCAGTAATGCTGCAGAAGGTGAAGTTGAATGGTTCTATAAAGACCTACAAGACCTTTTAGAACTAACACCCCAAAAAGATGTCCTTTTCATTATGGGGGACTGGAATGCAAAAGTAGGAAGTCAAGAAACATCTGGAGTAACAGGCAAATTTGGCCTTGGAATACAGAATGAAGCAGGGCAAAGACAAATAGAGTTTTGCCAAGAAAATGCACTGGTCATAACAAACACCCTCTTCCAACAACACAAGAGAAGACTCTATACATGGACATCACCAGATGGTCAACACTGAAATCAGATTGATTATATTCTTTGCAGCCAAAGATGGAGAAGCTCTATACAGTCAGCAAAAACAAGACCAGGAGCTGACTGTGGCTGAGACCATGAACTCCTTATTGCCAAATTCATACTTAAATTGAAGAAAGTAGGGAAAACCACTAGACCATTCAGGTGTGACCTAAATCAAATCCCTTATGATTATACAGTGGAAGTGATAAATAGATTTAAGGGACTAGATCTGATAGACAGAGTGCCTGATGAACTATGGATGGAGGTTCATGACATTGTACAGGAGGCAGGGAGCAAGACCATCCCGAGGAAAAAGAAATGCAAAAAGCAAAATGGCTGTCTGAGGAGGCCTTACAAATAGCTATGAAAAGAAGAGAAGCAAAAAGTGAAGGAGAAAAGGAAAGATATACCCATTTGAATGCAGAGTTCCAAAGAATAGCAAGGGGAGATAAGAAAGCCTTCCTCAGTGATCAGTGCAAAGAAATAGAGGAAAACAATAGAACGGGAAAGACTAGAGATCCCTTCAAGAAAATTAAAGATACCAAGGGAACATTTCACGCAAAGATGGGCTCGATAAAGGACAGAAATGGTATGGACCTAACAAATGCAGAAGATATTAACAATAGGAGGCAAGAATACACAGAACTGTACAAAACATATCTTCGTGACCCAGATAATCACAATGGTGTGATCACTCACCTAGAGCCAGATATCCTGGAATGTGAAGTCAAGTGGGTCTTAGGAAGCATCATTATGAACAAAGCTAGTGAAGGTGATGGAATTCCAGTTGAGCTATTTCAAATCCTGAAAGATGATGCTGTGAAAGTGCTGCACTCAATACTCCAGCAAATTTGGAAAACTCAGCAGTGGACACGGGACTGGAAAAGGTCAGTTTTCATTCCAATCCCAAAGAAAGGTAATGCCAAAGAATGTTCAAACTACCGCACAATTGCACTCATCTTAGACGCTAGTAAAGTAATCCTCAAAATTCTCCAAGCCAGGCTTTAGCAATACGTGAACCATGAACTTCCAGATGTTCAAGCTGGTTTTAGAAAAAGCAGAGGAACCACAGATCAAATTGCCAACATGCACTGGATCATCAAAAAAAAAAAGAGTTCCTGAAAAACATCTATTTCTGGTTTATTGACTATGCCAAAGCCTTTGACTGCGTGGATCACAATAAACTGTGGAAAATTCTTCAAGAGATGCGAATACCAGACCACCTGACCTGCCTCTTGAGAAACCTATATGCAAGTCAGGAAGCAACAGTTAGAACTGGACATGGAACAACAGACTGGTTCCAAATAGGAAAAGGAGTATGTCAAGGCTGTATATTGTCACCCTGCTTATATAACTTATGCAGAGCACATTATGAGAAATGCTGGGCTGGATGAAGCACAAGGTGGAATCAAGATTGCTGGAAAGTGAAAGAAAGTTTAGTCGCTCAGTCGTGTCCGACTCTTTGCAACCCCATGGACTGCCCCCAGGTTCCTCCCTCCATGGGATTCTCCAAGCAAGATTACTGGAGTGGGTTGTCATTTCCTTCTCCAGGGGATCTTCCCAACCCAGGGATCGAACCTGGGACTCCCGCATTCCAGGCAGACACTTTAACCTCTGAGCCACCAGGGAAGCAGGGATGAGGATTGCTGGGAGAAATATCAATAACCTCAGATATGCAGATGACACCACCCTTATGGCAGAAAGTGAAGAGGAACTAAAAAGCCTCTTGATGAGAATGAAAGAGGAGAATGAAAAAGTTGGCTTAAAGCTCAACATTCAGAAAACTAAGACCATGGCATCTGGTCCCATCACTTCATGGGGAAATAGATGGGGAAACAGTAGAAACAGTCAGATTTTATTTTCCTGGGCTCCAAAATCACTGCAGATGGTGACTGCAGCCATGAAATTAAAAGATCCTTACTCCTTGGAAGGAAAGTTATGACCAACCTAGTTCAGTTCAGTTTAGTTGCTCAGTCATGTCCGACTCTTTGCAACCCCATGAACTGCAGCACACCAGGCCTCCCTGTCCATCACCAACTCCCAGAGTCCACCCAAACCCATGTCCATTGAGTCAGTGATGCCATCCAACCATCTTATCCTCTGTCGTCCCCTTCTTCCTGTCCTCAATCTTTCCCAGAATCAGGGTCTTCTCAAATGAGTCAGCTCTTCGCATCAGGTGGCCAAAGTATTGAAGTTTCAGCTTCAACATCAGTCCTTCCAATGAACACCCAGGACTGATCTCCTTTAGGATGGACTGGCTGGATCTCCTTGCAGTCCAAGGGACTCTCAAGAGTCTTCTCCAACACCACAGTTCAAAAGCATTAATTCTTCGGCACTCAGCTTTCTTTATAGTCCAACTCTCACATCCATACATGACCACTGGAAAAACCATAGCCTAGACAGCATATTAAAAAGCAGAGACATTACTTTTCCAATAAAGGTCCGTCTAGTCAAGGCTATGGTGTTGGAATTGTCTGATAAATACTCTAAAGCAGCTATTATAAAAATGCTCAAATAGGTAATCACAAAAACTACTGAACCCAATGACAAAACTGGAAATCTTAACAAAGAAATAGAAGAACATATATGAAATTTTAGAACCAAAAAATATACAAAAATGGTAACAACAAAAAACACCCACCAAAAAACCTCCTTGGATGAACTCAGTAACAGAAGGGAGATGACAAAAGAAAATTCAATTTTTGCCAGCTTTATTGAGATAGCACTGCATAAGTTTAAGGTATACTGCGTAATGATTTGAACTAGAACACCTTATGCAATGATTACCACGATAACTTTAGTGAACATCCACCATCTCATATAGATAACAAAGTAAAAGAAAAAAATTTCTTTTTCTTGTGGTAAGAACACAGATTTACCCTCTTAAGAACGTTCATAAAACATATAGCAGTGTTAATTGTGTTAATCATGTTATACATTATATCCCTACTACTTGTTTATCTTATAACTGGAAATTTGTACCTTTTGCCCATCTTTGTCACCACAAAAAAATATTGCATTTTTATTGACTATATTTTTCATACTATATATTTCATCCCTATGACTCTTTTAATTGTAACTGGATGTTTGTACTTCTTAATTTCCCTCACCTAATTCACTCATTCCACCCACTCCACAAAAAATTCAATTTAAACAACAGAGAAATAATACTGAAACTCAAACATGCACAGAAAGTAAGGGACCTATGGGACAAAAGCAAAAAGTCTAAAATTTGTGTCATCAGAGTCTTAGAAGGAGAGAAAAAAAAGACCATGATAAGAAAAAAATATTTGCTGATAACTTGCTAAATTTGGCAAATGATATAAATCCACATATTCAAGCAGCTCAGTGAACTCAGAACAGAAATAAACACAAAGAACCTCATGCCAACATACATACTAATTGCTGAAACAGAAATAATTTTCATAAAAATTATTGAAAATTAAAGAAAAGAAAAATTCTGAAGGCAACCAGAAAAAAACAATGTAGGAATTTTATACAGGAAAACAATGATTCAAATTTCTATGGATTTCTCATTATAAATCATGGACGCTAGAAAGAAGTGGACTAATATTTTTAAAATGCTAAAAGATACGTGTCAACCCCAAATTCTGTATACAGCAAAAATATCCTTCAGGAATCAAAGTGTGAAAAAAGACATTCTCAGATGAAAAAAATTTAAAAGAATTTGTCACCAGTAGATCTGTTCTAAAAGAGTAACACTAAAGGAAGGGTTTTCCAGGTTGGGCAGTGATAAAGAATCTGCTTGCCAATGTAGAAGATGCAAGGGATACAGGTTCAATCCCTGGGTGGGTTAAGATTCCCTGAAGTAGGAAATGGCAACCCACTCCAGTATTCTTACCTGGAAAATTCCATGGGCAGAGGAGCCTGGCAGGCTACAGTCCATGGAATCTCAGAGTTGGACGTTGCTGAGCACGTGTGTGCACACACACACACACACACAGGAAGACCACTATAGGAAGGGAACTTATAAAAGTAGGAAACATGAAAGAGCATGAAATGAAGGCAGACATACAGAAATGGTATATCAAATACCCTGAAACCCAAGTGAAAATGAAAATTATAATTCAGTGTGATACAGCTTTCCATATATGTAGATGGAATACACAAGATAATTATAAAGAATAAAGAAATCTATATGAATGTAAGGTTTCTACATTCCCCTTGAAGTAGTAAAAGATTGATTTTAGGTAGACTGCAAAGCTATAATCCCTAGAACAACCACTTAAAATGTAAAAAGAAATGAAGAAAAAACATAATAGATAAACTGAAATGGAATATTAAAAGTACATTTGAATAAACCAAATGAAGGTAGAAAAGGAGAAGGAATGAAAAATATGAACAGAAAACATATTTAAAATATGACCGACCAAAATCCAAACATACTGATCATTACATTCACTATAAATGGCTTAAAAATAAGTGAAAAACAAAGACTGCCAGAATGGATTCTTTTTCATGTGACCGTAAGTTATTTGCAAGAAACTCACTTCAAATGTAATAATATAGACAGATTAAAACTAAAAGGATGAAAAAGATACACCATGCAAACACTAACCAAAATAAAGATGGAATGGGTATTTAATATCAGACAAAGGAGACATCAAAGCAAGCAAAAATAACTAAGAATAAAGATGGATACATAATACTAAAAGAATTAACCAAGAAGATAAAACAATGCTGTGTTTGTAACTGCAGCCTCAAATACATGAGGCAAAAACTGATAGAACTGAAAGGAGAAAGAGACAAATCTACAATTACAGTTGGAGTCTTCTACACTCTTCTCTCAGTCAACAATAGAAGTAGTAATGCGGTTTAGGGAGAGAGTGGGTGGGATGAATGAGGAGATTGTGACTGGCATATATACATCTCTATGTATAAAACAGATAGCTAATGAGAACCTACTGTATAGCACAGGTATCTCTACTCAATGGCCTCTGGTGACCTAAATTGGAAGGAAATCCAGAAAAGACAGGATATATGTATATATAGAGCTGATTCACTATGCTACATAGCAGACTGATACAACATTGTAAAGCAACTATATTTCAATAAAGATTTTAAAAAACAAGAGAAGTAGTGCATAGCAAATGAGCAAGGATATAGAAAAATTGAACAATACCATTCAAACATCTAGATCTAACCAACATTTATAGAAAACTCTACTAAACAACAACAGGGTTTACATTATTTTCAAGTGCACATGAAACATTCACCTAAATAAACCATATCTTGGGTCATAAAACAAATCAGAACAAATTGAAAGTAATCAAAACCACTGAAAATATATTCTCTGATCAAAATGAAATTGAAGTACAAATTAGTAACAAAGATAATAAGAAAAATCTCAAAACATGTGGAAATTAAACATAACCAAATAAACATGGAAGAAAGAGGAAGTCTCAAGAGAAGAAAAAATTTGGAACTGAAAAAGCCCCCAAAATACAGCATATCAAAACATAGAGGCTCTAGAGAATAAAGACTAAAACTTAGTGTGTGGAAAATTTTTACATCACTTAGGAGGTAATAAGATCCCAGTATAGGATGCATTTGTCAAAAAATATAGAACATTACAGCAAGGAGATCAAACCAGTCAGTCACAAAGGAAATCAGTCCTGAATATACATTGGAAGGACTGATGCTGAAATTGAAGCTTCAATGCTTTGGCCACCTGATGAAAAGAACTGACTCATTGGAAAAGACCCTGATGCTGGGAAAGATTGAAGGTGGGAGGAGAAGGGGACAACAGAGGATGAGATGGTTGGACGGTATCACCTATTCAATGGACATGAGTTTGAGCAAGCTCTGGGAGTTGGTGATGGACAGGGAAGCCTGCTGTGCTGCATTCCATGGGGTTGCAAAGAGCTGGACGTGACTGAGCAACTGAACTGACTGATAGAACTTTACAGCAGAGAAAGCCAACAAAATATTAGAATGAAATGTATGAAAATTTTAAAAAATCATTTAGGAGGTCGGGAATCCCAGGATGGAATCCCAGAATATAACAAAAGAACCTAATCATATTAAGTTCAGTTCAGTTCAGTCGCTCAGTTGTGTGTGAATCTTTGCGACCCCATAGACAGCAGCATGCCAGGCCTCCCTGTCCATCACCAACTCCCAGAGTTTACTTAAACTCATGTCCATTGAGTCGGTGATGCCATCCAACCATCTCATCCTCTGTTGTCCCTTTCTCCTCCCACCTTCAATCTTTCCCAGCATCAGGGTCTTTTCCAATGGGTCAGTTCTTCACATCAGTTGGCCAAAGTATTGGAGTTTCAGCTTCAACATCAGTCTTCTAATGAATATTCAGGACTGATTTCTTTTAGGATGGACTGGTTGGATCCCCTACAAATGTATAATAGAATCTCACATAAAGGAGTAGAGGAACAAGTGCTGACCTACATAACTTTGGAAATGAGTGGCACCGTTAATATTAAAGGCAAAAGAAACTATACATAAGCACTGCATTCTAGTTGATAAAGGTATTTCCAACTGGGTTACAAATTAACAAATCTGAAACCACTATACATTATACTGAAATTGAACAATTAAATAAAGGGAAAGGGGATGGTGAGAGCCTCTCACTGTTGGACTGGGAGGTTATAGATAAACAAGAGAAAGCTATATAATCCATATGGTAATGGATTAGAGTTGGAGATAATATCAATGTGTATTTAATATAGATACAGATAGTTACATACAGAAATATTCATAGACATGGATATATATGAGTTAATATGCATATTCTTTATCTGTCAGCTAAAAGAATCTAGAAGCAATGACATCCCAGAAGCAAGGAGTACACCAAACACCCAGATCTTCGTTTCTAATCTGTTCTCCAATAAAATGATTTATGGTTCCTTGTGGAAACAATGGCTTCTAGGAGCAGGAAATATACAAGATGAGCTTGGAGAGTCTTCTGGTGTCTTTGTGAAAGTGTTTTTCAGCCGTGTCCAACTCTTTGCCACTCCACGGACTGCAGCCTGCCAAGCTCCTCTGTCCATGGAATTCTCCAGGCAAGAATACTGAGTGTGGATGAAACTGGAGCCTATTATACAGAGTGAAGTAAGCCAGAAAGAAAAACACCAATACAGTATACTAACGCATATATATGGAATGTAGAAAGATGGTAACAATAACCCTATATGCAAGACAGCAAGAGAGACACAGATGTATAGAACAGTCTTTTGGACTCTGTGGGAGAAAGCGAGGGTGAGATGATTTGAGAGAATAACATTGAAACATGTATATTATCATATGTGAAACAGATCGCCAGTCCAGGTTTGATGCATGAGACAGGGTGCTCAGGGTTGGTGCAGAGGGATGGGATGGGGAGGGAGGCTCATGATGGGGAACACATGTACACCCATGGCTGAGTCATGTCAATGTGTAGCAAAACCACTACAATATTGTAAAGTAATTAGCCTCCAATTAAAATAAATAAATTAAAACAAACAACAACAACAACAACAAAAAAATAAATCCACTTCATACCTTTCAAAAAAACAGAATACTAGAGTGGGTAGCCATTTCCTTCTGGAGGGGATCTTCCTGATCCAGGGATCAAATCCTATTTTCCTGCATTACAGGCAGATTCTTTACCATCTGGGCCACCAGGGAAACCCATGGACTGTAGCTCTTTCCTACTCCAGGGGATCTTTCTGACTCAGGGCTTGAACCTGTGTCTCTTGCATCTCCTGCATTTGCAGGCAGATTCTTTACCACTGTGCCACATGGGGTAAATCTGCTACTGCTACTGCTAAGTCGCTTAAGTCATCTCCGACTCTGTGCGACTCCAGAGATGGCAGCCACCAGGCCCCCCATCCCTGGGATTCTCCAGGCAAGAACACTGGAGTGGGTTGCCATTTCCTTCTCCAATGCATGAAACTGAAAAAATAAAGTGAAGTCACTCAGTCGTGTCCGACTCCTAGCGACCCCATGGACTGCAGCCTACCAGGCCCCTCTGTCCATGGGATTTTCCAGGCAAGAGTACTGGAGTGGGTTGCCATTGCCTTCTCCGAGGGTAAATCTAGGCAGGGCTAAAGATCAGAGTCCATTCTGTGTCTCACTTTCTCTGCATGGCCCAGCAAATATTTGTTTTTCCATCTTCATAGGAAATGCCTTACTCCCCTTTGAAGTTCCCCCAACATCTTCTTTTGTCGTTAGCTAAAGATGGTATTTAAGGTGAGGGCTTCAGTCATTTTGGTGAGTTATTTAGTTTTCCTGGGTCTCTCCTATAATTAGGTCTCTCTCCTAATAAAAGTATACATGTTATTAAAATTTTGTTTGATTTTCTCCTATTGTTTCATGTTAATTTAATTCTTAGACCAGTCAGAACCTAGAAGGAAAGAGAAAAATTTCTTCCCCCCAACAATGGTAAGTAAAGAAGTGTTCAAAAACAAAATTCTTCAAAATAACTGACTAGTACTCCTCAAAATTGTCAGGTCATTAAAAACAAGGAAAGTCTGAGAAACTGTTAAGCCAAAAGGAGCCTAGGATACATGACTGCTAAATATAATGTGGTGTCCTAGATGAGATCCTGGGACAGAAAAAGGATATAAAGTAAAAACTAAGGAAATGAAAGTAAAATATGGGCTTCAGTTGACAATCATATATTAAGACTGATTCATTATTTGTGACAAATGTACCATACTAATGTATAAGATGCTAATAATTGGGGAAACTGGGTGTGAGGTGTATGGAAACTTTCTGTACTATCTTAATAATTTTTCCATAAATCTAAAACTATCCCACCAAAATAAAGCTTAATTTTAAAAAATCTTAGTAGATGCAACAAAGTAGTGCTTATAAGGAAAATTTATAGCATCAAATACTTGTATTTTTTAGCATGAAATTCTTGTATTATAAAAAGAAAGGTCTCACATCAAAAATCTAAGCCTCCCTTTTAAGAAACCAGAAATAGAATGAAATAAAAACAAGGCATGTATAGGGAAGGAAATAATAAAGATAAGAGCAGAAATCAATGAAATTTAAAATTGGAAAACAACAGAGAAAATCAATAAAAGCAAAGCTGGATCTTTGAAAAGATTAACAAAATTAATAAACCTCTATCAAGACTAACAAAGAAAAAAAAAAGAAGACACAAATTACAAATATCAGGAATGAAAGGAGTGATATCACTACAGATATCCAAGACATTACAAAGATAATAATGAACAACTCTAAACAAAAATATTCAGCAACATTGATGAAATGGATCAAGTTCTCAAAAACCACAAACTATCAAAACTCACCCAATAGGAAATTTATCACTACTGCATAATCCTATAACTACTATTCAAGAATTTGCATAATCCTATAACTACTATTTCAGAGAAGGCAATGGCACCCCACTCCAGTCCTCTTGCCTGAAAAATCCCATGGACGGAGGAGCCTGGTAGGCTGCAGTCCATGGGGTTGCTAAGCGTCGGGCACGACTGAGCGACTTCACTTTCACTTTTCACTTTCATGCATTGGAGAAGGCAATGGCAACCCACTCCAGCGTTCTTGCCTGGAAAATCCCAGGGACGGGGGAGCCTGGTGGGCTGCCGTCTTTGGGGTCGCACAGACTCGGACACGACTGAAGTGATTTAGCAGCAGCAGCAGCATAACTACTATTCAAGAATTTGAATTTGCAGTTATAAACCTCCAAAAAATAAGTCTTCTGGGCCCACATGGTTTCACCTGAAAATTTTTCGAGACATTTAAAGAAGAAATGATAATTCAACACAAACTTTTTCAGAAAATAGAAGAAGAGGGAGGAGAAAGCCTTCTAAAACTGCAGAGTAAGGACCTAGCTGAACTTACTTTTAAGACAATGAAAATATGGGCAAAACAACAAAAACCAACCATTTCAGAACTCTGAGAATTATCCAAAGACAAAGAACAAAATAAAACTCATTTACCCAGGACAAACTACTGAGGTCTGTGACATTTTAAACTGTGGCAGTTCACATTCCTGCTTTCTCCTCAGCTCAGTGTCACAGTAGCCAAAACCCAGCACTGCAACAATGGAGAAAGAACTCTTTCGAGCTCTCTTCTAAGCACCTGTGGTGCTAGAGAAGACTCGAGAGTCCATTGGACTGCAAAGGGATCAAACCAGTCAGTCCTAGAGGAAATCAACCCTGAATATTCATTGGAAGGACTGATGCTGAAGCTCCAATACTTTGGCCACCTGATGCAAAGAGCTGACCCACTGGGAAAGACCTTGATGCTGGGAAAGACTGAAGGCAAAAGGAGAAGGGGGCAACAGAGGATGAGATGGTTAGATAGCATCACTGATTCAGTGGACATGAGTTTGAACAAACTCTGGGAGATAGTGGAGTACAGAGGAAGCTGGCATGCTGCAGTCCATGGGGTCACAAAGAGTCGGACAAGATTTAGTGACTGAACAACAATAACAACAAAAGCACCATCCCTAGAGCAAAATCAATATTTTGTCCAACAACCTAGGGAAATCTCTATTGAGAGTGAGGTAGATGTTTGATTTCACTCAGAGTTCAGTTCAGCCCTGCCAGGCATAGGTATGGGGTGGGTGGGGAAGGTAGGGAGCTATCTCCAGGACATTGCTGAAACAACAGGAAAGTGCTTGGCAACAACTCAGATGCTTAAGACTATGATTTCAGTTGGGGCAAATAAGAGCCTGATCTACAACTTAAAAAGAATGTTAGATAGCTCAGTTGCTAAAGAATCTGCCTGCAATGCAGGAGACTCTGGTTTGATTCCTGTGTTGAGAAGATCCCCTAGAGAAGGGAAAGGCTACCCACTCTAGTAATTTTGGGCTTCCCTTGTGGTTTAGCTGGTAAAGAATCTGCCTGCAATGCAAGAGACCTGGGTTCAATCCCTGGGTTGGGAAGATCCCCTGGCTACCCACTCCACAATTCTGGCTTAGAGAATTCCATGGACTGTATAGTCCATGGGGTTCCAAAGAGTTGGACACTACTGAGTGACTTTCACTTTTCAGGGCAACTAGATGACCGTAAGAAACTTTAAAAAACCTCTGTCATATCCCCAGGAATGTAAACATATGCCAGGACAGGAAAGACCTGAAACAGGAAAAGGGACAAGTCACTTTAATTGTGACTGAACTTGAGTTCATGGGCAACCAGGAAGTAAACTGCAAATATGCCTTGCAAACTGAAGCCTGAAGGCATGCCTTCTCACAGAAATTTCCTTGGCAACAAAAACCAGACAGATCAGATTAGATCAGTTGCTCAGTCGTGTCCGACTCATTGCGACCCCATGAATCGCAGCAAGCCAGGCCTCCCTGTCCATCACCAACTCCCGGAGTTCACTCAGATTCATGTCCATCAAGTCAGTGATGCCATCCAGCCATTTCATCCTCTGTCGTCCCCTTCTCTTCTTACTCCCAATCCCTCCCAGCATCAGAGTCTTTTCCAATGAGTCAACTCTTCGCATGAGGTGGCCAAAGTACTGGAGTTTCAGCTTTAGCATCATTCCTTCCAAAGAAGTCCCAGGGCTGATCTCCTTCAGAATGGACTGGTTGGATCTCCTTGCAGTCCAAGGGACTCGCAAGAGTCTTCTCCAACACCACAGTTCAAAAGCATCAATTCTTCGGTGCTCAGCCTTCTTCACAGTCCAACTCTCACATCCATACATGACTACAGGAAAAACCATAGCCTTGACTAGACAGGCCTTTGTTGGCAAAGTAATGTCTCTGCTTTTGAATATGCTATCTAGGTTGGTCATAACTTTCCTTCCAAGGAGTAAGGGTCTTTTAATTTCATGGCTGCAGTCACCATCTGCAGTGATTTTGGAACCCAGAAAAATAAAGTCTGACACTGTTTCCACTGTTTCCCCATCTATTTCCCATGAAGTGATGGGACTGGATGCCATGATCTTCGTTTTCTGAATGATGAGCTTTAAGCCAACTTTTTCACTCTCCACTTTCACCTTCATCAAGAGGCTTTTTACTTCCTCTTCAGTTTCTGCTATAAGGGTGGTGTCATCTGCATGTCTGAGGTTATTGATATTTCTCCTGGCAATCTTGATTCCAGCTTGTGTTTCTTCCAGTCCAGCGTTTCTCATTATGTACTCTGCATATAAGTTAAATAAACAGGGTGACAATATACAGCCTTGACGTACTCCTTTTCCTATTTGGAACCAGTCTGTTGTTTCATGTCCAGTTCTAACTGTTGCTTCCTGCCTGCATACAGATTTCTCAAGAGGCAGGTCAGGTGGTCTGGTATTCCCATCTCTTTCAGAATTTTCCACAGTTTATTGTGATCCATACAGTCAAAGGCTTTGGCATAGTCAATAAAGCAGAAATAGATGTTTTTCTGGAACTCTCTTGCTTTTTCCATGATCCAGCGGATGTTGGCAATTTGATCTCTGGTTCCTCTGCCTTTTCTAAAACCAGCTTGAACATCAGGAAGTTCACGGTTCACATATTGCTGAAGCCTGGCTTGGAGAATTTTGAGCATTAGTTTACTAGCGTGTGAGATAAGTGCAATTGTGTGGTAGTTTGGGCATTCTTTGGCATTGCCTTTCTTTGGGATTGGAATGAAAACTGACCTTTTCCAGTCCTGTGGCCACTGCTGAGTTTTCCAAATTTGCTGGCATATTGAGTGCAGCACTTTCAAAGCATCATCTTTCAGGATGTGGAATAGCTCAACTGGAATTCTATCACCTCCACTAGCTTTGTTCGTAGTGACGCTTTCTAAGGCCCACTTGACTTCACATTCCAGGATGTATGGCTCTAGGTCAGTGATCACACCATCATGATTATCTTGGTCGTGAAGATCTTTTTGTACAGTTCTTCTGTGTATTCTTGCCATCTCTTCTTAATATCTTCTGCTTCTGTTAGGTCCATACCATTTCCGTCCTTTCTCGAGCCCATCTTTGCATGAAATGTTCCTTTGGTATCTCTGATTTTCTTGAAGAGATCTCTAGTCTTTGCCATTCTGTTGTTTTCCTCTATTTCTTCGCATTGATTGCTGAAGAAGGCTTTCTTATCTCTTCTTGCTATTCTTTGAAACTCTGCATTCAGATGTTTATATCTTTCCTTTTCTCCTTTGCTTTTCACTTCTCTTCTTTTCACAGCTATTTGTAAGGCCTCCCCAGACAGCCATTTTGCTTTTTTGCATTTCTTTTCCATGAGGATGGTCTTGATCCCTGTCTCCTGTACAATGTCACGAAATCATTCCATAGCTCATCAGGCACTCTATCTATCAGACCTAGGCCCTTAAATCTATTTCTCACTTCCACTGTATAATCATAAGGGATTTGATTTAGGTCATACCTGAATGGTCTAGTGGTTTTCCCTACTTTCTTCAATTTAAGTATGAATTTGGCAATAAGGAGTTCATGGTCTCAGCCACAGTCAGCTCCTGGTCTTGTTTTTGCTGACTGTATAGAGCTTCTCCATCTTTGGCTGCAAAGAATATAATCAATCTGATTTTGGTGTTGACCATCTGGTGATGTCCATGTATAGAGTCTTCTCTTGTGTTGTTGGAAGAGGGTGTTTGTTATGACCAGTGCATTTTCTTGGCAAAACTCTATTTGTCTTTGCCCTGCTTCATTCTGTATTCCAAGGCCAAATTTGCCTGTTACTCCAGGTGTTTCTTGACTTCCTACTTTTGCATTCCAGTCCCCTATAATGAAAAGGACATCTTTTTTGGGTGTTAGTTGTAAAAGGTCTTGTAGGTCTTCATAGAACTGTTCAACTTCAGCTTCTTCAGCGTTACTGGTTGGGGCATAGACTTGGATTACTGTGATATTGAATGGTAAGGCGTTTAATAAAGTCTTTGCCTGCAATGCAGGAGACCTGAGTTTAATCCCTGGTTGGGGAAGATCCCCTGGAGAAGCGAATGGCTACCCACTCCAGTATTCTTGCCTGCAGTATTTCATGGGTAGAGGAGGCTGGTGGGCTACAGTCCATGGGGTCAAATAGTCAGGCATGACTGAGTGACTAACACTTTCACTTCCTTTCTGACCAATTACTTGCTCACCACTAAATGTACTGGCCCAGATGTGAACCCCAGTATACCAGGCTTTAAAAATTTTTTAGAAATTTTCTAGCTAGCAAATAACTCAAGGAATACAGAGTTAGGGAAGGAAAATCACTAAAAAAATACACAGCAACAAGAAAATAAAACCAGAATAACAAACAAACAGAAAACAGCAACAACAACAAACTATGGTGAGGAAGGGGGTGGAAGAATCTGGTATAGGAGCTATTACAATCTACAACATCCAGTTTTCATCACAAAATTAACAGAAATGCAAAGAAATAGGGATGTATATCACATACACTGAGAAGGAAAAAAAAGAGTGAAAAAAAAGTCCTGAAAGAGGCCAACATTTTGGATGTAGTAGACAAAGCCTTTAAAATCAGCTATTATAGATGTATTCAAATTTAAGGAAACTCTGCCTAAAAAATTAAAGTATGATAACAGTGTCTCATACCAAATAGAGAATATAAACAAAGAGACAGAAATTAGTTTTTTTTTAAAAAAAGAAATTCTGGAGTTGAAAAGTATAAAAACTGAAATACATTCACTGCTGCTGCTGCTAAGTCGCTGCAGTTGTGTCCAACTCTGTGCCGACCCCATAGACGGCAGCACCAGGCTCCCCTGTCCCTGGGATTTTCCTGGCAAGAATACTGGAGTGGGCTGTCATTTCCTTCTCCAATGCATGAAAGTGAAAAGTGAAAGTGAAGTCGGTCAGTCGTGTCCAAATCTCAGCGACCCCATGGACTGCAGCCCACCAGGCTCCTCTGTCCATGGGATTGTCCAGGCAAGAGTACTGGAGTGGGGTGCTAGTAGCTTCTCCCATACATTCACTATAGGGGCTCAATAACAGATTTGAGTGAGCAAAAGAAAGAATCAGCCAACAAGAAGATCACATAATAGAGAAATCCACTCTGAGAAACAGAAAGAAAGAATGAAACAAAATGAAGAAAACCTTGAAGACCTGTGGAATACCATCAAGCATTACAAAATATGCATAATGGAAGTTCCAAAAGGTGAACAGAAAGGGGCAGAAAAAATATCAATGAGATTCATATCTATGCATATCATAATTCAACTGATAAAATCAGTGTTATCTAGTATGAATCTCATTGAGTTTATTCTAGAAAAAACTTTTAAAAGAAGAGTAAACTATAGCCTGTAGAAAGATGGAAATAATAAAGATTAGAATGGAGATAAAGAAAACAAAAACAATAAAGAAAGTCAGTGAAACTAAAAGTTGTTTTTTTAAAAAATATCAACAAAATTGACAATCCTTTTACTAGACTGACCAAGGGAAAACAAAAGAGAGAAAAGATTCAAAGTACTAAAATAAAAATAAATAAAAGAGGGGACATCACTATAAATCTTACAGAAATAAAAAGATTTTAAGAGAATTCTATGAAATTTCATATGACAACAAATTTCATAATTTGAATGAAAGGGCCAGATTTCTATAAAATCACATACATTGACTCATGGAAAGAGAAAAATCTTAATAGACCTATAACGAGGAAGGAGAGTGAATTGATATTTCTAACATATAAAACCAAGGTCCAGATGGCTTTATTGTTTAATTCTACCATACAATTAAGGAAAAATTAACACTAATTCTTTATAAATCCTTCTAAAAAAACAGGATACAAAAAAATGGCAAAAGTCTAAAATAGGCACTAAACCAAAGAGGATATATGGGTAGCAAATAAGCATAAGGGAAAAAAATATCTAATATCACAAATCATCAGGGAAATGAAAATTAAAACCACCATGTAATACTACCACACACCTATTACATTTGTTAAACTTAATAATACCAGTAATATGATATGCTGAGAGCATCCAGAGAAAC
Source organism: Bos javanicus (assembly GCF_032452875.1). NCBI lineage: Eukaryota > Metazoa > Chordata > Mammalia > Artiodactyla > Bovidae > Bos > Bos javanicus. The sequence continues at coordinate 93,991,862 of NC_083897.1, forward strand.
CAGAAGTTTCATGCATTACTGATGGGAATGGAAAATGATGCAGCTGCTTAGGAAAACAGTTTTGAAGTTTCTTAAAAATTTAAAATGTACATATATATGACTGAGCAATTTTATTTCTGAGTATTTTATCCAAGTGAACTGGAAAGCTGCACATGAATATTTACAGCAGCTTTATTTGTAAAACCCAACACTGAAACAATCCTAATGTCTTTCAACAGGTAAATAGATAAAGAAGCTGTGGTACATCATGCCATGTGATGCCATGGAATATTACTCAGAAACAAAAAAGGAAAAAGCTATTAAAACACAAAATAACTTAAAAAATAGCAAAGACAATGTTCTGAGTCAAAAAAGGCAATCTCAAAAGGCATGTTTTCTTACCAGGAGATCCCATGGTTGATTAGAAAGATGCGGTGTAGTGCAAGTGCCTGACAATTTGTTTGTTTGATTGTAATATAAATAAGTGCCTGGCATTAAGCTTTTTTTTTTTCCCATGGGTGTACATGTGTTCCCCATCCTGAACCCCCGCTCCCACCTCCCTCCCCATCCCATCCCTCTGGGTCATCCCAGTGCACTAGCCCCGAGCGTCCTGTATCATGCATTGAACCTGGACTGGCGATCCGTTTCACATATGATAATATACATGTTTCAATGCCATTCTCCCAAATCATCCCACCCTCACCCTCTCCCGCAGAGTCCAAAAGGCTGTTCTATACATCTGTGTCTCTTTTGCCATCTCGCATACAGGGTTATCGTGACCATCTTTCTAAATTCCATATATATGCGTTAGTATACTGTATTGGTGTTTTTCTTTCTGACTTACTTCCCTCTGTATAATAGGCTCCAATTTCATCCACCTCATTAGAACTGATTCAAATGTATTCTTTTTAATGGCTGAGTAATACTCCATTGTGTATATGTACCACAGCTTTCTTATCCATTTGTCTGCTGATGGGCATCTAGGTTGCTTCCATATCCTGGCTATTATAAACAGTGCTGCGATGAACACTGGGGTACACAGGTCTCTTTCAGTTCTGGTTTCCTTGGTGTGTATACCTAGCAGTGGAATTGCTGGGTCGTATGGTAGTTCTATTTCCAGCCTTTTAAGGAATCTCCACACTGTTCTCCATAGTGGCTGTACTAGTTTGCATTCACACCAACAGTGTAAGACAGTTCCTTTTTCTCCGCACCCTCTCCAGCATTTATTGTTTGTAGAGGTTTTGAGAGCAGCCATTCTGACCAGCGTGAGGTGGTACCTCATTGTGGTTTTGATTTGCATTTCTCTGATAATGAGTGATGTTGAACATCTTTTCATGTGTTTGTTAGCCATCTGTAGGTCTTCTTTGGAGAAATGTCTGTTTAGTTCTTTGGCCCATTTTTTGATTGAGTCATTTATTTTTCTGGAATTGAGCTGCATGAGCTGCTTCTATAGTTTTGAGATTAATTCTTTGTCAGTTGCTTCGTTTTCTATTATCTTCTCCCATTCTGAAGGCTGTCTTTTCACTTTGCTTATGGTTTCCTTCATTGTGCAAAAGCTTTTAAGTTCAATCAGGTCCCATTTGTTTATTTTTGCTTTTGTTTCCATTACTCTGGGAGGTGGGTCATAGAGGATCCTGCTGTGTTTTATGTCGGAGAGTGTTTTTTTCCCTATGTTTTCCTCTAGGAGTTTTATAGTTTCTGGTCTTACGTTTAGATCTTTAATCCATTTTGAGTTTATTTCTGTGTATGGTGTTGGAAAGTGTTCTAGTTTCATTCTTTTACAAGTGGTTGACCAGTTCCCAGCGCCACTTGTTAAAGAGATTGTCTTTCCTCCATTGTATGTTCTTGCCTACTTTGTCGAAGATAAGGTGTCCATAGGTGTGTGGATTCATCTCTGAGCTTTCTATTTTGTTCCATTGATCTATATTTCTGTCTTTGTGCCAGTACCATACGGTCTTGATGACTGTGGCTTTGTAGTAGAGCCTGAAGTCAGGCAGGTTGATTCCTACTGTTCCATTCTTCTTTCTCAACATTGCTTTGGCTATTTGAAGTTTTTGTATCTCCATACAAATTGTGAAATAATTTGTTCTAGTTCTCTGAAAAATACTGTTGGTAGCTTGATAGGGATTGCATTGAATCTATAGATTGCTTTGGGTAGTATATACATTTTCACTATATTGATTCTTCTGATCAATGAACACAGTATATTTCTCCATCTATTTGTGTCCTCTTTGATTTCTTTCACCAGTGTTTTATAGTTTTCTATATATAGGTCTTTTGTTTCTTTAGGCAGATATATTCCTAAGTATTTTATTCTTTTCGTTGCAATGGTGAATGGAATTGTTTCCTTAATTTCTCTTTGTTTTCTCATTGTTAGTGTATAGGAATCCAAGGGATTTCTGTGTGTTGACTTTATATCCTGCAACTTTACTATATTCATTGATTAATTCTAGTAATTTTCTGGTGGAGCCTTTAGGGTTTTCTATGTAGAGGATCATGTCATCTGCAAACAGTGAGAGTTTTACTTCTTCTTTTCCAATCTGGATTCCTTTTATTTCTTTTTCTGCTCTGACTGCTGTGGCCAAAACTTCCAACGCTATGTTGAATAGTAGTGGTGAGAGTGGGCACCCTTGTCTTGTTTCTGACTTTAGGGGAAATGCTTTCAGTTTTTCACCATTGAGGATAATGTTTGCTGTGGGTCTGTCATATATAGCTTTTATTATGTTGAGGTATGTTCCTTCTATTCCTGCTTTCTGGAAGATTTTTATCATAAATGGATGTTGAATTCTGTCAAAGACTTTCTCTGCATCTATTGAGATAATCATATGTTTTTTATTTTTCAATTAATGTGGTGTTTTACATTGATTTGCGGATATTGAAGAATCCTTGCATCCCTGGGATAAAGCCCTCTTGGTCATGATGTATGACCTTTTTAATATGTTTTTGGATTCTGTTTGCTAGAATTTTGTTAAGGATTTTTGCATCTATGTTCACCAGTGATATTGGCCTGTAGTTTTCTTTTTTTGTGTGGCATCTTTGTCAAGTTTTGGTATTAGGGTGATGGTGGCCTCATATAGTGAATTTGGAAGTTTACCTTCCTCTGCAATTTGCTGGAAAAGTTTGAGTAGGATAGGTGTTAGCTCGTCTCTAAATTTTTGGTAGAATTCAGCTGTGAAGCCGTCTGGTCCTGGGCTTTTGTTTGCTGGACGATTTCTGATTACAGTTTCAATTTCTCTGTTTGTGATGGGTCTGTTAAGATTTTCTATGTCTTCCTGGTTCAGTTTTGGAAAGTTGTACTTTTCTAAGAATTTGTCCATTTCTTCCAAGTTGTCCATTTTATTTGCATATAGTTGCTGATAATAGTTTCTTATGATCCTTTGTATTTCTGTGTTGTCTGTTGTGATCTCTCCATTTTCATTTCTAATTTTATTGGTTTGATTTTTCTCCCTTTGTTTCTTGATGTGTCTGGGTAATGTTTTGTCAATTTTATTTATCTTCAAAAAGCCAGTTTTTGGCTTTGTTGATTTTTGCTATGGTCTCTTTTGTTTCTTTTGCATTTATTTCTGCCCTAATTTTTAAGATTTCTTTCCTTCTACTAACCCTGGGGTTCTTCATTTCTTCCTTTTCTAGTTTCTTTAGGTGTAGAGTTAGGTTGGCATTAAGCTTTTGATTGCTGAGGTATGTATTTCAAAGTGGCTCAGTGGTAAAGAATCTGCCTGCCAGTGCAGAAGACATAAAAGATTCCTGGATTGGGAAGATTCCCTGGAGAAGGAAATGGCAACCCACTGCAGTATTCTTGCCTGGGAAATATCATGGACAGAGGAGCCTGGCAGGCTATAGCCCACAGGGTCTCAAAAGAGTGGGACATGACCTAACAACTAAACAATACATTTCAAAGAAATCTGTCTCAAATAAACACACTGCCAGCTATACAACTAGATAAAGAGCCAGGCCACCCCACCCATGAAGCTGCCCTTTTAGAAAGTCCTGGCTGACCTAGGTAACTGATCATTTGAGTGATCCTGCTTTTCCCTCCCCATGCTTTAATTCCCACTCTCTTTTTAAATTAACCTATAAGGAGTAAACTTGCAAAACCCTAGGTACCCCACCCTTAACCCAAATAAATGAAGAACCCCAGGTCTGCTAGTATTTGCTCTTGCTCTCTAGTGTGTGCTCCTGTTTCACATATCCCGACCAAACCTCTCATTATGTGACCCCACAGAATGTGTACTCCCCATAACCTGTGAATAATTAACCTTGTTTTTTTCAAAGTTCCCCCGCCTTTTCTAGCTTCTAAGGGCTGCCTACATTCCTTGGTTTGTGACCCTTTTCTGCCACCTTCAAAGCCAGTAATGCTGCATTCTCTCTGACACTGCTTCCTTTTTTACATCTTTTCTCTGACCCTTTCTCCTGCCTCTTGTACTTCAGAGGAAACTTGTGATTACTCTGGGCCCACTCAGATAATCCAGGATATCTATTTTAAAATGTTGATTACCATCTTTAATTCCATCTACAACCTCAATTACCCTTTGCCATACAACTGAACATAATCATAGGCTGCAAGAATTTGTACATGCACATCTTTGGGGGGGAATCATTATTCTGTCTACCACAAATTCTGTTGAGATCTCATACATACCCTTATAGTTCACCCTCAACCCTCACCTTGACTATGCAGATGGAACCAAGGAAGTCTGATGTGATTAACTTGTTTATTAGTTAAGTAGAGATTGATCCTCTCTTTTTACAAATTCAAAGACATATATTTTTTCTAATATTCTCATAATAAATAAAGATCTCTTACATCAGATAGAACATGACTTTACTTTCAAGATTATCTTTGTTAGCAACAAACTCCAAATGCTAGACCAGCGGTTCCCATTGACTACCAACATTTCAAAAACTGTTTTGGTGATTGAAATTGGGCTTCCAGGTATTTGTTTTCCAAATGAAAACAACCTTTGTTTGCTCTCCAAAATCTATCACCTATTCTTATCATTATTTAATGAAAGAACATTCAGCACCAAAAAGAAAAGAATGTCAGAAAAATGTGTACTTCTTTAAATAATCTTAGGTTAATAAAAAATAAGTTTATTAGTGTTCTTTTTCTAATTTTGCTGATCTTTGACCAGGCTTTTAAAATCACTTATAAGACTGATTTACCTGTAGCAACTGTGCCACTGTCCACACGTGTCAAGGACTGGGGACGGCTTCGAAGTTTGCTTTTTAAAGATCTTGGTCTACGTGGTGATGCAGGTGATACAGGAGCTTCTGATGATTGGACTTTGCTATCTTTAATTGCTCGAAGGCGTTCATAGAGCTCCTGTAGCTCCTTATTCTGCTGGGTTTGAAGATTTACCACCTCCTGAATATGTCTGAAGGAAAATCATGCAGAAAGCACTTTAATGGCACAGGAGCCATATACATGAGCCAAGGAACTCTACCAGTACAAGTAAAGTTTAACAAGGAATTTAGATTAAGAATGTGGAAATACAGAATATTTTCACAAAATTAATATGATCAGTGCCTTCCTAAAGTGCAACATTAAACTAATCAGACATAAAGAAAAAGCTCAATAAATTGACAAGAACAAATTTATAAAACCTCAATATAGTAAAAGATAATTTAAAAAATTAAAGTTCCATAGTACTGATAATATTAACATGATTATTCTTTGCAAGTGTAAACAGGAAATAATTTTTCAACATAGTAAAAGGTTACTATTCAGAACATATAAATATCTGCCAAAAATCAATGACTTTATAGAAAAGGGGGGGAAGAATAAGAAAAGTAACTCTAAAGGAAAGGAAATACAAGTAGCCAATAAATATGAGATGATGCACAACCTTAGTATTAATTAGAACACAAATTTTAAAAAATAATTTTTATTCATCTGATAGGAATAAAATTAAAAGAATCAATAACACCCAGTCTAATGTTGTGAAGGAGTGGGAAAACAGGCACTTGTACAAACCTCTAATCCAGGAATTTAGGTATCCTTCTAATATAAGTACACAAACATAAAAGGATGTTCACTTCAACATTTTTTATATAAACAAAATATGGGATAAAACTGAAATTCTCATTAAGGAGGGATTAAATAAACTTTGGGGCTTTCCAGGTGGTGCAGTGGTGAAGAATCCACCTGCCAATGCAGGATACGAGAGGTCAATCCCTGGGTAGGGAAGATGCCCTTGAGAAGGAGATAGCAACCCACTCCAGTATTCTTGCCTGGAAAAATTCATAGAGGAGCCTGGCAGGCTACAGTTCATGGGGTTACAAAGAGTTAGATGCAACTGTGCACACACACACACACAAATAAATGGCTATATGCTATCCCAATGCATGGAATAAAGATTATTTGTGCAAACATGAAGAGGAGACAATGTTAAGCCAAAAAATGCAGAATAACATGTATATTATGATCCTACTTTTATAAACTTAAAAACTATATTTGTAAATGCATAAAAAAATGATGGACAAGTTATATACCAGTGGTTGCCTATGAGAAATGAGGTTAGAGCATGAGAAATAGACTGTTTTGTGTGCATTTTTACTGTTGTGATATTATGATTTATAATAAAAATAAGATGTTATTTGATCTTGGTCCCTATTCCTGGCACACTGCTCCTAAAACCCTTGTAATTTTCTAAATGATAAGAGTGATCCAAGAATTTTTTGTTACAATGTTTGGTCTTTTGTCCTCAAATAGCTCCAGTTCCTGAAACATTTCCAGAGTGATAAAGGAGTGTCTCGTTATTCAAAATAAGCCCCTTTAAATCACAAAGTGACTTCTGGATAGCCCCTAAGGATGGGTACCTCTAAGGAGGGAAAAGAGGCTGGAGGTTGAATTAATTACCAATGGCCAATGATTTACTCAATCATGCCTACATAATGAAGTTTCCATAAAAATCTGTGAATTACAGGGATTCTGAGAGCTTCTAGGTTGAAGGAGGCATGTAGGTGCGACAGTGGCACTCCTGAGAGGCCATGAGGTTCCTTGCCCCTTCTATACCTTGCCATCTGGCTGTTCTTGAGTTGTATCCTTTTATAATAAACCAATAATCTAGTAAGAAAACTGTTTTCCTGAGTTCTATAAGCCATTCTAGCAAGTTAATCAAACCTGAGGAGAGGTTTGTGGAAACCTGTGGTAACAGGTTGGTCAGAAGCATAGGTAACACTACTTGGACTTGTGATGGGCATCTGAAGGGGGCAGTCTTGTGGGACTGAGCCCTTAGCCTCTGGGATCTGATGCTATCTTTGTAGTTTTCAATAACAAATTTTTTTGAATCATTAAAATGTCACCAGGGCTTCTCTGGTAGCTCAGCTGGTAAAGAATCCACCTGCAATGCAAGAGACCCCGGTTCAATTCCTGGGTCGGGAAGATCCCCTGGAGAAGGGATAAACTATCCACTCCAGGCTTCCCTGGTGGCTCAGATGGTAAAGAATCCACCTGCAATGCAGGAGACCTGGGTTCGATCCCTAGGTTGGGAAGATCCCCTGGAGGAGGGCATTGCGACCCACTCCAGTATCCTTGCTTGGACAATTCCCATAGACAGAGGAGCCTGGCAGGCTACAGTCCATGGGGTCTCAAAGAGTAGGACACGACTGAATGACTAATCACACAGCACAAAATGTCACCAATCTTAATTAGCTACCAGTCAAATACTTAGTTCTATAAAACCCAAAGCAATCAGATTTGTGACAAAAGAGAAACAGTTCTTACTTTTCTCGTAATCTTTGAAGCTCCACCTTTAAGTCCTCATCCTCTATTTCTGACTCATCATCACTGCTCATTGGGGAAGATGGTGAATAAAAGTGTGAGCTCTGTGTTTGAACACAGGCTTTTTCTTCACAGAGTGGTAAGCACTTTTCTCTCTCTGTACCAGTCTTCGCCATTGATTTCCCTCTGTCAGGAAGAGCGGCTGAAAATTCACAATTAGAGCTAGGCTGTTTCCTAGCAGTATGTATCTCTCTCTCTTTAAGCAGTTCAGATCCAGACTGCATGCTACTTCCTGTGGCTGAATTTTCTTCCAATTCCTTTTCTGTACTCATCGAAGATATATCAGTTTCACAAGCTATACTAAAAGATGAAAAGTTGTCAGTTTGTTTGGAAATTCTTGGATCTTCTTTGAAGGTTTCATGAAGAGCTTGTAACTTCTGAGGAGAAAGTGAAGTTTGTGGATTGTGTGTGACAGGTTCCATTTCTACCAATTGAGACTTTGCTGTTTCAGTAAAGGCTAAAGCTTCTTCACTAGACTGACTTGTCATTTCATTGAATGCTGGTATGTGTTCTATTCCAAAAGATGTCACTTCCACTGACTCCTGCTGGGGAACTGTAATCACCTGAAATACAAAAAGGCAGAGGTGGCTGGCTCTGCCTAACCAAAGAGTAAACCCACAAAGAAATTCAATATATTATATGGTACAGACAATTGGATGGTCTTCTGCAATGTATACACATTGATAATACCAAAACTTTAAAACCCCATTTAGGACTTCCCCAGTGGTCTAGTGGTTAAGACTCTGCACTTTCACTGCAGGGGCCACAGGTTTGACCCCTAGTCAGGGAAGTTCTGCATGTCACATGGAGCAGCCAAAGGAAAAAAAAAGTTTAAAAAAAATCCCATTTATTCTTGCCATATTCAAAGGTTTTCAGTTGGGCCCTTTGTAAATTCAGTTGGCTACATATTGCTCAAATACAATTCTGCAATTAAAACATTCCATAGGTGCACATACAACTAACACCATTTTGTAAACCATCTATACTTCAATAAAAAATTAAAAATATTTTAATTGCCAAGATTCTAAAGGACATGAAATCAGATTTATAAAAAAGATGACTCCCACCCACCAAAAAACAATGACACAGATCTATGCTCTGTTCCAGTTACTAAAATCCTCATTTCTTTAGACTCACCTTTAGTGGATGGCTACAGAAGGTGAGAAGATACATATAAGGGGGAAAAATTAAATATGATAATAATCTACATTTAAAATAATTACCATCTACAGACCTAGATCTTCAATGCTGTCACCTTTCATAATATCCCTGTAGAAAATGATTCTACCAAAGACACAAACCTGAAACCGACCCCGCTGAAATGATCCACTCATTGCTTTACATTTACTCAAAGACCTAGTATCAGTTGTGGACTCTCCTGTCAGATGAATGGGGTCAGGAACAACTGCTGATCTCGTATCTTCTGTTTCCACTGCAAGTTTTGCCAAATTGTAAGCAGAAAGGAGAAAATTGTTTGTTAATATTACATTTGTTTACATTACCAGAAATGAAGTAGAAAAAGCTTAACTCCTGCTAGACAATTAAAAAAGTGTTAATGTAATAAGCAACACTGTAGAAGCCCCTACCTCTAAATCAGACATTTCAAGATTTATCCTGAGACTTAGTGTCTATATGAAATGAATACTTTAAAACTGAATTAGTTACAAAAGGAAAAATAAAATGGAAATGACATTAATGGGACGTGTTACATACATGGGCTATACGGAAAAGGTGGCAAGATTTGTGTATGAATAACAACAGAAAGAAACAGAAGTAAATGAAAAATGATGTTACCTAGTCTACGTCCCTGACTGTAAGCACACTACCTTGACGGACTTTTGATCTCTTGAAAAAGCTGGTTGACTGCCGTAGCCTGTATGCCCAGCTTTTTAATTTGCGAGTCCAGGATTTCTTGCTAATAGGATTTTTGAGACTAGGACAAGTAAAGCTTAGGCCAAAATATCCACCTCCTGTCTGTAGATGAATGGTTCCACCGCTTGACACAGCAGCAGGATAGGCCTCTGGATCTCCCGGAAGTGAAGCATCTGGGGACATCTCCTAATGGAGACAAAAAGAGGAAAACCAAAACGGTAATAATTTACGTGAGGTAGAGCAGTTATTTATACCATTGGAGTTTCTTGTATGGACCAGTCAGTAATCAAAAACAGAATGCTATGTATATTTCTATTAATAGTACTATGTCAGACTAAACCTGAAGTATTGAACATATAGGAATTAAGCCTTCTTTTTCTTTAAAAATATTATTTAGACTTCACATAAATAAAATCACAGAATATTAAATTTCCACCCTAGAATATTTTTTATCATAGCAACTTTGAAAACTGAAAATTAAAATCTGAAGTAAACAGATTTAAAACAATAAAAAACCTTCATTACACCAATTTACTAAAAAAAAAAAAAGGTTAGTTAAATCTTATCATCTTAAAATGGAAATTTTCATCTATGCTTATATTACTTAGGACAGTTAAAGATGCCTGACACACATGATAAACATAGAAAATCAAGATATCTAGGCATTAAGATTTACAGAAATATATTACCAAATCAAATTTATTATATTATGTAATCACACAGAAATTTAATTTAAAATGGATCTCAAAATTATTTCAAATTCAAACTCTAAAAATTGTTAACATCAGGCCACAGCTGACTATAAAATCACACTTCCCTCTTGTATTCCCATTTTCCCCCCGAAAAATAAGAATTAACTGCTGTTTCTGAGTACTTTAAAAATAAATTCCTTATAATAACTCATACAAAAAATTAATATACATAGCCACAAATACTTTGGGAAACCTGAGAATGGCCCCTACAAATTTAGAAAATTAAAAAAGTATTGAAAAGCTCAAAGAATAGGATTTAGCATTTGTCTGAAGGAAGATCGCCTGAAGTGAAGTGAAGTCGCTCAGTCATGCCCGACTCTTTAGACCCCATGGACTGTAGCCTGCCAGGCTCCTCCATCCATGGGATTTTCCAGGCAAGAATACTGGGGTGGGTTGCCATTTCCTTCTCCAAGACAGCCTAAAAGCAGCACTAAGTAAACTGCAGTTTGGGATAAGCATTTTTAATTCTTAGAGTCAATAGTCATTAAAAGTAAAATTCTGAACAACTAGTTTTTATTTTCCAAAGTCCTATTTTGGACTACCAATACTACTTTCATAAAGAGAAAAAAAAAAAAACTCTCAATAACATTGGTCCCACTGAAATTACAGAAAAGATTTTTATTAAGTAATAACTGGATCAAGATGATAAATTAAATACAAGTTCTAGCTTCTCTTATCAACCCAAAGCTATAAGTGCAACAGGAAAAACAGATGTAGACACAGGCATATAAGATTAAAGGAGGAAAAAGTAGCCTCCTTTAATCTGCATGACATATGCAAGAACTGTTTCAAAATGCAGTAAACTCAGGTGGGAGATATGGGCAGCAGGAGAGAGCACCCTGAACAACCAAAAGGATGAGTAGTTGGATAGAATGCTTACAAAGCTACACACAATTTGTCTCCTATCTGTCACTTCAACATCATCTTGTAACACCCTACTACTTACTGGCCTTCTTTTGGTTCCTAAAACAGGTCTCTTACCTGTGAATATCACCATCGCAAACAAATCCTTCCGTGACCACTCTATCTAAAGTAATTCCTTAGTCATCCTATCGTAGCCCTTTTTATTTGTTTAGGATTTATTTTCCCCCACTAGAGTATGAGTTCCACAAAAAACAGAGATCTTGACTTATTCACTGCTCAGTAGATATCCACTGAATGGAAGAGTGAACTGGTTAGGGTACCAAACAAGGAACAGCCAGGCAGTTCTGCACCTTCCTACCCCACCTCCACAACAAAGAAAAGACATCAGAGGCATCTGCTCCCAAATAAGAGTGGCAAGAGGAAAATGTTTGTGGCCAAGAAAAATATCAGCAATATAGGGAGGAGATAAGATCTAGGAGGTTAAGGGGAAGCCCTGCTACTTTTGAAGACTAGCTATTAGACCTCCCTCTATGCAGCATCAGAGACAAGTTGCAATAACCAGTGCCAGGAAGCATGTCCCACGCTTTCCTCATAATTACTAGAGTAAGACTATAGTAATTGTATATAGCATTTACAAACAGACAAAGAGGGAATCTCATAGGGGAAAAAGAAAAACTGAGTACGCAATAAAGAATCACCAACACTTTTGGGAAATCAGTACTTTAAGAAAACACTAAACTCAACAAATAGAATAGCCAAGGAAATAACATTAATAACACAGAATAAGGCTTTAATATCTTCAAAGACATGTGTGAATATACACATCCATAAGAAAAAGAAATTATTAGAAATTAAAAATATAATCCTTCACATAAAAAATAGCTGAATAGGAGATTATAAACAGCTTATAAATACAGAAATTCTCCCAGTACAAAAAGCAAAAGGACGAGATGGAAAACATGAAATGAAAAGTTAAATAGGTAAGAAAAAGAAAAAAAGTAAATGAAGAAATAAAATTGTCTATTCACAGATGATACAATCTTATATATTATATAGAATATCCACCAAAAGCTATTACAGCTAATAAACAAAGCAAAGTAGAAGCATATAACATCAACAATCAAAAATCAATTGTATTTCTATATGCTACCAATGAAAAATCAGAAAAGGAAATTTAAAAAAGCAATTTCATTTATAATAACAGTAAAGAGAATAAAATAACACTGCTGGAACAACTGGATGATCATATGCAGAAAAATGAAGCTAGATCTTTATCTCACACCATATACAAAAATTAACTCAAAATGATGTTACTACCTATACTTAACTAAGGGTAAAACAAAATAAAGACATTTTTGGACATTTAAAAAAATCAAACTGCTAATCCATGCAACATATTTAAAAATATTATTTATAGAAGCATTTGAGGGGGAAAACAAAACGGAATTCTAGGACACCAGAAATAGTGGCAGGTAATAAGTTTGATCTAGATGTAGCAAGTGGACATTTGAAACAAATAAAATAATCCATTTGACTTTGACACTTGGAAGATTTTCTTTTGAGCAACAAAGCTTAAATAATAGAGAATTACATTTCATTTTTTATGGTTCTAATCACATTACATGATCATCAGATAACACATATAACATGTTATTTACTGATTTTCAATTCTTCCAATCAACCTACAGACAAGGCATAACCAACTATTAAAAAATGTATATGTTATAAACTTTGTTAATGCTAAAGTGTAATTTAAGTAATAAAAATGGGAGGTGTACAGGGAAGAAAAATAGAGGAAAGAGAAAATATAATTTCTCCACCATTCCGAGAAATGAGTCAGATTTTATTATATGAAACTGCTAAATCCAAAAATCAGTAAGTATATTATTTACAAGTTATTAATAGCAATGACCACAGAACTAAAACCAGGAACTTAAATGTTTGGGGAGTGGGAGTGTCAACACAACAATTTAATTTCCTATCCTTCTGAATTTTTGTGTTTATGCATCAACTGCATAATTTTAAATTACTAGTTTACAAAAAAACAAGTAAGTTATTTTTATTCAATGGGATGTTATGCTGTTAGGTGAGGTAAAACTATGTATTCTGATATGGATAGATGTCTGTAAGTGGGGGGAAAATGCAGAACAGCACATGTATATAAGGAAGTATATGTATATAAATATATAGTATATATCTGTATCTTTGTAAATAGATATAATACATATAAAAAAGTGCTATATAAATATTTGTATGTTAGTTAAAACCATGTCTAGGAAGATTTATTAACAGCTGTGTCTATAGGTTTGGAAGTGAGGTGAATTTTACTTTATATATATGCATATATTACTTATATAATAACAATAATAGAGATACAGTGATAAATATGTCTATGATATACTATAAAATAAAAAATTAAATTGTAGACCAATATGTTTATAGCACAATCCTATTTTATTGAATAAAAAGTTATAGGTTTTTAACTAGATCTGTATAAGCTTAAGTCAAGAAGGATAAGTACCATATAGTGGATAAGCACCAGATAGTGGTTATCTCTATGAGCTGAAGGAACAGAAAAAAGAAGTTAAATTCTTACATTACATAAATTAAGAAAAAAAAAACAAGTCAGGAGATTATGGGGGATTTTAATTTTCTTTTAAAAAATGTTCTCAAATAAATAAAAAACTCACAAACAAGATTAAATTAAAACCATACAATTTTTAAAAGGAAACTGATAATAGGTATTTTTAAGTGGAAATCTAAAAGCAAGTTCTTCCTACCCCCTAAAACAATCTATCAGTCCTGTTCTGTCATTAATATAAACATAAACATTGCTCACAAGTTCCTAGCTAATTCAACAGAGGGGTCTCTCACAAAAGATAGTTCTACTGCCTCTATTGAGAAGTTTTAGGCCCCTTCATCCTAAGCCATGGCCTTTTAAACACCTGTGACCTCAGAATCTTATGACATAGATAATTTCATTTCAAAGGACAGAACTTTAGAAAAGAAGGCATTTCTTTTAAAAGCATAAGGAATTGGTTAGAAAGAATGATACTTACATGTAAACATAATTCGCTGGGTATAGAAGTTATCACATTCAGGTCCCTTTTGAACACTGATATGTTAGCAGGCTGATTCACAGCCACATTGGACAGAATCTTAGAGCCTGTCTGCTGAAAATTAGGGGACTGTGCAGGACTATCTTGAATTCCACAGTGACTGGTGCCTATGACTTCTGGCACTGGACATGAGAGTACATCTTCAGCAGAGGAAGAAAATGGAGAGTCTATGCTTTGGGTATCCTTCTGACTCTCAGGGTAGATGCTAGGTATGTTATGCTCCTGATACAGCAAATTTCTTAATTTTTCATCCAGAGTTTTAATTCGGTTGTCTGCAAATTCCATTTTTGGAGGTCTTTCCCCATCTGATTCCAGGACAGTAGAGGATAGAAGGCTGGCTGGTTCAATGCCAGGATTCTGAGTGGGAACGACCATCTTAGGAGAACTTGCTTCCATGTTCACTGCAGCTTCTCCTTCTTGGGAAATAAATTCGGCATCCGTAGTTCGCTGCTGCACTAGTAAGGATTGAGGCTTTTGATCAGATATAAATGCCGGGGTTGTAAGACAGTTAGCTGCAATCTGAGTTGACTCGTCAGAAGCTGCCTGACTGGCAGCTTGGTGACCTGGATACACAGGTAGAAATATGCCTGCTTCATTGGTGAGTCCCTCACATTCAAGTGGAACTGCACGAACTGAAGTAGCAGTATGATTGGAACTACTAGCAACTGGTACCATTATTTGCCTGTCATCTTCCACTTGATAAAGTATAGCTGGCTGCTTAGTTTCTACACTGGCATATTCAGAAATCTTACCATCAACTACATCCTTGTGTTGTGATGTGGAGGTGAAAAGTACACGCTGGCACGGATTACTTTCTAGAGTAAGCAGTGTGTCCTGTGATATTTCCTTATTACTTATGTTTCTTGGACCTAGAATAATAACAAAGAATGGCTAAGCATGTATTGGTAAGTACAAAGCATAGACTAGTCCAAACTCAAAAGGGACAAAGAGAAACAAGAGGCAAATCAGAACCAGTGTGAAACTACTCTTGACAAGGAGAAAAATATTTTTTTCATAAATAATAAAATTTAAATGGCTTAAGTTATATTCTAATATTAACATCTTCAAAAATGCTTATGGAAATTCTCATAAATGGAATAAAATACCCATGTTGTTGTTCAGTTGCTAGTCGTGTCCAACTCTTGGCAACTCTATGGACTGCAGCACGCCAGACTTCCCTGTGCTTTCCTATCTCTCAGAGTTTGCTCAAATTCATGTCCATTGAGTTGGTGATACTATCTAATCATCTCATCCTCTGCTGCCCCCTTCTCCTTTTGCCTTCAATCTTTCCCAGCATTAGGGTCTTTTCCATGAAAACAACTTAAAGATACGGTATATATTTTGCATCCCCATCTCCCAGGTCTGAATAAAGGTGCAGCCAACAAACACTTACTAGAAAGTAGGTTTAACCCAGGAACTGTAGGCATGTACTGCTGAAGAGAAGGAGAAGATTGAGCTTCACGGTTTCTTATTGTCTGATTTATACAGAATCGCCATCGACCAACTGGGGATGACTGAGGAGGAGCAGATTCATCTGTAGAAAGAATTGGCAAAAATTAATATGCTAAGCAACTGTCAATATATTTAACTTGTTAACTAAGAAAATAAGGTTAAAACAACAAATTGTCTTTTATCTCTATTTCCAACAGCAACTTATAAGACCAGACCTCCCAAACCTGACTGACAAATACTCTAAAAAACTAAGCGCAAGATATCTTTAGAGAAGGATTTGGGATTCTTCAGAAACAAACACTGCATCAGTAGTGATGAAAAGCAGGGCACTTCTTTTTGGAAAAAAATGAAAAGCATTTTTTCCATTAAAACCTACATCTTTGTTTTGTATCTTGATTATGGTAGTGCTTACACATATCTATAGTAAAGTTGCTTAGTCGTGTCTGACTCTTTGCGACCCCGTGGACTGTAGCCCACCAGGCTCCTCCATCCATGGGATTCTCCAGGCAAGAATACTGGAGTGAGTTGCCATTTCCTTCTCCAGGGGATCTTCCCCACCCAGGGATTGAACCCAGGTCTCCTGCACTGCAGGCACACGCTTTAACCTCTGAGCCACCAGGGAAGCCCCTGTGTATATGTGTATAGATCTGTGTATAGATACACATATCTATAAGAGGACAAAAATTTACATAACTCTACACCAAAAGAAAAAAGCCAATTTTACTTTATAACAACTTAAAAAATAAAGTAAAATAAGGCCCTACATCTGTATTCCTACTTTGTTAACTTATTCAAATAAGTAATTCTCTTTTAAACTTTACCCTACTTTGCCAGTTAGAAATCTACTCAAACTCCTACTAATAAGAAAATGAAGATAGAGGAGAATCCTAGCACCCTAAAACAATCTAACTTTCAGGATAATGGTATCTGGTTCCATGACTCCCACACCACCTGTTGTTTCTTCATGCTATTGTAATTCCTTCAGAGGTCCTCATTTGTCTATGGTTCTTCTCCCCCTCACAGATACTCTAAATATATCTATGATCAGAGCTGAAAAGAATGGAGAAAAAAGGTTGTGAGAAGAGAAAATAGAAGACCTCATTTTTAGTCCATGGAAATTTATCTGGTATCTGATTTTCAAAAACTTATTAGTGATCAGAGCAGGTAGAAGCATATCATTGGTGGAATGAAATCAAGAAACGAATGCTACTGATATTAAACATGAGACAAACTCAGAATACAGTGATTTTAGTTAAGAAAGTCGCTGTCCATCTCATATCAGGAGAAAAATAAAACTTGCCAGTTAAATTCAAACATTAAAGCTGTTAAAGGTCATCAGTACTGTGACTGCTTTTCTGGTAACATACCACACGACAACTCAGAAATAAATTAATCAGGTAAAGAACCAATACTTGGAGGAAATTTGGAGAAGAGTTTTACTTCTCACTTTTTTTACTTCTTATTTCTGAGCTATAAAGTCCTTTCAAAGTGTGGGGAAACCTATATTAACAATTTATCAAATTCCTTTATTGGCTGATATCCTTGCCAAGGTATGTAAATTAAGTTTCCAAATGTCTTGCTTCAAAAGCCAAATGGTAAATTTTGTTAAATATACTTACTGCTGGTTTGACTGGATGCAGAATTTATCTGTACTTGTTCAGATGATCCTGTCTGAATTAAAAATGAATAGATAAATAAAGAAGTTCCTGATACATATTCGAGAAGACCTATTTGCTAAGCAACTGCTCTTACTTGGCTACTGCTGGGTTCCACAGTAACAGAGTCAACTCCAACAGCTCTTTCTGTAGCAGAGTGAACATGAAGGATCTCCTGGGCTTGACCTACGATAGCCCTCAATTCTTCCACAAATTTTTCTTTTTCACTTTCCAAGACAAAGTTATCTTCAACCTATCCAAAAGGAAAAGTAAGTCTATTCAAAAGAATGTATTTAGTTTCTTTGAAATTATAATATGGTGACTACCGTAAAGAAAAATTAATTGCTATTTAGACCCGATTGCCACAACAGAATTGAGAAAAGACTAGCAATAAAATGCCAGACAACACATTAAATTATTCTTTCTACTTGAGATCACCAGCATTTGTCAGATTGGCACTACTTACCAGAAGCCAGCATTTAAAAAAATGTTAGCATTCTATAAATTAATTTGAATTCTAATTAATTAAAATTAATTAACTCTATAAATTAATTTGAAGAACATAACTGAGGCAATGTTTACATTTAAAACTAGGATGTCCAAACCCAAAAGCTTTTAAATCAAAAATCACAAAATGAAACATCTCTAAAGATGATAAAGTATGGCCCCAAGACAGTTCAGAAAATACTAAGTTGAATAAGAGGCAGAATTCACAATATTATTAACATTTTCAAATGTTAAATTCTGCTTGGCTAGGAATGTATATCCAAAGAAAACTGGCAGAAACAAAAGTATTATGTACTCTTCCTGCCACCCTAGCCCATTCCCCTAAAAAAAGAGGGGAATACTAACTTAAGCCTAACAATTCAAAGAAAATACAAAAACTAAATGAAATGATGAACATTACTTGAACACCTATATGTAAGATGTTATAATTGTATAAACTATTAATACTTAGGCCTCACCCTCCAAAATCCTAATTTAATTAGGGACCCAGGAAACAGAACTGTTTTTGTCTTAGGGTTTTTTTGGCCATACCATGCGGTTTGCAGGATCTTAGTTCCCCAACCAGGGACTGAACCTGGGCAACTGCAGTGAAAGCTCCAAGTCCTAACCACTGGACCTCTAAGGAATTCCCCAAAGGACTGTTTTTTAAAAGCTCTTCTGTTGATTTTGACATGCAGCTAGAGTTAAGAACCACTGACCTAGCTCCTTTCTTAATGAAACTCCCTCATATTTTACACATAAATATACTGACACCAGAGGGGGTATAGTGACTTACTTTTGATCATAACCAATTTAGCTCTTTACGAATTTTAAAAAGCAGCAGTACCCTAAGAAAATACGGCTCTCAGTAAATGAGGGGGGAGAATTAAAGGGGAAAAAGACAAACAATTCTGAAGGGAAAACGGTTTGTCTTTTCTGTACTTACCATATAGTCTGCAATATCCTCTGGTGCATCACCATCAACATCAAACTTGAAGGTGACCATCTTGTTATTGTGTGTCTCCAGTTGACACTCCACCATGTTGTCTCCAGAGGTTGAAACCTGGACACAAATATTTTACTAGTTTAAGAGTCAGTCATTGCCTTCTTTTTGCAAAGGGAATAGGAAATATTTCGATGAGCTCACATAAAATATATGAAAAAATGGTCTAAAATATTGAGAATCTAAAAAGATTCTGCTTTTCCCTTGGTGAAATACTGTCTAAATAACCACTGTATGACAAATCTAAGGCTCAAATTATTCAGCAAAAAAATCAGGAAAGGAAAGGAGCACAACTTTTATAAAAATACAAAGAAAGTTACGATAATCCCTATAACTATCTGCAATGCAAAGATCTAAATCTGGGCAATCCACTTTCACCATTACTATTCAACATAGTTTTGGAAGTTTTGGCCACAGCAATCAGAGCAGAAAAAGAAATAAAAGGAATCCAAATTGGAAAAGAAGAAGTAAAACTCTCACTATTTGCAGATGACATGATCCTCTACATAGAAAACCCTAAAGAGTCCACCAGAAAATTACTAGAAATAATCAATGACTACAGTAAAGTTGCAGGATATAAAATCAACACACAGAAATCCCTTGCATTCCTATACACTAATAATGAGAAAACAGAAAGAGAAATTAAGGAAACAATTCCATTCACCATTGCAACGGAAAGAATTAAATACTTAGGAATATATCTACCTAAAGAAACTAAAGACCTATATATAGAAAACTATAAAACACTGGTGAAAGAAATCAAAGAGGACACTAATAGATGGAGAAATATACCATGTTCATGGACTGGAAGAATCAATATAGTGAAAATGAGCATACTACCCAAAGCAATTTATAGATTCAACGCAATCCCTATCAAGCTACCAACAGTATTCTTCACAGAGCTAGAACAAATAACTTCACAATTTGTATGGAAATACAAAAAACCTCGAATAGCCAAAGCAATCTTGAGAAAGAAGAATGGAACTGGAGGAATCAACCTACCTGACTTCAGGCTCTACTACAAAGCCACAGTTATCAAGACAGTATGGTACTGGCACAAAGACAGAAATATTGATCAATGGAATAAAATAGAAAGCCCAGAGATAAATCCACGCACACCTTATCTTCAACAAAGGAAGCAAGAATATACAATGGATTAAAGACAATCTCTTTAACAAGTGGTGCTGGGAAATCTGGTCAACCACTTGTAAAAGAATGAAACTGGACCACTTTCTAACACCATACACAAAAATAAACTCAAAATGGATTAAAGATCTAAACGTAAGACCAGAAACTATAAAACTCCTAGAGGAGAACATAGGCAAAACACTCTCCGACATACATCACAGCAGGATCCTCTATGACCCACCTCCCAGAATATTGGAAATAAAAGCAAAAATAAACAAATGGGACCTAATTAACCTTAAAAGCTTCTGCACATCAAAGGAAACTATTAGCAAGGTGAAAAGACAGCCTTCAGAATGGGAGAAAATAATAGCAAACGAAGCAACCGACAAACAACTAATCTCAAAAATATACAAGCAACTCCTACAGCTCAACTCCAGAAAAATAAACAACCCAATCAAAAAATGGGCCAAAGAACTAAATAGACATTTCTCCAAAGAAGACATACAGATGGCTAACAAACACATGAAAAGATGCTCAACATCACTCATTATCAGAGAAATGCAAATCAAAACCACTATGAGGTACCATTTCACACCAGTCAGAATGGCTGCGATCCAAAAGTCTACAAATAATAAATGCTGGAGAGGGTGTGGAGAAAAAGGAACCCTCTTACACTGTTGGTGGGAATGCAAACTAGTACAGCCACTATGGAGAACAGTGTGGAGATTCCTTAAAAAACTGGAAATAGAGCTGCCTTATGATCCAGCAACCCCACTGCTGGGCATACACACTGAGGAAACCAGAAGGGAAAGAGACATGTGTACCCCAATGTTCATCGCAGCACTGTATATAATAGCCAAGACATGGAAGCAACCTAGATGTCCATCAGCAGATGAATGGATAAGAAAGCTGTGGTACATATACACAATGGAGTATTACTCAGCCATTAAAAAGAATACATTTGAATCAGTTCTAATGAGGTGGATGAAACTGGAGCCTATTATACAGAGTGAAGTAAGCCAGAAGGAAAAACACAAATACAGTATTCTAACGCATATATATGGAATTTAGAAAGATGGTAACAATAACCCGGTGTACGAGACAGCAAAAGAGACACTGATGTATAGAACAGTCTTATGGACTCTGTGGGAGAGGGAGAGGGTGGGAAGATTTGGGAGAATGGCAATGAAACATGTAAAATATCATGTAGGAAACGAGTTGCCAGTCCAGGTTCGATGCATGATGCTGGATGCTTGGGGCTGGTGCACTGGGACGGCCCAGAGGGATGGTATGGGGAGGGAGGAGGGAGGAGGGTTCGGGATGGGGAACACATGTATACCTGTGGCGGATTCATTTTGATATTTGGCAAAACTAATACAATTATGTAAAGTTTAAAAATAAAATAAAATTGGAAGAATAAAAAAAATAAATAAATAAATCTGGGCAATCATTTTCAAAATTCTCCCAATCTCACAAATTGACCTTTAAGCAAAGGAAAATACACTAATAATAGAAATGTAAACTGGTCCAACCTTTCTGGACAGCAATCTAGAAATATGTATTGAGAAAGTTTAAAAATCTTCATACTCTGATCAATAATTCTACTTCCAAGAATCTATCATAAGGAAATAATCACCACAAATACAAAGATTTGTGCTCAAGGGTATCTGCTTAAGAATTTCATAATACTCTATACTCACTGCCACAGCAACATTGCCCCTCCCTGACTGCCCAGACCTCAACATGCACTCTTAACCAAATCATATTTACACACTGACCTGAAGAACAGTAAGCTGAAATTTAGTTCCCTTCTCTGACCGAGGACAGGAAGCTCTTCTCTGTTTGATCCGATCTTGTTTGCCATTTCCACTTGGGTTATCAAGGGTATTTGTGTTTTCCTTCACAGGTGCCACATCGTGACTCAAACTATTATTTAAAAAAACAAAAAAAACAAAAGCAACTCCAATTCAGTTTCTCAGAGAAGACATTATTCTATGATTCTCAAAGTCCAATATTTAACCCAAATCAGATTTATAACTGATTTATATCTGAAATCCCTGTATGGCTAGAATCATTCCATTTTGATGGTAAAATTCTAAGAAAAACCCTCTGTTACAAAATAATAAATGAGTTTAAATAAAATATATAAGTTGTACAATATCTCTCAAAAAGTTATAATTGTACAACTTTGCAAATATACTAAATTCCATTGAATTGTACACTTTAAATGGGTGAAAATTTAATGGTATGTGAATTATGTCTCAATGAAGCTGTTTTTAAAAGTTACAAAACACTGAGATTACTTGAGGCAAACATCTCACAGTAATGGGAGTGAAAAAAACACTGCTAGTGATGGACCTCTGTGGAACCTTTTATCAGTGGATGTTCTTGACGAATTTTATTTTGTTTGTTTAGGGTTTTTCTTATTAATATGTTCAAATAAAATTCTAAAAACCAATTCTAACTCAAAATAATATACCTGTTCATGTAAGAAAATCAACAGAAGATAGACGAGGTGTGGAAGACAGAAATAGTGCAGGAAACAGAACAAGAAATGAAAATGAGATAAACAAAAGGAATATTATTCAGCTATAAAAGGAATTCCTGAAAAAAATCTACTTCTGATCACTGGCTATACTAAAGCCTTTGACTGTGTGGATCGAAACAAACTGTGGAAAATTCTTTAAGACATGGGACTACCAGACTATATTACCTACCTCCTGAGAAACCTGTATGTAGGTCAAGAAGCAACAGTTAGAACCGGACGTGCAACAACAGACTGGTTCCAAATGGAAAGGAGTACGACAAGGCTGTATATTTTCTTCCTGCTTATTTAACTTATATGCTGAGTACATCATGCAAAATGCCAGGCAGGATGAAGTACAAGCTGGAATCAAGACTTCCAGGAGAAATATCAATAACCTCAGATATGCAGATGATACCACCCTAATGGCAGATAGTAAAGAGGAAATAAAGAACCTCTTGATGAAGTTGAAAGAGAAGAGTGGAAAAAGCTGGCTTAAAACTCAACATTCAAAAAACAAAGATCCTGGCATCTGGTCCCATTACTTCACAGCAAGTAGATGGGGAAACAATGGAAACAGTGACAAACATTATTTTTTTGGGCTCCAAAATCACTGCAGATGGTGACTGCAGCCATGAAATTAGAATACGCTTGCTCCTTGGAAGAAAAGCTATGACAAACCTAGACAGTGTATTAAAAAGCAGAGATATTCATTTGCCAACAAAGGTCCATATAGTCAAAGCTATGGTTCTTCCAGTAGTCATGTATAGATATGAGAGTTGGACCATAAAAAAGGCTGATTGCCACAGAATTGATGCTTTCAAATTATGGTGCTGGAGAAGACACTTGAGAGTCCCTTGGACAGCAAGGAAATCAAACCAGCCAATCTTAAGGGAAATCAGCCCTGAATACTCACTGGAAGGACTGATGTTAAAGCTGAAGCTCCAATACTTTGGCCACCTGATGTGAAGAGCTGACTCACTGGAAAAGACCCTGATGCTAGGAAAGACAGAAGACAGGAGGAGAAGGGTGTAACAGGATGATACGGTTGGATGGCATCACCTACTCAATGGACATGACTTTGAGCAAACTCTGGGAGATAGTGAAGGATAGGGAAGCCTAGCATGCTGCAGTCCATGTGGTTGTGAAGAGTCAGATATGACTTAGCAACTGAACAACAACATAAAAAGAATGAAATCTTGCCATTTGTAACAACATACATAGATGTTGAGGGCATTATGCTAAGTGAAGTAAGTCAGAAACAGAAATACAAATACCGTATGATCAATGCAAAGAAATAGAGGAAAATAACACAATGGGAAAGACTAGGGATCTCTTCAAGAAAATTAGACATACCAAGGGAACATTTAATGCAAAGATGGGCTTGATAAAAGACAAAAATGGTATGGCCCTAACAGAAGCAGAAGATATAAAGAAGAGGTGGCAAGAATACACAGAAGAACTGTACAAAAAGATCTTCACAACCAAGATAATCACGATGGTGTGATCACTGACCTAGAGCCAGACATCCTGGAATGTGAAGTTAAGTGGGCCTTACAAAGCATCACTACCAACAAAGCTAGTGGAGGTGATGGAATTCCAGTTGAGCTGTTTCAAACCTTGAAAGATGATGCTGTGAAAGTGCTGCACTCAATATGCCAGCAAATGGAAAACTCAGCAGTAGCCACAGGACTGGAAAAGGTCAGTTTTCATTCCAATCCCAAAGAAAGGCAATGCCAAAGAATGCTCAAACTACTGCACAATTGTACTCATCTCACATGCTAGTAAAGTAATGCTCAAATTCTCTCAGCCAGGCTTCAGCAATATGTGAACCATGAACTTCCTGATGTTCAAGCTGGTTTTAGAAAAGGAAGAGGAACCAGAGATCAAATTGCCAACATCTGCTGGATCATCGAAAAAGCAAGAGAGTTCCAGAAAAACATCTATTTCTGCTTTATTGACTATGCCAAAGCCTTTGACTGTGTGGATCACAATAAACTGTGGAAAATTCTGAAAGAGATGGGAATACCAGACCACCTGACCTGCCTCTTGAGAAACCTATATGCAGGTTAGGAAGCAACAGTTAGAACTGGACATGAACAACAGACTGGTTCCAAATAGGAAAAGGAGTACATCGAGGCTGTATATTGTCACCCTGCTTATTTAACTTATATGCAGAGTACATCATGAGAAACGCTGGACTGGAAGAAATACAAGCTGGAATCAAGAATGCCGGGAGAAATATCAATAAACTCAGATAGGCAGATGACACCACCCTTATGGCAGAAAGTGAAGAGGAACTAAAAAGCCCCTTGATGAAGGTGAAAGAGGAGAGTGAAAAAGTTGGCTTAAAGCTCAACATTCAGAAAATGAAGATCATGGCATCCAGTCCCGTCCCATCACTTCATGGGAAATAGATGGGGAAACAGTGGAAACAGTGTCAGACTTCATTTTCCTGGGCTCCAAAATCACTGCAGATGGTGACTGCAGCCATGAAATTAAAAGACGCTTACTCCTTGGAAGGAAAGTTATGACCAACCTAGATAGCATATTCAAAAGCAGAGACGTTATTTTGCCAACAAAGGTCCGTCTAGTCAAGGCTATGGTTTTTCCTGTAGTCATGTATGGATGTGAGAGTTGGACTGTGAAGAAGGCTGAGCGCCAAAGAATTGATGCTTTTGAACTGTGGTGTTGGAGAAGACTCTTGAGAGTCCCTTGGACTGCAAGGAGATCCAACCGGTCCATTCCAAAGGAGATCAGCCCTGGGATTTCTTTGGAAGGAATGATGCTAAAACTGAACCTCCAGTACTTTGGCCACCTCATGCGAAGAGTTTGACTCATTGGAAAAGACTCTGATGCTGGGAGGGATTGGGGGCAGGAGGAGAAGGGGACGACAGAGGATGAGATGGCTGGATGGCATCACTGAGTCGAGAGACATGAACCTGAGTGAACTCCGGGAGTTGGTGATGGACAGGGAGGACTGGTGTGCTGCGATTCATGGGGTCGCAAAGAGTCGGACACGACTGAGCAACTGAACTGAACTGAACTGATGATCTTTTTGTGTAATCTAACAATAGGAAAAAACAACCAAGCAAAAACTTCCCCAGCCTCAAAGATATAGAGAATAGACTGGTGGGTGCCAGAGGCAGGAATGGGGGGAAGGTAGAGAGTGGGTGAAATGGGTGGAGGGAGTCAAAATGTACAAACTATTAATACCAGTTATAAAATAATTAAATCATGGGGATATAATGTACATCATGGAGATGATAGTTAATAATACTGTACTGCATATTTCAAAGTTTCTCAGAGTAGATTTTTAAAGTTCTCATCATAAGAAAAAAATCTTTATTAACTATATATGGTGATGAATTTTTAAACTAGACTTATTGTGATCATTTCACAATATATAAACATAGTAAATCATTATATTGTACATCTGAAACTAACATAAGGGTGTATGTCAGGTTTACCTCAATAGAAAGAAAGAAACAAACAAAGGAGGAGGGAGGGAGTGGGGGAGGAGGGAAGAAGAAAAAATACACCACAATTTGGTTAAAAAAAACTGAATGAATAATGTGAAAATGATTCAACATGATTAATTCTAACTAGCTATATTTTGCATGTTCAAGTCAATATGATTATGACAGGACAGACTTTCAGTTGATCTGTATCAAAGGTATTTTTCAGCTTTTTCCTTAATAAATTTGAATATATTCAATAAATACATTTGAAACTTAAATGAGGTCTGTATGCACCAGATATTTTTAAAATTGATTTTTAGGTTAAGTCCTTTCTCCTAAAGAACTACTCATGAAGTATGTGTATAAAGATATACAATACCAGTCAGAATGGCTGTGATCCAAAAGTCTACAAATAATAAATGCTGGAGAGGGTGTGGAGAAAAGGGAACCCTCTTACACTGTTGGTGGGAATGCAAACTAGTACAGCCACTATGGAGAACAGTGTGGAGATTCCTTAAAAAACTGGAAATAGAACTGCCTTATGATCCAGCAATCCCACTGCTAGGCATACACACTGAGAAAACCAGAAGGGAAAGAGACATGTGTACCCCAATGTTCATCGCAGCACTGTTTATAATAGCCAGGACATGGAAGCAACCTAGATGTCCATCAGCAGATGAATGGATAAGAAAGCTGTGGTACATATACACAATGGAGTATTACTCAGCCATTAAAAAGAATACATTTGAATCAGTTCTAATGAGGTGGATGAAACTGGAGCCTATTATACAGAGTGAAGTAAGCCAGAAAGAAAAACATCAATACAGTATACTAACGCATATATATGGAATTTAGAAAGATGGTAACAATAACCCAGTGTACGAGACAGCAAAAGAGACACTGATGTATAGAACAGTCTTATGGACTCTGTGGGAGAGGGAGAGGGTGGGAAGATTTGGGAGAATGACATTGAAACATGTAAAATATCATGTAAGAAACGAGTTGCCAGTCCAGGTTCGATGCACGATACTGGATTCTTGGGGCCAGTGCACTGGGACGACCCGGAGGGATGGTATGGGGAGGGAGGAGGGAGGAGGGTTCAGGATGGGGAACACATGTATACCTGTGGCAGATTCATTTTGATATTTGGCAAAACTAATACAATTATGTAAAGTTTAAAAATAAAATAAAATTTAAAAAAAAAGATATACAATAAAAGAAAAACAACACCTAATATTTTTTCTATGTCCCTGTGAAAAAGAATTTTCATAACTACAAGTGGAGAAAGAAGATGCTCTTAGTTCTTTAATAGACAGAGAAATAGCAGTAACATAACACATTAAGAGGATAAAAGGGATATAATTTTAGTCAATGCAGTTGTATCATTCACTTTACAAAGTTGTCTTAAAACACTAGTTTAGGGTTTGGAACAAGATGGCAGAAATTATACCCCTAAGTATAACCATAAAATCTGGAATAATACAGTAGAGTATCACAGGAGGGCACTGAAGAGTGAAAAGATGAAGGCAGACTGGCTAGGGACTCCCAGGACTTGAAGAAAAATATATCAGCTAAGCATCTCCTGGTTACCCACCTAGTGACAGAAAGCAGTCCACGTTCAGTGTCTCTTGACTCTTGGCCAAAAGGCAAAGGCAGCTCAAGCACAGTGGTCTCCTGAGCCCCAACTCAGCAACAGAAGGTAGTTAAAGTGGGCCCTTTCCTCCCTTGGTGATGCTGGTGGGAATTCTACCAGTAGCATGTGGTCTGGAGAGAGAGCCTAGGGCAGTGGGCCTAGGGTATTGTTCTCCAACCCCTTGGTCCAGCAGTGGGCCCCAGTGATACAAGATGAACCAAAGCAGACCAGAATAGTACTACAGGGACTCTGAAAACTAAATTGGCATTAGAACCATAGTCCACAAAAGTATCGATAAATGAGTACCTTGGCACCTAAACACAGTGACTGCCTGCTAAAATAGAGGATTTAAACAGGATCCAGAATATCCTAACATAATGTCCAAAATGTCCAGGATACAAATGAAAATTCTTTGTCATACCCAAAACCAGGAAAATCACAACTTGAATGTGAAAAGTCAATCAAGAGATGCCAAGACCAGGATGAATCAGAACTACCAAGACCAGGATGAATCAGAACTACCTGACAAAGATTTTAAAGCAGCCATTATCAAATTGTTTCAAAGATCAATTACAACTACTCCTGAAACAAATGCAAAGTCAGAAAATCTCATAATAATAGAATATATTAAGGAAGAACCAAATGGAAATTATAAAAGGAATATAATCATAAAAATAAACGATTCATTTTGCACAATAGCAGAATGAATAGGACAAAGGAAAGAATCAATATCAGTGAATTTGAATACAAAACAAATGAAATTAAGCCAATCTGAACAAGATAGGGGCTTCCCAGGTAGCTCAGCTGGTAAACAATCTGCCTGTAATGTAGGAGACCCCAGTTTGATTCCTGGGTCAGAAAGTTATTACCAAATGAAAATACAATTATATATATACAATACATAAAATTATGTGGTTTTTATAATAATATATTATTATATCTGGTTGTAAATTATTTATTTAGATTAGCTGGAACTTTAAATTACATTATTTCCTTTTTAAAATTCTTACAATCTTTTCTTAAGAACAGAATATGAAGAGAATTCCCTGGTGGTCCAGTGGTTCAGACTCTGTACTCTCACCACCAAGGGCCTAGATTTGAACCCTGGTCAGGGAACTAAGATCCCGCATGCCAAAAAAAAAAAAAAAATCCAGACTATTATAATAATGTGAACAAGAAAATGGTCAATAATATTACAATCCATATGATCCTTATTAACATAAAAAGTAATAATAATATCTACTATTTTTATTGAACATACACACAAATACTAGAACACAGAAGCTTCTGTAGTCAAGAGACTAAGCACCTAAAGAAGGCAAATACTTCAACATGCCCTCATTGCTTTCATGGTATTAATTTGAAGATACTCACCTTCGAACTAAATCTGGTTTTAGAAGAGTTGCTTGCTGTTCAGCTCCAACTGCTTGGGATACAGGCTGTAAATAGCACAGAAATAAAACTTATTATAACAGCAAACTTCCAGTTGAAGGTGCAATTTGCTATTATTGCAGAAAACACGTCTGTTACATTTCATATTTTGGTTACCACACAAACCAGATAGAATGTCTACATTACTGAATGTCTATATCAATCCTACTATTGATGTTACTACCAGAAAAAGAAAAACAAAATGCAGCAGTACTGATATTCACCAAGACTTTTTCATAAAAAAGATAGCATTGTTTCATATACTTTTGTTTGTTATCTTTCAATGGCTTCCAGTCCTAATAGTAAAACTACTAATGAATTGCTATCACTCCAGAAACAGATAAATCAGTGATTCAAGGTTTAACATGTTGTATGGTCTCTCTCTCTCTCTTGTTCTCTCTTCACTAAACTACTGCCAACAATCCCTTTGAGGTGTTGGTATCCAACAGCTGCAATACTGGCTTCTAGGAGAAAAGTTTAAGCCCTTTACAAATGCAAGTTTCAACTCTGTTGGAAAGTAATTTTAAACATTTATCTAATCCAATCAATGTACTGCCACTGGTGACAGCAGAGTGACTTTAAAATGCAAATGTATCAAAATCAATCACTTATCTACCTAGTTCAAATTCTCTAATGATGGCACCTCATCTTCTATAAGGTTAAGTCCCTTTGGATGACAAATTAAGTCCTTAATGAACTGGTCCCTGCCTAACTCTCTAGTTCTTCTCCCCTTGAAGTCACACCGAACTCTAGCTCCTGTGAATGAGTCGAGCTTTTCCATATCTGGTGACTCTACTTATATTCCTTCATCTCCCTGGACTATTTATAATAAATATTATAATCACCATGTTAAGAAAATAGCATTTTTGGTTATTTTTTTCCCATTTTATTGCTTTTATGTTACTATTTACATTGTATAATTCAAAACTTTCAAAGGAGAGCAAATACTAAGTGTATAGAAAAATAGGCATTTTCATAAACCACTAGGATTTATGGGACTGTCAACTGGTTAGACCTTTCTGACGGGTAATTCAACAATTAAATTATCCAAGTTTTTAAAATGTCTAGCAATTTCATTTCTAGAAAATTAACCCAAGGAAATAATAAAAAAATAGCCTCCAATTAAAATAAATAAATTTAAATTAAAAAAAAAAAACTGTATGTGAGTCACTCAGTTGTGTCTGACTCTTTGCAACCCCAAGGGCTACAGCCAGCCAGGCTCCTCTGTCCATGGAATTCTCTATGCAAGAATACTGGAGTGAGTAGCCATTCCCTTCTTCAGGGGATCTTCCTGACTCAGGGATTGAACCTGGGTCTCCTGTATTTCAGGCAGATTATTTACAACGTGAGCCACCAGGGAAACCCTATTGATAAATACTCTTCCTATAAAAGGAACAAACTTAAAGAAATGCCATAACTGAATATAAGCACACGAGAATATCAAGTGTGCTCAATGGAAAAAAAATGTATTACATTTTGTTAATTCTTCTACTGATTTTAAGATGTGTTCTGTAAACCAAGATATGAAATCAAATTAACAAGTTCAAGTTTCTTCTTTCACTTTCAGCTGACAACAAAGAATTATATCAGAATGGAAAAGTAGAACTGCTTCAAATGCACAAAAGTTAGCTACTCAAAGAAACACTGATTTTAACCCAATATTGTACAATATTTTATTTTAACAAAAATATTTAGGTGAGGCTTATAGCAATATATTATCATGTAGGTACTTACTGAGAAGGCTGAATCCAATAAACTGTAAATTTGACAATATCTTACTACACATCCTATTAATCTGAGTAATTTTGGGGGAAAAGAAGATATAAAAGCATCCCATTTTATATAATTCCATATTTTTCCACAGAGTTTATAGACAACACAGAATCAAAAGAGTTATAAATAATTCTAATTCTAACCTTAACATTAGAATCTGCAACATGTAAAAATTCTAATCATATATTGCTAGGCACTGCCAAATGATAATCAAATGTTTGTCATACAGTGGTTTTAAGCTTGTAAAATAATATTCAAAAGTTTTATACTACCCTGGTCCTTTTGTCTGAGTAAATTATAGTAAAATCAGGAAATAAATCAAGAGTTCATACAAAGATTTAGCTATAAGGATGTTCTTCACAACATGGAATATAATTACAAACAGCAAAAAAGAAAAAGAAAAAAAATAGACACATGTTTATTTTACATGCTCCATTAAATAAATAATGTATGATGGATAAAGCAGGATAACCACAGTGGTGTGATCACTCACCTAGAGCCAGACATCCTGGAGTGTGAAGTCAAGTGGGCCTTAGGAAGCATCACTGCCAACAAAGATAGTGGAGGTAATGGAATTCTAAAAGATGATGCTGTAAAAGTGTTGCACTCAATATGCCAGAAAATTTGGAAAAGTCAGCAGTGGCCACAGGACTGAAAAAGGTCCACTTTCATTCCAATACCAAAGAAGGGCAATGCCAAAGAATGTTCAAACTACCACACAATTACACACATTAGGCTCAAAATCCAGCAAGCTAGGCGTCAGCAGTACATGAGCTAAGAACTTCCAGATGTACAAGCTGGATTTAGAAAAGGTAGAGGATCAAACTGCCAACATCTGTTGGATCATAGAAAAACTAAGAGAATTCCAGAAAAATATCTACTTCTGCTTCATTGACTATGCTAAACCCTTTGACTGACTGTGTGGATCACAAGAAACTGTGGAAAATTCTTCAAGATATAGGAATACCAGACCACCTTACCTGCATCCTGAGAAACCTGTATGTAGGTCAAGAAGCAACAGTTAGAACGACATGGAACAATGGACTGGTTCAAAATTGGGAAAGGAGTACATTAAGGCTGTATATTGTCACCCTGCTAATTTTACTTATATGCAGAGTACATCATGTGAAACGCCAGGCTGAATGAATCACAAGCTGGAATCGAGATTTCAGGGAGAAATATCAATAACCTCAGATGATGATACCACCCTTATGGCAGAAAGCAAAGAGGAACTAAAGAGCCTCCTGATGAAGGTGAAAGAGGAGAGTGGAAAAAGCTGGCTTAAAACCCAGCATTCAAAAAACTAGGATCATGGCATCCAGTTTCATCACTTCATGGAAAGTAGATGGGGAAGCAATGGAAACAGTGACATACTTTATTTTCTTGAGCTCCAAAATCACTGTGGATCGTGACTACAGCCATGAAATTAAAAGACGCTTGCTCCTTGGAAGACAAGCTATGACAAATATAGACAGTGTATTAAAAAGCAGAGACATGTGTTTGCCAACAAAGGTCCATATAGTCAAAGCTATGGTTTTTCCAGTAGTCATGTATGGATATGAGAGCTGGACCATAAAGAAGGCTGAGAACTGAAGAACTGATGCTTTTGAACTGTGGTGCTGAAGAAGACGTGAGAGTCCCTTAGACAGCAAAGAGATCAAATCAGTTAATCTTAAAGGAAATGAACTCTGAATATTCATTGGAAGGGGTGATGTTGAAGCTAAAGTTCCAATATATGGCCACCTGTTGCGAAGAGCTGATTCATTAGAAAAGACATTGATGCTGGGAAAGATTGAAGGCAAGAGGAAAAGGAGATGACAGAGGATGAGAAGGTTGGATGGCATCATCAACTCAATGGACATGAATTTGAGCAAGCTCTGGGAGATGGTGAAGGACAGGGAAGCCTGGCATGCTGCAGTCCATGGGGTTTCAAAGAGTCAGACACAACTGAGCAACTGAACAACAACAAAAATAAATAATGGTACATCCATACTAAAGGCTTTATGCAGCCCTTTAAAATGTGCTAAAACATGTAAGATGTTATAAGTGGAAAAAGATTTATATACATTATGGTTACATTAAAATTGCATATATGCATAAGCTTATAAAATGATCTAGAAGAATACACACTTCGTCTTAAGCAAGCTTAACTATATTCATCTTGCTTTGGTAATAAGAACTTTATACAGATTTATCAACCCTGAAATCTGGTAATCTCAGGGCTGGTCCCCCTTATTTCAGTGTGCAACATTATAGTTGTTTTAGACAAAAGTAAAAATGGAACATTTTACTAAATTTGAAAAACATCTACAAAAATGGCCAGGCATCTATTTGCAAATATTAATTTTGAACTCCCAGAATTATTATGACAGAACTTGATATGAAGCTGGCAATTAAAAAAGCAGATGAATCAACTATTAGCTTTGATTCTGAGGACCAAAATAATTGTTAATAATAATTATAAGTGGTTATAAAATATAATTCCAGATTGTTGTCACAGAAACTACGTTTTGTTTATGTTACCTCCAGATTTAAGCATGAGGACCCCATGTCACTGCTCCATCTTGCTAGGACTCCTCATAATTTTTTAAAGTTTCTTTAATACAAACATTTGTTAAAGTTGGATAAAACAAGATGTTGTTAATGTTGTGTATACAAAAAAAAGAAATCTCTTTGCCAAAATATTTGCTTTCAAATACTTTGAAATGTAAACAGTGATTATATTAAAGAGTTAATCATCTAATCTCTAATTAGAAGCCAATCTAATTTATACAGGGGGAAAAAACTTCATTATGAATTGACCAGGTTAGATGGGGGAAGGCGAAAGTAGAAAACGGTATATTCTTCTCATTTCTCCCCAGTCCTTACCTTCAAATCCAAATCAAAGACAGATACGAATCCCTTTTCCTAATGAGACCTTTGATATCTGGATATCTGAGACCTTGATAACTAGCTAGCAAATTTCAATATAACTAAAGTACCTCTTATCACTTGTAGAATGAGGACAAGGCCAAAATGAGAAGCAAATCTAGGCCTGAATTCCATGGGCCACACTGAGAGAGTCCTTTCCTAGGCAGGTTGATAAGAAGTCCAGGAATTCCCAAAGAGAAAGGGGTCTGGAGTTCTCAAGGAGGAAGAAAGGACAAACTTTTTTGTCCCTCTACATTCCTTAGGATTATATAACAATAATGTATCCTGCTTGAGGAAAGTATCTGGAAAAAACTTTCTGGCTAATCCTGTTATCTTAAGGTGTAAATTATGGGAGTAGGTCTAGTGAGGTCTTTATAACCTCCAGATATTCTTTTGATTCACTGTAATAACTAATAAGGGAGTATATAACTCCATGGCTAACACTAACAAGGGGGTACTCTTTCTGCCCCCTTCTGATGCCTATGTCAGAAGCTTTCTCTATCTCCTTTATACTTTAATAAAAGCTTATTACACAAAAGCTCTAAGCAATTAAGCCTCATCTCTGGCCCCAGATTGAATACTTCTCCTCCAGAGGTGAAGAATCCCTGCATCTTTGCATGGTTCAATAACATCCTTTCAACACCATTCTCTCCTGTTTACCATAGCATTTATTTTTTTACTATAAATTTATTCATTTTAATTGGAGGCTAATTACTTTACAATATTGTATTGGTTTTGCCATACATCATCAACATGAATCCGCCACGGGTGTACACATGTTCCCCATCCTGAACGCCCCCCCCCCCCGCCACCTCCCTCTCCATCCCATCCCTCTGGGTCATCCCACTGCACCATCCCTGAGCATCCTGTATCATGCATCAAACCTGGACTGGCGATTCATTTCACATATGATATTATACATGTTTCAATGCCATTCTCCCAAATCATCCCACCTCACCCTCTCCCACAGAGTCCAAAAGATTGTTCTATACATCTGTGTCTCTTTTGCTGTCTCGCACACAGGGTTATCGTGACCATCTTTCTAAATTCCATATATATGCGTTAGTATACTGTATTGGTGTTTTTCTTTCTGGCTTACTTTACTCTGTATAATAGGCTCCAGTTTCATCCACCTCATCAGAACTGATTCAAATGTATTCTTGTGAAGAAAGCTGAACGCCGAAGAATTGATGCTTTTGAACTGTGGTGTTAGAGAAGACTCTTAAGAGTCCCTTGGACTGCAAGGAGATCCAACCAGTCCATTCTGGAAGAGATCAGCCCTGGGATTTCTTTGGAAGGAATGATGCTAAAGCTGAAACTCCAGTACTTTGGCCACCTCATGCGAAAAGTTCTCATTGGAAAAAGACTCTGATGCTGGGAGGGATTGGGGGCAGAAGAAGAAGGGGACAACAGAGGATGAGATGGCTGGATGGCATCACTGACTCGATGGACGTGAGTCTGAGTGAACTCTGGGAGTTGGTGATGGACAGGGAGGCCTGGCGTGCTGGGATTCATGGGGTCGCAAAGAGTCGGACACGACTGAGCAACTGAACTGAACTGAACTGAATATTCCATTGTGTATATGTACCATAGCTTTCTTATCCATTTGTCTGCTGATGGACATCTAGGTTGCTTCCATGTCCTGGCTATTATAAACAGTGCTGTGATGAACACTGGGGTACATGTGTCTCTTTCAATTTTGGTTTCTTCAGTGTGTATGACCAGCAGTGGGATTGCTGGGTCGTATGGCAGTTCTATTTCCAGTTTTTTAACGAATATCCACACTGTTCTCCATAGTGGCTCTACTAGTTTGCATTCCCACCAACAGTGTAAGAGGGTTCGCTTTTCTCCACACCCTGTCCAGCATTTATTGCTTGTAGACTTTTGGATCGCAGCCATTCTGACTGGCGTGAAATGGTACCTCATTGTGGTTTTGATTTGCATTTCTCTGATAATGAGTGATGATGAGCATCTTTTCATGTGTTTGTTAGCCATCTGTATGTCTTCTTTGGAGAAATGTCTGTTTAGTTCTTTGGCCCATTTTTTGATTGGGTCATTTGTTTTTCTGGAATTGATCTGCAGGTGTTGCTTGTATATTTTTGAGATTAATTCTTTGTCAGTTGCTTCACTTGCTATTATTTTCTCCCATTCTGAAGGCTGTCTTTTCACCTTGCTTATGGTTTCCTTTGTTGTGCAGAAGCTTTTAATTTTAATTAGGTCCCATTTGTTTATTTTTGCTTTTATTTCCAATATTCTGGGAGGTGGGTCATAGAGGATCCTGCTGTGATTTATGTCGGAGAGTGTTTTGCCTATGTTCTCCTCTAGGAGTTTTATAGTTTCTGGTCTTACGTTTAGATCGTTAATCCACTTTGAGTTTATTTTTGTGAATGGTGTTAGAAAGTGTTCTAGTTTCATTCTTTTACAAGTGGGTGACCAGTTTTCCCAGCACCACTTGTTAAAGAGATTGTCTTTTCTCCATTGTATATTCTTGCCTCCTTTGTCAAAGATAAGGTGTCCATAGGTGCGTGGGTTTATCTCTGGGCTTTCTATTTTGTTCCATTGATCTATATTTCTGTCTTTGTGCCAGTACCATACTGTCTTGATAACTGTGGCTTTGTGGTAGAGCTTGAAGTCAGGCAGGTTGATTCCTCCAGTTCCATTCTTCTTTCTCAAGATTGCTTTGGCTATTCGAGGTTTTTTGTATTTCCAATGCTCTCTTGGGACTTCCCTAGTGGTGCAGTGGTTAAGCATATGCTTTGCAATGCAGAGGATTCAGGTTCAATCCCTGGTCAGAGAACTAAGATCCCACATTCCAAGAAGCAACTAAGCCCCCATGCTGCAACCACTGAGCCAATGAGCCACAACTAGAGAGTCTGTGCACTGCAATGAAAGATCCTGTATGATGCAACAAAGACCCTGCCTGCCACAACTAAGACCCCACGCAACAAATAAGTAAATATTAAAATAAATAAAATGCTCTCCTGAACTTGTTACTTGATCTTTATTTCCTATGACAGTGTGGGAAGAGACTGTGTCTGTAAGATTTATCACAATATCCCCAGTGCCTAACCAACACTTGAAATAAGAACAGCTGCTCAAAAATCTTTCACTATTATAATGTTCCCATTTTTACTGTTTTTATTGTTATTATAGCAACAAAACAATCACTATTTATTGAGTATTTATTAAATACTAAAGTGAAAGTCGCTCAGTCATGTCCGACTCTCTGCAACCCCATGGACTGAGGCCTGCCAGGCTCCTCTATCCATGGAATTCTCCAGTCAAGAATAGCTGTTCCTTTCTCCAGGGAATCTTCCCAACCCAGGGATCGAGCCCTGGTCTCCCATATTGCAGGCAGATTCTTTACCATCTGAGCCACCAAGGAAGCACTTTATATTCATTATTTAACTAAATTCAACCCTTATGACAACTCTAAGCATAGGTACTATTACTTTTGTTTTACCAATAAGGAAACTGAGACTACAACTGATGGAGGCAAAAATTAAAACAAAGAAAATGAATGAATAGACAAATGACTCCAAAGAATACTGAAGAGCAGAGACGTCTTGTGCATACCACAGAAGCTTTTCTGTTAGTTCTTAACCCTTCTCTCTCTTTTATAAGACTTTTACTTCACTATTACTTGCCCTCCTCCCATCAATGGTTCTTGGCCCTGAGTGCACTTTGTAATCTTAAGGGAAGAAAAGGCAGAGAGAAGGAAAAAGGAGAAAAAATTTAAAAAAGGGAAAGAAAATCCAAGCTCAAGCACATTCTAGAGATTCTTATTCAGTTATTCTGGAATGAAGGAAAGCAGTAAAACTGGGAAACGTTTTTATTTTAAAAATTATTTAAAGTTATTTGAAACATTTTATAATCTGCCTGATTGTACTATTATTTTAAAACATTTTATAAACTTCCTTGGTACTAATGACACTATAAAACATGTCTCTCCCACAAAGTACTTTTGAACAACCATTATGTATTGAGCATTTATTGCAGCCATGAAATTAAAAGACGCTTACTCCTTGGAAGAAAAGTTATGACCAACCTAGAGAGCATATTCAAAAGCAGAGACATTACTTTGCCAACAAAGGTCAGTCTAGTCAAGGCTATGGTTTTTCCAGTGGTCATGTATGGATGTGAGAGTTGGACTGTGAAGAAAGCTGAGCACCAAAGAATTGATGCTTTTGAACTGTGGTGTTGGAGAAGACTCTTGAGAGTCCCTTGGACTGCAAGGAGATCCAACCAGTCCATTCTGAAGGAGATCAGCCCTGGGTGTTCTTTGGAAGGAATGATGCTAAAGCTGAAACTCCAGTACTTTGGCCACCTCATGTGAAGAGTTGACTCATTGGAAAAGACTGATGCTGGGAGGGACTGTGGGCAGGAGGAAAAGGGGACAGTAGAGGATGAGATGGCTGGATGGTATCACCAACTCGATGGATGTGAGCTTGAGTGAACTCTGGTAGATGGTGATGGACAGGGAGGCCTGGCGTGCTGCAATTCACAGGTTCACAAAGAGTTGGACACGGCAGAGCGACTGAACTGAACTGAACTGAACTGAGGCACTTCTCACATGTATCTCATGTAGTCTTTAGCCTTCAAAATAGGCATTTTTTCTAACAGTATGAAAAATTTCCAACATACAGAAAACCTGATAATTGTTCAGTGAAAGCCCATACATCTATCACCCACAGTCTACAATATTTTACTATATTTGCATTATCAAATGTATATCCATCAATCCATCTTATTTTTTATGCATTTCAAAGTAAGTTCCAAATGCAAGATAGGCATTTTAAAACTTCATTTTAAAGATGAAAAGAACCTAAGCTAAAATAAATAACTTGCCTAAAATCATACAATAAATAATTAAAGGAGCAAGAATTCAAATTCAGGCCCAACTAAAGATATAAAGTAGCTCAAACCTATTTTTATGATGTATATACCTATTTAACAGTGAAATTTTGCTTATTTAATTAAAGAAAATTATCAGGTGAGGAAGGTGCATGATACCCATTTCCATATTTTTTATGGAACCTTTTATCTATAAAGTCATTGCTTATCTAATTCCATTTTTTGGCCAAGCCAAGATTCTGAATAAAGAAATTTACCCTAAGAAATAACTGATTCACACACAGCATAGTTCCATGAATAAACTCACATAATGATGCCCAGGCTATTAAACAAACAGGAATAAAAAAGATGGAAACATACCATCAACACAGTGATTAACAGACAAGAGTAATAGAAACTGGAAGAAATTTCATTAATTATAGGGCAGGTAGCACTGAACTGAAGAAAACATTACTCAGGCTTCATTCCAGCAACTTCCTAGAGATCGCCTCATCAAAGAGAAGCTAACTTAAAGGAGACATACTTCATATTTTCCCCCTTAGTATCTGTTGCTAGTTGAGTTATCAAGAGTCTGTATCAACCAGCAAATTGCACTACTCTTGTCTCAGCCCATCCAAACTTTCTATAAGTCCATGGAATACTCCAGGCAAGAATACTGGAGTGGGTAGCCAGTCCCTTCTTCAGTGGATCTTATCGACCCAGGGACTGAACCCAGGTCTCTTGCACTGCGGGAAAATTCTTTAATATCTGAGCCACCAGGGAAGCCCCATAGTTATTTGGAGAGAGCAACCAACATTGTTTTTTGTTTGTTTATTTTAATGGTAGAAGTGAGAATGCATATCGGAGATAAAAAGAAGACTGAGTCATTTGGCATTCTAGGAGGAGGAGTCCCCATAAAGTTAAGCCAACTCAGCAAGGATGCAGAAAAGGAAAAATTTTGGTATCCATATATGTTAGATGGATCCACACATTTTTAAAAGGGCCACTCTGCTTACTATCATGAGAAAAAGGTAATAAAAGAACAAAAGCACAAGGAAGAACAATCAGAAGTCTAATGAAATGATGCAAGAAAGAGAAAGTAGACTAGCATGGTTATCATTATGCAGTCCATGGGGTCGCTAAGAGTCGGACATGACTGAGCGACTTTACTTTCACTTTTCACTTTCATGCATTGGAGAAGGAAATGGCAACCCACTCCAGTGTTCTTGCCTGGAGAATCCCAGGGACGGGGAAGCCTGGTGGGCTGCTGTCTATGGGGTCGCACAGAGTCAGACACGACTGAAGTGACTCAGCAGCAGCAGTAATTATGGTGGAGGTGGTGACAAGTGCTCAGATTGCATAGTTCAAGGGAAAAGACAAAAGACTTTCTGATGATGTGAAGTGAGACATGAGAGGAAGAGAGGAATAAAAGATGACCACAGATATATGGCTTGAGTAACAGGAAAGACTGAGTTGCTATTTGCTGAGATGAAGACAACTGTGGAAAGAACAGGCTTCAGGTGGTGGTGGGAGGGCAGTGCAAAAAAAAGTGTTTAATTTTGGACATATTAAATTTGAAATTCCTATTATACAATCAAGTGGAGATATTGGGTGTATACTATGGAAATATGGCAAAAAATTTTCCTAGAAAACAAAGTCAAATCTAAAATGGACTGGAGGTATCAGGATGAAATACACACACACACACACACACACACACACACACCTGCATGTGCGCACACACATTTTAATCTGTGCAATGGGAATCCTAGGAGCTACGACTCCCAAGAAGCATCAAACACACCCAACATCCAGATTTTGATCCTTAAATTACCTTTCTTGCTAAAAGGAAACAAAGCCCCATGGAGAAATGGAGAAATAACTGACCTAGATAGCATATTAAAAAGCAGAGACATGACTTTGCCAACAAAGGTCCGTATAGGCAAAACTATGGTTTTTCCAGTAGTCATATATGGATGTGAGAGTTGAACTATAAAGAAAGCTGAGCACCTAAGAATTGATGGTTTTGAACTGTGGTGTTGGAGAAGTCTCTTCAGGGGCCCTTGGACAGCAAGCAGATCCAACCAGTCCATCCTAAAGGAAATCAGTCCTGAATGTTCATTGGAAGGACTGATGCTGAAGCTGAAACTCCAATACTTTGGCCACCATATGTGAAGAACTGACTCGTTGGAAAAGACCCTGATGCTGGGAAAGATTGAAGGGGGGAGGAGAAGGGGATGACAGAGGATGAGATGGTTGGATGGCATCACCGACTCAATGGACATGAGTTTGAGTAAACTCCTGGAGTTGGTGACAGACAGGGTGGCCTGGTGTGCTGCAGTCCATGGGGTTGCAGAATTGGACACGACTGAGCAACTGAACTGAACTGCATTTTGGACTCTTTTGTTGACTAAGAGGACAACTTCATATCTTCTAAGGGATTCAGGCCCACAGTAGTAGATGTAATGGTCATCTGAATTAAATTCTCCTGTCCATTTTAGTTCACTGATTCCTAAAATGTAGATGTTCACTCTTGCTATCTCCTATTTGACCACTTCCAATTTACCTTGATTCATGGACCTAACATTCCAGGTTCCTATGCAATGCTGTTCATTACAGCATCAGATTTTACTTTCACCACCAGATACATCCACACCTGGGCCTTGTTTCCACTTTGGCTCAGTCTCTTCATTCCTTCTGGAGCTATTTCTCCGCTCTTCTCCAGTAGCACATTGGACATCTTACCAACCTGGGGAGTTCATCTTTCAGTGTCATATCTTTTTGCATTGTCATACTGTTCATGGGATTCTCAAGGCACGAATGCTGAAGTTGTTTGCCATTCCCTTCTCCAGTGGGCCACATTTTGTCAGAACTCTCCACCGTGACCCATCCATCTTGGGTGGCCTTACATGGCATGGCTCTTAAGTTTCATTGAGTTAGACAAGGTTGTGGTCCATGTGATCAGTTTGATTAGTTTTCTGTGATTATGGTTTTCATTCTGTCTTCCCTCTGATGGATGAGGATAAGAGGCTTGTGGAAGCTTCCTAATGAGAGGGACTGGTTGTAGGGAAAAATGTGTCTTGCTCTTGTAGGCAAAGCCATACTTGGTAAATCTTTAATCCAATTTCTGCTGATGGATGGTGCTGTGTTCCCTCCCTGTAGTTTGGCCAGGCCAAACTAGGTAGGTGTAATGGCGACCTCCACAAAAAGAACTTATGCCAGCATGCTGCCCTTCCCAGGATGGCTGCAGTCAGTGTGCCTGACCCCAAGGCAACCCACTGTCAACCCACACCTCTGCTGGAGACTCCCAAACACTCATAGGCAAGTCTGGCTCAGTCTCTTGTGGGGTCACTGCTCCTTTCTCTTGGGTCCTAGTGTGCACAAGGTTTTGCTCGTGTCCTCAAAGAGTCTCTGTTTCCCCAGTTCTGTGGAAGTTCTGTAATGAAATGCCACTGGCCTTTCAAAAGTCAAATTCCCTGGGGATTCTCAGTCCTTTTGCCGGATGCCCAGGTGGGAAATCTGTTGTGGGGCCTAGAACTTTTGCAACAGTTCGAGAACTTCTTCATCATATTCTTTGCAGATGAAGACAGAGCAGCTCTATACAGTCAGCAAAAGAAGGCTGGGAGCTGACTTTGGCTCAGATCATGAATTCTTTATTGAAAAATTCAGACGTAACTTGAAGAGAGTACAGAAAATCACTAGGCCATTCAGATATGATGTAAATCAAATCCCTTGCAATTATACAGTGGAAGTGACAAATAGATGCAAGGGATTAGATCTGATAGACTGCCTGAAGAACTATATATGGAGGTTTGTAACACTGTACAGGAGGTGGTGACCAAAACTATCCTCCAAAAAAGAAATGCAAAAGACAAAATGGTTGTCTGAGAAGGCCTTACAAATAGCTAAGAAAAGAAGAGAAGCAAAAGTCAAAGGAGAAAAGGAAAGATATACTCATTTGAATGCAGAGTTCAAAAGAATAGCAAAAGAGATAGGTAAGCCTTCCTAAGTGAACAAGACAAATAAATAGAGGAAAACAATAGAATGGGAAAGACCAGAGATCTCGCCAAGAAAATTAGAGATACCAAGGGAACATGTTATGCCAAGATGGGCACATTAAAGAACAGAAATGGTATGGACCTAACAAGCAGAAGAGATTAAGAAGAGGAGGCAAGAATACAGAAAAAAATTATACAAAAAATAAGATCTTAATGACCCAGATAAGCATGATGGTGTGATCACTCACCTAGAGCCAGACATCCTAGAATGCAAAGTCAAATGGGCCTTAGGAAGCATCGCAATGAACAAAGCTAGTGAAAGTGATGGAATTCCAGCTAATCTATTTCAAATCTTAAAAGATTATGCTGTAAAAGTGTTGCACTCAATATGCCAGCAAATCTGGAAAACTCAGCAGTGGCCACAGGACTGAAAAAGGTCCACTTTCATTCCAATACCTAAGAAGAGCAATACCAAAGAATGCTCAAACTACCACACAATTACACTCATTTCACATGCTAGCAAGATTAGGCTCAAAATCTTGCAAGCTAGGCATCAGTAGTATATGAACTGAGAACTTCCAGATGTACAAGCTAGATTTAGAAAAGGCAGAGGAACCAGAGATCAAACTGCCAACATCCATTGGATCACAGAAAAACTAAGAGAATTCCAGAAAAACATCTACTTCTGCTTCACTGACTAGGCTAAAGACTTTGACTGTGTGGATCACAAGAAACTGTGGAAAATTCTTCAAGATATAGGAATACCAGACCACCTTACCTGCATCCTGAGAAACCTGTATGCAGGTCAAGAAGCAACAGTTAGAACTGGACATGGAACAATGAACTGGTTCAAAATTGGGAAAGGAGTACATTAAGGCTGTATATTGTCACCCTGATAATTTTACTTATATGCAGAGTACATCATGCGAAATGTCAGGCTGGATGAAGCACAAGCTAGAATCAAGATTGCCAAGAAAAACAGCAATAACCTCAGATGATGACACCACCCTTATGGCAGAAAACAAAGAGGAACTAAAGGGCCTCTTGATGAAGGTGAAAAGAGGACAGTGGAAAAAGCTGACTTAAAACTCAATATTCAGAAAACTAAGATCATGGCATCCGGTCCTATCACTTCATGGCAAATAGATAGGGAAACAGTGGAAACAGTGAGAGACTTTATTTTCTGGGGCTCCAAAATCACTGCAGATGGTGACTACAGCCATGAAAGTAAAACATGCTTGTTCCTTGGAAGAAAAGCTACAACAAACCTAGATAGTGTATTAATAAGCAGAGACATTACTTGCCAACA
Organism: Bos javanicus; assembly: GCF_032452875.1. Classification (NCBI taxonomy): domain Eukaryota; kingdom Metazoa; phylum Chordata; class Mammalia; order Artiodactyla; family Bovidae; genus Bos; species Bos javanicus. Next base: position 94,035,827 of record NC_083897.1, read on the forward strand.
AAAGTCCATATAGTCAAAGTTACAGTTTTTCCAGTAGTGTGTATGGATGTGAGAGTTGGAGCATAAAGAAGGCTGAGTGCCAAAGAATTGATGCTTTTCAACTGTGGAATTAGAGAAGACTCTTGAGAGTTTCTTGGACAGCAAGGAGATCAATCCAGTCGATCCTAAAGGAAATCAACCCTGAATATTCATTGGAAGGACTGATGCTGAAGTTGAGGGTCCAATACCTTGGCCACCCGATGCAAAGAGCTGACTCAATGGAAAAATTGCTGATGCTGGTAAAGACTGAAGGCATGAAGAGAAGACGGTGACAGAGGATGAGATGGTTGGATGGCATCACCACCTCAATGGATATGAGTTTGAGCAAGCTCAGGGAGATGACAAAGGACAGGGAAGCTTTGTGTGCTGCAATCCATGGTGTTACAAAAAGTTGGACATGAATGAACAACTGAACAACAACATGACTCCATACTAACATAAACAAATGACTGAATGAATGAATTAGTGAATAAAGGAGGCATAAAGGCCAACTAATTAATATAAGGAGGAATGATGAACTTAGAATATCATGAACAGATACTAAAACTAATGGGTGAAAGTTTTGATGAGGAAAGGCATATTTACATGGCCTCAAAAGATCTCCTTACAAATTACTCATAAAGTAAAACAATGTAACTTTATGGTGCAAAAACCTAGCAGGCCTTAATAAAGTAATAAAGGTAATAAATTAATAAAATAATAAAGTAATAGAAGTTAATATCATCAATACTGGCATTACCAGTATGCCTCCTAATAAGGTGGCCTGAGTAGAATACAATGCCACATACATGGTATTCCTGTCAAAAATGTATGATTTGACTCTAATCATGAGGAAATATTAATCAAACCCAATTGATGGGCATTGTATAAAAAACTGGCCTCTACTTTCAATACTATCAAGAAAAGCAAAGACTGAAGAACTGGTTGAGATTAAAGCAGACTAAAGAAAACGACAAACAATTTTTTAAAAAATGACTTGATGAGGCACACTTCACAAAAGAAGATATCTGAATCTTTAATAATTACATGAAAAGATGCTCAATATCATTACTTATCAGGGAAGTGCAAGGTAAACCATGATATATACCATATCGCATCCACCAGAACAGCTAAAACGTAAAGGACTAGCAATACTGTTGATACAGATGTGAAATAACTGGAACTTTAAACACTGCTGCTGAGAATGCACTTTGGACAACTATTAATACTATGGAAAACTGTCTGGCATTATTTAGTATAGCTACACATACATTTATCTTGTGACCCAGCAATCCCACTCCTAGGTACATACACAAGAGAAATGAGTGTGTGTGTCTATCGAAAATACATAGAGGAGCATTCACAGTACCTTTATAAGAGCCAAAAACTAGAACCAATCTTAATGTATTTCAACAGAATAAATAACTGAATTGTGGGCATATTCTACAATTGAACAATTCATACCAAAAAAGAAAAAAATGAAACAAACTACTGATACATGCAACAATGTGGATGAATGTCAGTGAACTTTCTAGGGAGCTGGAAGTGCTCTATATCTTCATTTGCATTTCACATAGGAATACATGTGCAAAAACACATCAAGCTGCACATTTAAGATTAGGCTACTTCAATGTATATATGCCTTGAAAGTGTTAGTCACTCAGTTTTGTCCAACTCTGTGACCCCATGGAGTGTAGCCCACTAGGCTCCTCTGTCCATGGAATTCTCCAGACAAGAATATTGGAGTGGGTTGCCATTTCCTTCTCCAAATATATGCCTTATATACTTCAATTTAAAAAAAAAGAAACCTTTTTAAAAGCTACTATGATCCAATTCTAATCAAATAAATACTAAAAAATGTGCTTGTGTATGTATATGCACAGAAAAAAAATGTGCAAAACTTCAAAGGTTTTAATTTCTCAGAGGTGGGGTTACAGGCAATTTTCCTTTATATTTTTCTGTATTTTTAAGAGTATAAGAATAAAAGTTATTTTTAAAAAGCTATTTTCATATGAGGATTTAAAATATCCATACCAAAGACATATAAAAGACACATACCAAATGCCACCTATAAACACTAAGGAGGAAAAAGGAAGCAAAAATTTGACTAGCTTTAGGCTTCTCTTCTGCAGCATTAACTAGAAACCAACAGAACAAAATATCTTGTAGATATAAAGAAAAGCTGTTAACTCTATTTTTTTATTCAGCCAAGTAATATTTCATGTGTTATATTTCACGGGTTAGTTTCAGAGAGCCATAGTTTCAGAGAGCCAAAGAGTTAAAAACTGTATATCCAAGTAACCTTGAAAAATTATACAAAGCCATTCTTCAAACTCAGCCAAAGTTAAGAATCAAGAATAGGGAACTTGTGGTATAAATACTGGAAGTTTCATACTAAAAACCAGTGTACTAAAATGAATAGTATTAAGTTCAAATTGCTAAAACTGTATTTTAAAACTGGTTAAACAGATAAAAATTGAAAACATAATAGACATAGTATGATAAACTTTCTAAGTGCATTTCCTACTGGCTCAGATAATCAAGAATCAGTCTGCAAAGCAGGAGCCTCGGGTTCGATCCCTGGGTCGGGAAGATCCCCTGGAGAAGGGAATGGCAACTTACTTCAGTATTCTTGCCTGGAAAATTCCATGGACAGACAAGCCTGGTAGACTACAGTGCATGGGGTCTCAAAAGAGCCTGACACGACTGAGCGACTAACACTTTTACTTCTTGCATCCCCCCAAAACAACAGCTTATCTTTTCCTTAAATACCTTATATAACAGTAACCTACAGATAACCAGCTTCTCAGCTCTTTTCATTAACCTCCAAAATCGAAGATGTCAGTGGTGCTCCTATTTTGTAGGATGATTCCCTCCTGGAGAATGGGATCAACCTGAAAGATTCCCATCCCTTCAAAGTCCTCTATTTCCAACTAATTTACATTACAAAAGAACAAAAATATGGGTTAAATAATGTGGCTAAATAAAAAAGGCTAAATAATGTGGCTGTAAATCAATCCAAATGACTAATGTCCTTAAATTTACCAGTTTTAACATTATGAATATACACTAAAGAATATGTGCCTTTTGGGAACTTTTTTTTTTGTTTTTTTACAATGTTCAGCAAAAATACGTACTGTTTAGACCAATTTCCCTTCAATTAGAGCAAAGTAATTTCACATGAATACAATATTGTGCTAAATAGAATTTTGATATAAATGGTCTAATAACTGGGAAGCCACAATCTCTCTCTTCAGGCAAAGACAAAACTTTAGTGATCAATTTTTACTCAAACATTTTATTTAATGGAATGAACTTCTTTATAGATGAAGTTACAATGAAGATTGAATGAAATGACACTGCTTGATACATAGCAGATGTATGTCAGCTCCCTAACTATAAGATTTATTCTTTAGAATGCCTTAGAAACTGATTACAAAACATATTAAATAACAAGGGATAAAGTAAACATCTGAAAGGCACTGTTATCTTCAGTAACTATCTTTATGGGTCTTAAACATATTATGGCTAGAATTAAAATCACCTGACTGAAGACTGAAACATATATTATTTCACTGATTGAGAAACTGGAGCTGAAAATTATGATGATTCCATAGAGATCAGCTACAAAACAGATAAAACGGTAGTAAAGTAGGAAATGCTAATAAAAAACACAATTTCCAGAGTAATTTTACAAATATACAGCTCAGATATGCTACCATGGGGGATATAGCTTAGTGGTACAGCATATGACTACAGATATGCTAACATGGCTGCATGGCACTGGAGTGGCGACTGCATGGTGCTGGAGTGGCTGTGAGGAGATATCCCATATCCAAGGGCAGAAAAGCCCGAGCAAGAAGGTAGGAGGGGCGAAATCCTGTTTAGAAGCAAACCCCATACCCATCAGAGACCCTCAGAGTGCTCAAACATATCTTGTGCACACCGGGACCCAGAGACCCCGCAGAGACTGAGATAGAATTGTGTTTGAGTATCTCCTGAGGAGGTACGGGTCTGCAGGGGCAGGGGCTCTGGGTGCAGTAGATCTGGGTATGGCATAAGCCCTCTTGGAGGAGGTCACCATTAACCCCACCATAGAGCCACAAGAACTTACACAGGACTGGGGAAACAGACTCTTGGAGGGCACAAAGAAAACCTTGTGCACACCAGGACCCAGGAGAAAGGAGCAGTGACCCCACAAGAGACTGACCCAGACTTGCCTGTGAGTGTCCAGGAGTCTCCGGCAGGGGGGTGGGTCAGCAGTGACCTGCTGCAGGACTGGGGGCACTGAGTGTAGAAGTGCATGCATGGGACCTTTTGAAGGAGGGAAAGTGACCTTTCTCTTAAAATGTTAATGCATATTTTTCATGCACATAAAAAAAATTCCAAGAGACTGATTCAATATGGTAACAATGAACACATGTTAACACTCTAATACTCTAGAAAGCAACAGTAATTACATTTTTAATAAACTAGAATGAAGATATAACATCTAAAAAAACTAAAAGAGTGCCATCTACAAATCATAAATGATGGAGAATCTCCAAAGAAATAGAAACCAGTAGATCACATCTATACGGAAACAAAATCTACAGAAATGAAAGCTTCAAACACACATATACAGGAGAAAATGAATACAAAGTTAGGAGTGATTTGGGAAGCACCAAACCTACTCAACAGATACCAGAAGCATAGGCTGGCCTTGAGGAATTCAATTCATTAAATGCGAAGGTAAATTAAGAGCAACTGGGCAGTCCTATCCACCCACAAACCCCTGTTGTGCTGTGCTGAGCAGCAATAAAATCTGCCCCCAAACTCAAGCTATAGCCTGGGCAGAAGGACAGATCCACAGGTGACTACTGAAGAAAATATGCTCCCTCTATAACTTATTCCTCCTCTGCTGAGACTAGAGGGAGGTAGACTACTGTTTTCAAATCAGGCAGGTGAGCAGGATCCTTAACTACAAGGACAGAAAATCAAGAATCACCAAACCCCTGAGAAACACCAAGGCTTACAAGAAGAGAAGCACCAAACTCAACAAAGAAATTAAGTCTTTAGAACAATTAACTTCAAGTAGGTACTTGAAGCTGTCTGGCAATCTTACTACCTTTCATTCTACTATTCTCCTAAAAAATGACTTTATACCTTCTCCATTGTCAAACTTTTAACACACATTCCCTCCCCAAAGTCATGCCCAGATGACCTTGCCTCTATTTAACTGAGAAAATAAAAAAGCAACAAGGAGAGAAGTTCCATAAGCTCCCATTACCACATCTACTCACCCAATAGCATTTGTGGCCAAATGCCCTGCCTTTGCCCATATTATCAGTATTATGGACAACCTGTCAGGACTCCTATGCTAAGGCTAGCTCCTTTATTTAGAAACTAAACTTCATCCCCTCGCATCTTCTCAAGGATATCAATCCATTAATTCTCCTTTCTCTCTCTTACCTCACCTATTTTTCCCTCACACATAAATCATTCCTCTTATAAATATGAGATTATATCGCCAATAAAACCCTCTCAGCCAGAGCTCACGGAAATACAACCAATTATGAAGTTGGGGCAGGGAATAACAGAAAAAGCATGGACTACTTTGTTGTATAAAGATAAGTTCAAAGAATGATGGAGACTTGTCAAAAGGATAAAGGAACCAGCCTGAAGAGGATCACTAGCCGAATCTAAAAGATAGCTCATTCATCAAAGTAAACAATGATACTACTGGATTATAGTTCCTAGAATAAAATTAAAATTCACACATTACATTTAAATAAATGAATTAATAAATAAATGGGGAAGAATGGAAAGTTCTAATCCAAATAATAACTGTTGTTCAGTCAGTCAGTTGTGTCCGACTCTTTGTGACCCTATGGACTCCAGTAGGCCAGGCTTCCCTGTCCTTCACTATCTCCAGGAGTTTGCTCAAACTCAGGTCCATTGAACTGGTGATGCCATCCAACCATCTCATCCTCTGTCGTCCCCTTCTCCTCCTGCCTTCAGTATTTCCCAGCATCAGGGTCTTTTCCAGTGAGTCAGCTCTTTGCATCAGGTGGCCAAAGTATTGGAGCTTCAGCTCCAGCATCAGTCCTTCCAATGAATATTCAGGGTTGATTTCCTTTAGGATTGACTGGTTTGATCTCCTTGCAGTCCAAGGGACACTCAAGAGTCTTCTCCAGCATTACACTTAGAAAGCATCCATTCTTCAGTGCTCAGCCTTCTTTATGGTTCAACCCTTAGATCTATGTATGACTACTGGAAAAACCATAGCTTTGACTATACGGACCTTTGTCAGCAAAGTGATGCCCCTGCTTTTATTTAAATAATAAACACAAATCCCAAAATCAACATTTGGCAATCACCATAGTGATTGCTACAGGTAAGAAATCTTCAATGGCTACCAAAACTGAGTAAAGTTTTAAAATAAACAGAGTCTCAAGGTAACTTGCCACAAATTACCTAATTATAATGCATGTGTGTGTGCTCAGCTGTGTCTGACCCTTTGCGACCCCATGGACTGTAGCCTGCCAGGCTCCTCTGTCTATGGAATTTTCCAGGCAAGAATACTGCAGTGGGTTGCCATTCCCTTCTCCAGGGGAGCTTCCTGACCCAGGGATCAAACCCATGTCTCCTGTGTCTCCTGCATTGGCAGGCAGATTCTTTACCACTGAGCCACCAGGGAAGCCCAGTTATAAAGTAATAAATGATAACATTTCAGTGGAAAAACCTGATAGATATTGCCTTAGCCCAGTGATTAACATCATCAATAATAAAACAAGGGACATCTTGTGCCTCCTGATATGATACAATGAAAAGGACCCAACATCACTGTTACAGTATTCCTGCCACAATGCATTAACTTGAATCTAATCACACAGAAACATCAGACTAACTCTAAAAATGGGTTGAAATTCTACAAAAAAAAAACAAACTGACCTATACTCATCAAAAATGTCAAGGTCATGAGAGACAAAGAAAGACTAAAAAAAAAAAATCTGTTCCAAATTAGAAGAAACTATGAAAGAAGCATAACAATAAAATGCAACCAGTTATCCTGGATTAGATCCTGAACTAATTTTTTTTTCTTTTGCTCTTATGGAGAAGATTCATATATTTATAAGAAATTTTCTTTGGAGAGTAGTTAAAAATGAAGAACCTGACAGGCTTCAGAAACAGCCCTTAAACATCACACACAGAACAGCAAACTACAAAAGATTTTTTGCTACTGCAGGCATTCTTGAGATACGAGGTGAAGATTAATAAACTAAAAGCCACAAAGTTAACATACTTTAATTAAGGAAAGGAACCCCAAATCAGCTCCTAATGCTGATCAATCAGACCTTCACTTTTAAATATAAGGTAATAAGCCAAAAAAAGGGCAAAAACATGGGAGGAGGCTTAGCAACCATTAAAATTAATAATACAAACTCTATCCCAAAGTAATGGTCCAGAAATGGAGGAATAAGCAAATTAATGGAAAGAATTCAATTGTACATCAATGGGAGATGGGAAAATGAATGAACTAGAACTATATATATCACCATGTAGCTTAATTAATATTACAATGTTATTTTTTTTCAAAACTGCAGGAGAATATAAATGTTAAGATACCATTTCCATGAAATTTTAAGTCTTATAGAAAAATACAAGTCTCCAGGAGACTGCAAATGCACTGATAATTTTTTATTTATTAAGTTGGGTGATGGATATATGGGTGTTCCTTGTTCCTTAGAAATATTTTTGCATTACAAATATTTTAAAATTTTTCAACATAAATATTGTTACATTATATTTTAAGTCAAGAATACAGGTTAACTATTGAAATATTTTAAGAATATTCAATTCTGTTCGATAGGGCTTACACATACCAATTATGTAATCCTTAATGTAAAAGAATGAACCTGCTTTAAAAAGAAATGTCAGGTATGCCATTAAATTAAGTTTGGCAACAAACAGAAGAAAGTCCTTTCAGTATATAGAAACTTACAATTAAGGCATTTGTAGATGCCTTCAGATTTGATGGAGAAATCAAAAGCTTTTCAGAGAAGCAAAAGTTAAGAAAATTCAGCACCACCAAACCAGCTTTACAACAAATGCTAAAGGAACTTCTCTATAGAGAAAGTTCTCTAGAAAACAAGAGAAGGAAAAGACCTACAGAAAATAAACCCAAAAAGTTAAGAAAATGGTTATAGGATCATACATATCGATTATTATCTTAAATGTAAATAGATTAAATGCACCAACCAAAAGACACAGACTGGTTGGGTGGGTGAAAACATGTGCATGTATGCACTTTCACTTACCTCATCATTCTGCTTCACATCCCAAATTGTATGTAATTATTTTATCTCGTTAAGTTAATCGTGTTCCCATTATGGCTTGCAATTGTAATTATCTTTTATTTTTTGTCTGGCTATTGATTGTGAAAACTGATAAATATTTTTTACTATTGTGATTATGTAACTACTACTCACTTAATACCATTGTATCATGATTGGTCAACAGAAAAATATTAGAACTCTATATCACCAAAACTAGGATCTAATAGAAAAACCAGAAATGACTTTTTAAAAACCAGATGCATATCCGAAATATCTTGAAATTTTATGAAAAATACAAATGCTCAGGTATTGCTTTTTTTCATCAGAACTCCAGATATGTTTCTAATAAAGAGTCATGTTTAAAAACAACTGGACTATATGATTATCTTTTACTTTTATCCAGTTTGTTTCACTTTTTCTATTTCATATTCAGAATTCCTATTTCATTTAGTTTATGTTCTACAATTTCTCTATCTCTCATATTTTTTGATGTTCTTTCTCAAGCTTTTATCAAGTGTAGTAGAAAAGCTTTTGTATATATACATATATATATATATATGTATAATATATATTGTAGAAAACTTATGGATTTTTGCCTAACAAAAAAAATTATGTTTTACTTCTACTCGTTTGACTTAATATGAATAGAATGCTAGATGTCTAATTAAAAAATAGATATGCAACAAGCAACAAAGGTTTACTGTATAGCATAGGGAACTAGAGTCAATATTTTGTAACAACCTATGATGGAAAATAATTTCAAAAATAATATGTGTCTATTTGTATAACTGAATCACCTAGTTGTGCACCTGAAACATTGTAGGTTAACTATACTTCAATAAAATATAAACATTTAAAAAAATAGAAAGAGCAATCACTAAGTAAACTATATCCCAATATACCCAAAAAAGTGTAAATAAAACAAGTAGGAATTTGAAAAAATTTACAAGTACTCCATAGTAAAGCAAAAAAAGAGAAATAAAGGAAAGAAAAACATAGGGGAAAAGCAAATACTAAAATGACAGAGAACAGACGTATGGACATGGGGAGAGGGGAGGAGAGGCTGAGATGTATGGAAAGAGCAACATGAGAACTTACATTACCATATGTAAAATAGATAGCCAAAGGGAATTGCTGTATGGATCAGGAAACTCAAACAGGGGCTATGTATCAACCTAGAGGGGTGGGATAGGGAGGGAGATGGGAGGGAGTTTCAAAAGGGAGAGGATATATGTATACCTATGGCTGATTCATGTTGAGGTTTGACAGAAAACAGCCAAATTCTGTAAAGCAATTATCCTTCAATAAAAAATAAATAAATTTTTTTAAAAGTAGGTAAAACATTAAAATAAATTAAGTGGTAGACTAAGTCCTAAGATACCAATAATTATTTTAAATGTAGTCTAAATATGCCAATTAAAAGGGAGACATTGGCAGAGTGGATAAAAAGCCAAACCATGCCCTCAAGAAAGCAGTCATAGAAGGAACATACCTCAATATAATAAAAGCCATATATGATAAACCCACAGAAAACATTATCCTCAATGGTGAAAAATTGAAAGCATTTCCCCTAAAGTCAGGAAAAAGACAACAGTGCCCACTCTCACCACCACTATTCAACACAGTTTTGGAAGTTTTAGCCACAGCAATCAGAGAAGAAAAAGGAATAAAAGGAACTTAGACTGGAAAAGAAGAAGAAAACTCTCACTGTTTGCAGATGACATGATCCTCTACATAGAAAACCCTAAAGGCTCCACCAGAAAATTGCTATAGCTAATCAATGAATATAGTAAACTTGCAGGATATAAAATTAATACACAGAAATCCCTTGTATTCCTATACACTAACAATGAGAAACCAGAAAGAGAAATTAAGGAAACAATTCCATTCACCATTGTGATGAAAAGAATGAAATACTTAGGAATAAATTTACCTATAAAAACAAAAGACCTATATATAGAAAACTATAAAACACTGGTGAAAGAAATCAAAGATGACACAAATAGATGGAGAAATATACCATGTTCATGGATCAGAAGAATCAATATAGTGAAAATGAGTATAATACCCAAAGCAATCTATAGAGTCAATGCAATCCCTATCAAGCTCCCAATGGTATTTTTCAGAGAATTGGAACAAATAATTTCACAATTTGTATGGAAATACAAAAAACCTCGAATAGCCAAAGCAATCTCGAGAAAGAATGGAACTGGAAGAATCAACCTGCCTGACTTCAGGCTCTACTACAAAGCCACAGTCATCAAGACAGTATGGTACAGGCACAAAGACAGAAATATAGATTAATGGAACAAAATAGAAAGCCCAGAGATAAATCCATGCACCTATGGACACCTTATCTTAGACAAAGGAGGCAAGAATATACAATGGAGAAAAGACAATCTCTTTAACAAGTGGTGCTGGGAAAACTGGTCAACCACCTGTAAAAGAATGAAACTAGAATACTTTCTAATACCATACACAGAAATAAACTCAAAATGCATTAAAGATCTAAATGTAAGACCAGAAACTATAAAACTCCTAGAGGAGAACATGGCAAAACACTCCGATATAAATCACAGCAGGATCTACTATGACCCACCTCCCAGAGTAATGGAAATAAAAACAAAAATAAATAAATGGGACCTAATTAAACTTAAAAAGCTTTTGCACAATGAAGGAAACTATAAGCAAAATGAAAAGACAGCCTTCAGCATGGGAGAAAATAATAGCAAACGAAGCAACTGACAAAGAATTAATCTCAAAAATATACAGGCAACTCCTGCAGCTCAATTCCAGAAAAATAAACGACCCAATCAAAAAATGGGCCAAAGAACTAAACAGACCTTTCTCCAAAGAAGACATACAGATGGCTAACAAACACATGAAAAGATGCTCAACATCACTCATTATCAGAGAAATGCAAATCAAAACCACAATGTGGTACCATCTCACGCCAGTCAGAATGGCTGCTATCCAAAAATCTACAAACAATAAATGTTGGAGAGGGTGTGGAGAAAAGGGAACCCTCTTACACTGTTGGTGGGAATGTAAACTAGTACAGCCACTATGGAGAACAGTGTGGAGATTCCTTAAAAAACTGGAAATAGAACTGCCATATGACCCAGCAATCCCACTGCTGGGCATATACAACGAGGAAACCAGAACTGAAAGAAACACGTGTACCCTAATGTTTGTTGCAGCACTGTTTATAATAGCCAGGACATGGAAGCAACCTAGATGTCCATCAGCAGATGAATGGATAAGAAAGCTTTGGTACATATACACAATGGAATATTACCCAGCCATTAAAAAGAATACATTTGAATCAGTTCTAATGAGGTGGATGAAACTGGAGCCTATTATACAGAGTGAAGTAAGCCAGAAAGAAAAACACCAATATAGATACTAACGCATATATATGGAATTTAGAAAGATGGTAACGATAACCCTGTATGTGAGACAGCAAAAGAGACACAGATGTATAGAACAGTCTTTTGGACTCTGTGGGAGAAGGCGAGGGTGTGATGATCTGAGAGAATAGCATTGAAACATGGATATTAACATATGTGAAACAGATCGCCAGTCCAGGTTTGATGCATGAGAAAGGGTGCTCAGGGCTGGTGCACTGGGATGACCCAGAGGGATGGGATGGGGAGGGAGGTGGAAGGGGTGTTCAGGATGGAGAACACATGTATACCTATGGCTAATTCATGTCAATGTATAGTGAAAACCACTACAATACTGTAAATTAATTAGCCTCCAATTAACAAATAAATTAATTAAAAAAAAAAAGCCAAACCACAATGGTGTGGTAACTCACCTAGAGCCGGACATCCCTGAATGTGAAGTCAAGTGTGCCTCAGGAAGCATTACTACCAACAAAGCTAGTGGAGGTGATGGAATTTCAGCTGAGCTATTTCAAATCCTAAAGAGGATGCTGTGAATGTTCTTCACTCAATATGCCAGCAAATTTGGAAAACTCAGCAGTGGCCACAGGACTCAAAAAGGTCAATTTTCATTCCAATCCCAAAGAAGGGCAATGCCAAAGAATATTCAAACTACCATACAATTGTGCTTATTTCACATGCTAGCAAGGTTATGCTCAAAATCCTTAGAGCGAGACTTCAATAGTACATGAATTGAGAACTTTCAGATGTGCAAGCTGCATTTAGAAAAGGCAGATGAACCAGAGATCAGGTTGCAAACGTATGTTGGATAATGGAGAAAGCAGGGAATTTCAGAAGAACATCTACTTCTGGTTTATTGAGTACCTTAAAGCCTTTGACTATGTGGATCACAATAAACTGTGGAAAATTCTTAAAGAGAAGGGAATACCAGACCACCTTACCTGCCTCCTGAGAAACCTATATGCAGGTCAAGAAGCAACAGTTAGAACCGGACATGGAACAACAGACTGGTTCATATATGCAGATGATACCACCCCAATGGCACAAAGTGAAGAGGAACTAAAGAGCCTCTTCATAAAGCTGATATGGGAGAGTGAAAAAGCTGGTTTGAAAATCAACATTCACATATCTAAGATCATGGCATCCGGTCCCATCACTTCATGGCAAATAGAAGGGGAAAAAGTGGAAGCAGTAACAGATTTTATTTTCTTGGGATCCAAAATCACTGCAGACAGGGACTGCAGCCATGAAATTAAAAGATTCTTGTTCCCTGGAAGGAAGGTTCTGGCAAACCTAGATAGCGTATTAAAAAGCAGAGACATCACTTACTTTGTTCACAAAGGTCTGGATAAGTCAAAGCTACAGTTTTTCTGGTAGTCATGTAAGGATGTGAGAGATGGACCATAAAGAAGGCTGAGCGCCAAAGAACTGATGCTTTTAAATTGTGCTGGAGAAGATTCTTGAGAGTCCCTTGAACAGCAAAGAAACCAAACCAGTCAATCCTAAAGGAAATCAACCCTGAATATTCATCGGAAAGACTGATGTTTAAGCTGAAGCTCCAGTACTTTGGCCACCTGATGCAAAGAGCTGACTCATCAGAAAAGACCCTGATGCTGGGAAAGATTGAGGGCATGAGGAGAAGTGGGTGGCAGAGGATGAGATGGTTAGATACCATCACTGACTCAATGGACATGAATTTGAGTAAACTCTGGGAGATGATAGAGGACAGAGGAGCTTGGCATCATGCTGCAGTCCATGGGGTCACAAAAGTTGGACATGACTTAGCAACTGAACAACAACTACAAATGTGCTTTTTGCAAGTAACTCACTTAAACATAAGATAAACAGGTTGAAAACTGAAGGATGGCAAAAGATATATCATGCTAACATTAGTCAAAAGAAAGCAGGAGTGGGTATGTAATATTAGAAAATGCAGAATTCAGAGGAAAGAATTACTAAGGATGAAGTTATGGGGCTATTACACTAATTAAAAGATCATCATACTTAATGATGAAACATTGAAAGCTTTCTCACTAAGATCAGGAACAACTACTGGAAGTTCTAGAAAAAGCAATTAGGAAGAAAAAGAAATAAAAGCATCTAAATTGGAAAAAAAAGATGATAATATCTTACATAAAGTCCTGACAAATGATGAATCCACCAAAAAACAAAAACAATATGGAAATACAAAAAACCTCGAATAGCCAAAGCGATCTTGAGAAAGAAGAATGGAACTGGAGGAATCAACCTACCTGACTTCAGGCTCTACTACAAAGCCACAGTTATCAAGACAGTATGGTACTGGCACAAAGACAGAAATATTGATCAATGGAATAAAATAGAAAGCCCAGAGATAAATCCACGCACATATGGACACCTTATCTTTGACAAAGGAGGCAAGAATATACAATGGATTAAAGACAATCTCTATAACAAGTGGTGCTGGGAAATCTGGTCAACCACTTGTAAAAGAATGAAACTGGACCACTTTCTAACACCATACACAAAAATAAACTCAAAATGGATTAAAGATCTAAACGTAAGACCAGAAACTATAAAACTCCTAGAGGAGAACATAGGCAAAACACTCTCCGACATACATCACAGCAGGATCCTCTATGACCCACCTCCCAGAATATTGGAAATAAAAGCAAAAATAAACAAATGGGACCTAATTAACCTTAAAAGCTTCTGCACATCAAAGGAAACTATTAGCAAGGTGAAAAGACAGCCTTCAGAATGGGAGAAAATAATAGCAAACGAAGCAACCGACAAACAACTAATCTCAAAAATATACAAGCAACTCCTACAGCTCAACTCCAGAAAAATAAATGACCCAATCAAAAAATGGGCCAAAGAACTAAACAGACATTTCTCCAAAGAAGACATACAGATGGCTAACAAACACATGAAAAGAAGCTCAACATCACTCATTATCAGAGAAATGCAAATCAAAACCACTATGAGGTACCATTTCACACCAGTCAGAATGGCTGCGATCCAAAAGTCTACAAATAATAAATGCTGGAGAGGGTGTGGAGAAAAGGGAACCCTCTTACACTGTTGGTGGGAATGCAAACTAGTACAGCCACTATGGAGAACAGTGTGGAGATTCCTTAAAAAACTGGAAATAGAACTGCCTTATGATCCAGCAACCCCACTGCTGGGCATACACACTGAGGAAACCAGAAGGGAAAGAGACACGTGTACCCCAATGTTCATCGCAGCACTGTTTATAATAGCCAAGACATGGAAGCAACCTAGATGTCCATCAGCAGATGAATGGATAAGAAAGCTGTGGTACATATACACAATGGAGTATTACTCAGCCATTAAAAAGAATACATTTGAATCAGTTCTAATGAGGTGGATGAAACTGGAGCCTATTATACAGAGTGAAGTAAGCCAGAAGGAAAAACATACAGTATACTAATGCATATATATGGAATTTAGAAAGATGGTAACAATAACCC
Source organism: Bos javanicus (assembly GCF_032452875.1). NCBI lineage: Eukaryota > Metazoa > Chordata > Mammalia > Artiodactyla > Bovidae > Bos > Bos javanicus. The sequence continues at coordinate 94,051,043 of NC_083897.1, forward strand.
AGTGTACGAGACAGCAAAAGAGACACTGATGTATAGAACAGTCTTATGGACTCTGTGGGAGAGGGAGAGGGTGGGAAGATTTGGGAGAATGGCAATGAAACATGTAAAATATCATGTAGGAAACGAGTTGCCAGTCCAGGTTCGATGCACGATGCTGGATGCTTGGGGCTGGTGCACTGGGACGGCCCAGAGGGATGGTATGGGGAGGGAGGAGGGAGGAGGGTTCGGGATGGGGAACACAAGTATACCTGTGGCGGATTCACTTTGATATTTGGCAAAACTAATACAATTATGTAAAGTTTAAAAATAAAATAAAATTAGAAAAAAAAAAAAGAAACCCTAAAAAAAAAAAACAAAAAACCTATTAGAGCTAATAAACTATTTTAGTAAAGTTACAGAATACCAGAACAGCACTCAAAAATCAGTTATATCTATACATCACCAATGAGCAATCCAAAAAGGAAATTAAGAAACCAATTTCACTTACAATAACATAAAAAAGAATAAGGGTGTAAGACTTGTATACTGAAAACTATAAAATGTTGCTGAAAGAAATTAAGGAACACAAAATTTAATGAAAAGATATCCCATGTTGATGGATTGGAAGATTATTATTAGGGAACAATACTATTCAGAACTAAATCAATCTCTATTAAAACCTGGATATTGGGAGGAGATTCTTTTTGTTTTTGCAAACTTGATTTTAAAATCATATGGAGGTGCAAGCGACACAGAAATGCTAAAATAGTCTTGAAAAAGTAAAACAAAATTGGAGGACTCATGCTTTTATATTCAACTGATTTTCATTGAGTGCTATGTCTTAAAAAAAAGAGTGCCAAGTCTATTCAATAGGGAAAGAATACAGATGGTCTTTGACTTTTGGTCTTTGACACAATATTTTTTCTAACCATATAATGGTGTGAAAGCAATACACATTTAGTAGAAATTGTACTTTTATTTTTGAATATTGACTTCTCTTAGACTAACTATGTAGTATAATACTTTTCTGTGATGCTGGGTAGTGGCAGTGAGCCACAGCTCCTGAGTCAGCCATGTGATCATGAGAATAAACAATCAATACATTTACAACTATTCTGTTTTTCACTTTCAGTACAGTGCTCAGTAAGCTGCAAGAAATATTCAAGACTTTATTATAAAATAGCCTTTGTGTTAGATGATTTTACCCAACTGTAGGCTAGTGTAAATGATTTGAACACATGTAAGGTAGACTAGGTTAAGCTATGATGTTCAGTAAGTTAAGTATATTAACAGCATTTTCTATTTCAATTTATGATGCATTTACATAGGATATAACCCCATATAAAGACAGACAAAGGCCACTAAGTATACAAAAAGGTGCTTAATATCAGTCATCAGGGAAGCACAAATTAAAACCACAATAAGGTACTACTACACATTCACCAGGGGCTTCCCAGGTGGCGCAGTGGTAAAGAATCTTCCTGCAAATGCAGAAAATGCAGGAGACACAAGAGACACAGGTTTGATCCCTGGGTCAGGAAGATGCCCTGGAGTAGGAAATGGCAACTCACTCCAATATTCCTTGCCTGAAAAAATCCATGGACAGAGGTGCCTGGCAGGCTACACTCCATGGAGTCACAAAGAATTGGATACGACTGAGCGACTAAGCACACACACACATACTCACCAGAATAACTAAAATTAATGTTGGCAAGGGTGTGAATCTCTCATATATTGCTGGTGTTAGCAGCCAATTTGGAAAACTGAGAATTCTTAAAAAGTTAAACAGCTATCCTATGACCCAGCAAATTCTACAACTGGGTATTATTCAGGAGAAATGAATACATGTATTAACAGAAAGACTTATACAAGAATGTTCATTACAGCTTTATTCATAATAGCTCCCACCCAAAAAAAACTAATACACACAACATGGATCAATCTTTAAAACATACTGAATGAGAGAAATCTCACACAGGAGTACATACTGTGTGATTCCATTTCTATGAAGGTCTAGAGCAGGGTAAATTAATCTACGGTGAAAAAAAAAAATCAACAGTGGTCAACTGGTGGGAGGTGTGTGGTTGGACACTGACTGGGAAGGGGAATGAAGGAAATTTCTGCAGTAATAGCAATATTGTTTATCATGTGGGCAAGCTACAGCCTGCAAGCCAAACCTGGTACACCAATCATTTTTGTGAATAAAGTTGTATTGGAACACGGTCATGCCAAATATTTTATATATTGTTTATGGCTGCTTTCACACATGCAATAGCAGAGTTGAGTAAATGCAATGGAGACTACATAGAGCACAAAGCTTAAAATAGTTACTATCTAAACCCTACAGAAAATATTTGCCAACATCTTTTTTTAATTTTTATAATGGTTTGGGTTACAGAGGTGTAAGCATTTGTCAAAACTCAATGAATTATGATCTCTGCATTTTACTGCACATAAATTTAAACTGTGGGAGAGGGAGAGGGTGGGATGATCTGGGGGAATGGCACGGAAACATGTATAATATCATATAAGAAATGGATCGCCAGTTCAGGTTTGATACAGGATCCTTGGGGCTGGTGCACTGGGATGACCTGGAGGGATGGTATGGGGAAGGAGGTGGGAGGGGGTTCAGGATGGGGAACATGTGTACACCCCCGTGGCGGATTCATGTTGATGTGTAGCAGAACCAATACAATACTGTAAAGTAATTAGCCTCCAATTAAAATAAATAAATTTAAATTAAAAAAAGGAAAAAGTTCAAAAAAATTTAAACTAAAAAATATAAACAAATACTGAATTCTAGTCAATGATATGCACGCTGAAGTGTTTATGGATAAAATATACTAATGTCAGCAACTTTAATTTTGAATTTACTGATAAATGGATAAAGTAGTTGATAGATAAGAGATAGACCAAATACAACAAAAATTAACTGTATAATCTGGCTGGTAGATATATGTACATTCACTTTTTCTTCAACTTTTCTGTATCTTTGAAATTCTTCTTAATAAAATGCTGGGGGGCCGATTTTAATTTGTTGTTCAGCCACTCAGTCATGTCCAACTCTTTGCAACTCCATGAGCTGCAGCATGCCAGGCTTCCCTGTCCTTCACCATCTCCCGGAGCTTGCTCAAATTCATGTCCATTGAGTCGATGATTCCATCCAACCGTCTCGTCTTCTGTTGTCCCCTTCTCCTCCTGCCTTCCATCTTTCCCAGCATCAGGGTCTTTTCTAATTTTTAATTAGGTAAGGAAAGTATACAACACATGCCCACAGAAATGAACATTCCAATCTAAAATACCTTGTGAAAAAATTTATTCTAAAGGAATGTCCTGGAATAGCATGAACTTCAAAGACCTTTATTAATCCTTGATCATTCCTGATAGAAGTTAACATGCACACATTAGAATTCATTATACTTTATGCCCCTGATGAAGAAGAAATTTCATAAAATACACAATACTTAAGATCATAGCTGTTTAAAACAGTAATATCACCAGTAAAAAGAAAAAAAACTCATAGCACATCTATCACCTAAGGACCTCAAAGCATTTTATTAGCTAAACTCAATAAATTCAGTCTTTAGAAATACCTGAATCAGAACAGAAGAGAAAAAATAAAGTGAATTCTCAGTTCCTACCTTTAATTAATTCAATCGATCCCATGAGTTAACTACATCTCACTGAAGTCATCATGTTCTTTTACTCAAATTCTGGCAGGGAGAATAGCTATCTTTTAAAGAGGATGGATGATGTAATGATTTAAGGGAACAGCCTCTGCAGCTAGGTGGTCTGGGTTGAAATCCTGGCCCTCTCATATGATACTCAGAAAGTTATTTAACCTCTCTGAACCTCAATTACCCTTAATGAAAGCTACTATTCATAGGGTTGTTTTGAGGATAGTACACATAGAGCCATTAGAACAGTATTTGGCACCTAAGAATCACTCAGTAGTGCTCATTATTATCATCCCATAAAATCCAATGCTATATAATAAATGTAGAACAGTAAGATAGCCATAGACTTGAAACGTATTAGGACTTGCTGTTCTTCAAACATGCCAAACCCACTTTTCTCTCAAAGTCCCTCTGCCTGAAATGTGCACTAAGGACTCCCTCACCTCTTTCAAGTGTGTGCTGAATTTGTCAACCTTCTCAATGAGGCCTACCCAGATCATCACCTTATTTAAAATTGCAACCCACTTTCCTCCTTAGCCTCCACTGAGCAAACACCGGGAGATAGTGAAGGACAGGGAAGCCTGGTGTGGTACAGTCCATGGGGTCGCAAAGAGTCAGACATGACTGAGTGACTGAATAACAACCCTTTACTGTATTATATAATTTACTTTTTATTGTGGTTATTGACAGTCTCCCTGCATTAGAAACAAAACTCAATGACAGAAAGAATTTTTGTCTTTTATTCACTGATATATTCCAAGTAGGTGCTCAAATATTTTTTGTTAACATCATCTGGTCTAATCCCTTCACTTCTTTCATGAAGAAATGCTAAAAAGGCTTGAATCAAAGCTACCTACTGATTAAGGAAAAAAGCCAGGAACAGGGACTGTGACTTCCAGTCCCATTGCCATTTTTACTATAGCTCACTATATCCTGGATCCTTGAACATTACAGAAAATGCACAATCATCCATATTTTCCCCCCAGGAGAATTTACCTTTGAAATTTGTTGGCCTTGCAAATACTGCTCTGTCCGTAACAAAGAAATGCTCTGAGAGGCAGTAGAAGCCTGTACTGGAATACTAAGTGGCGACAAATGAACAGAAGAAGATGGCTGATTTGTAAGGTCTATCCCAGAACTGGATGAGAGTTTGGTGTTGTAATTGTGTTTCTGATGACCCAGAACGAAATGCTAAGCTAGAAGATGACTGCCACTGTGGCTGGACAGCAGACTACTGCTGAATGCATGCTGGCTGGACTGCTGTGCTAGGTTTCTTTGCAGGGGAAACGTTTAATTCCTGTCTAATGCCAGAAGCACTCGAGGCTATTCAAAAGGCTGTATTACATGCTGGTGCTTCAGTGACGCTGGTTGCAACTGTTCTTGCAAAGGATATATAATCAGGGCCACATGTGTAATGGCTTTTGGAATACCTGGTAATGGCTGAATCTGGTTAGGTGCATGTGAATGAGGTACCTGCTGTTGGAAAGCAGCACGTTGGATATATAAAGACTGCTGTTGATTTAGGGGATCTTCTTGGGTACACAGTGGCTTTTCTGTGCTTGCCTATGAGATAAATTAGTCATCTGCTGCTGATGAAAGAAAGCTGAGTGAGAAGCCTGGCTTCTTGTTAATATGATTGGAAATGCTGTGCAGAGAAGTATGGGGGCTGGATCTGGGTCTTTGAAGAGGCCTATGAAGGACATTCGGAGAAGGCAATGGCACCCCACTCCAGTACTCTTGCCTGGAAAATCCCATGGACGGAGGAGCCTCGTAGGCTGCAGTCCATGGGGTTGCTAAGAGTCGGACACGACTGAGTGACTTCACTTTCACTTTTCACTTTCATGCATTGGAGAAGGAAATGGCAACCCACTCCAGTGTTCTTGCCTGGAGAATCCCAGGGACGGGGCAGCCTGGTGAGCTGCTGTCTATGGGGTTGCACAGAGTTGGACACGAATGAAGCGACTTAGCAGCAGCAGCAGCAGCAGCAGCAGCAGCAGCAGCAGCATGAAGGACATTTGTGCCAGGTGTTGAAGCTATCCTTCCACAGCCCTCCGAGATGTAATGCTAATTGAATGGGCTTTTAGCTGCTGGTGCCCAAAACTGACATCTGTTTGTTGGGTAGGCTGAATTCTACACATTAAATAAAGGCTCAATAGAATGTGTTTGTGTATCTAAGGTTAATGTTAAATATGACTTATGTCTTTTGCTCCAATGTTGAAGAACCTTGGGGTTGTGTTAAATAAGCTTGTTGCTCAGAAGTCTGCACTACATAAGGTGGTACTGAGTAAAAGTCCTGATGTGCAGTTTGTAATATGTATTTGCTTGCCATCAGAAGAATTTACTTTGTATACTCACTGGGTGATGAAGGTTGTCTGCTAAGTTGTCTAGATGGTGTAAGCAGTGTGTTCTGAATAAGGGACATACTCAAATGCCTGGTAAGCAGGCTGTTCTATAGGTTTCACAGGGTAAGCTGCTTGGATTATACATTCTGGCTGGTCTGGAAAAGGAGACCAAACCAGAGGTTCCACTGTATAAACAGGCTACCCTTGGACTGGGGCCAAATAAGAGGGCTATGCCACAGGTAGGGCTGGATAAGAAGTCTATAGAATAGGTTGGTTGTGATGCTAGAGGTTGTACAGTGTAAACAGGATGCTCTGGGATGGTAGTAAATAAATAGGCTGTGTGGAAGCCTTTATTGGGTAAGTCGGCTGTGATGAGTTAAGAAGCTTATTCCTCGGAAGTATCACAAGGTGCAGCTGCTCAGGAGCCTTCAATGGGAAGGATGGCAGTTCTGCAGGTGGTCCTGAATAAGTGTGTTGAACAGAATAAGATGGCTGTTTCAGGGCCTGAATGACACTGGCAACTTACATGAGTTTCAGATTTTTCAGAGTACAATCCCACTGAACATGTTTCTGTGGTGATGTTATTAAGTTGGTGTAAAAGTAATTGTGGTTTTTGCATTGTTGAAATTTGCTGTTTAATATTGGATACATTCTTAAATGTGGTTATGTTATATATTCTTTTAATGTACATTTCTTGCTTTATGTTTTTTGCTAATGATTTATATATTGATTGTTGTTTATTTTATATTTATTTTAGACTGTGGAAATGATGTTAGACAAAAAGCAAATTTGAGAAATTTTCTTATTTGAGTTCAAAACAGGTCATAAAGCAGCAGAGGCAACTCACAACATCAACGACACATTTGGCCCAGGAATTGATAACGAATGTATAGTAGTGGTTCAAGAAGTTTTTCAAAGGAGATGAGCGCCTTAAAAATGAGGAGCATAGTGGCCAGCCATCGGAAGTTGACAACAACCAACTGAGAGCCATCATCATATGTGGGAAATTGCCAAAGAACTCAATGTCAACCATTCTACAGTCATTCAGCATTTGAAGCAAATTGGAAAGGTGAAAAACGGTCAGTAAGTGGGTGTCTCATGAGCTGACCGAAAATCAAAAAATTGTTGTTTTGAATTGTCATCTTTACTTATTCTACATAACAACAATGAACAATTTCTCGATCAGACTGTGATGTGCGACAAAAAGTGAATTTTATACAACAACCAGAAGTGAACAGCTCAGTGTGAAAAGAAGCTCCAAAGCACTTTCCAAAGTCAAACTTACACCAAAAAAAAGGTCGTGGTCAGTTTGGTGGTCAGCTGCTAGTAGGATCCACTGCAGCTTTCTGAATCCTGGAAAAACCATTATATCTGAGAGATATGCTCAGCAAATTGATGAGATGCACTGAAAACTGCAACACCTGCAGCCAGCATTGGTCAACAGAAAGGGCCTAATTCTTCTCCATGACAATGCCCAACCACACGTTATACAACCACACTTCAAAACTTGAATGAAATGGACTAGGATATTTTACTTCATCTGCCATATTCCCCTGACCTCTTGCCAACTGACTATCACTTTTCAAGCAACTAAAAAGTTGCTTGACAACTTGTTACAGGGAAAATGCTTCCACAACCAGCAGAATGCAGAAAATGATTTCCAAGAGTTCATCGAATCCTGAAGCACAGATTTTTACACTACAAGAATAATCAAACTTATTTCTCATTGGCAAAAATGTGTTGACTGTAATGGTTTATAGTTTGATTAATAAAGATGTGATTAATAAAGATGTGTTTGAGTTTAGATATAATGATTTAAAATTCATAGTCTGAAACTACAATTACATTTGTAACAATCTAATAAAAGATGCTTACTCCTTGGAAGAAAAGCTACAACAAACCTAGACAGCATATTAAAAAGCAGAGACATCACTTTACCAACAAAGGTCTGTATAGTTAAAGCTATGGTTTTTCTAGTCATCATGTACAGATGTGAGAGTTGGACCATAAAGAAAGCTGAGTGCTGAAGAATTGATGCTTTTGAAGTGTGGTGCTAGAGAAGACTCTTGAGAGTCCCTTGGACTGCAAGGAGATCAAACCAATCAATCTTAAAGGAAATCAGTCCTGAATATTCATTGGAAGGACTGATGCTGAAGCTGAAGCTCCAGTACTTTGGCCGCCTGATGCAAAGAACCAACTCGTTGGAAAAGGCCCTGATGCTGGGAAACATTGAAGGCAGGAGGAGAAAGGGATGATAGAGATGCTTGGATGGCATCATTAACTTAATGGACATGAGTTTGAGCAAACTCTGGGAGATAGTGAAGGACAGGGAAGCCTTGTGTGCTGCAGTCCATGTGATCAAAAAGAATCAGACACTACTGAGCCACTGAACAACAACAATATAATCTTAGGTTGTAAAATTAATGGCTGCTGCTGAATAGAGGCTTAGAAACAATGCTTCTCTAAATGCAGTCTGGCTTTGTGGAACTGAAGAATCTGGAATTACAGACTTCTGATATACCACTGATTATGGCTAGGATACTGAATGTATCTTTTGTGAAGGCTAATGGGCCCTCGAATGCACCTCAATGCAATTAGAAGGGAGCTAAGCTGTACCACCAGCATTCTGTGCACTGCTCGCAAGTTGGGCAAAAGAATAATTTGACAAAGCTGGAGGTGATTAACTGATAAGAAACTAGAAATTTGATTGGCATTTGATAATTTAGTTAATGCCTGATTCCCATTTCTAGGGTCAAGTTCAAGTTGAAGACCAACCATTAGATCCTGGGAAATCATTTGTGAAGCATGCAATGTCTAAGGAGAAATTATAAACAAGACTGGTTGTGGAACTCCAGTAACTGACAAGTCTAAAGCCACAGGTTGAGCTAAAATTTGTACATCTGCTCCAAAACTCAGCTGTAGTTCCTGGTGCTGATGCAAAAGAATTCAAATTATAAATGCGTGTATCATGGGAATTCTCTGGCCTCCAATGGTGAGGACTTGGTGCTCTCATTATCAGGGCCCTGGGCTCAATCCTTGATTGAACTAAGATCCCACAAGCTGCAGAGTGTAGCCAGAAATTTTTTAATTAAAAATAAAATAAATGCATATAGCATGTTCAATTTAATGGGGGGAGTCCCAGACAGAATGATAGGTAAAATAATGCTATGTTGTAAAGATTTGGGGGCTTCCCTGGTGGCTCAGAAAATAAAAGGATCTGCCTGCAATGCGGGAGATCTGGGTTCAGTCCCTGGGTAAGGAAGATCCCTGGAGAAGGAAATGGCAACCCACTGCAGTATTCTTGCCTGGAAAATCCCATGGTCAGAGGAGCCTGGCAGGCTACAGTCCATAGGGTTGCAAAGAGTTGGACACGACTGAGAGACTAACACACTATAAAGATTTTAGGAACTTATCCAAAAGGTGTTGGGTATAGTGTTAGTCCTATAAAAATTCTATTAATAACATCACAAACAAATGTTAATTGAAGACACTAACAGACTGAGACTAGCCCCCAACAAAATATTGCTCATGGCCTCTCATTTACTGAACTTGTCACATAACTCATTCAAACCATGGTAGAAATTCAGAGTAACTGAATCTGACACCTTCACACACCAGAAAGTGGAAGTTCTAAGAGAAATCTCAAAAGGATTTTAATATCATAGCTAAAAGGAACAAAGAAGCTCTCTCAAGAGGAGAGGAGAGAGTTGGTTGAATACATATAGGTTGCCTGTAATAATTCCTAAAACTTAAACCACTAGGTTTATAAAAAGACCCTCACTGGTCAAAGTGCTTACTTATGTGAATTCTAAATATTAGGTGAAAAAGGCAGGCTACAAAATAGTATGTATGTGATATACATATGTATGTATAAAAAAAGTTATATGTGTACACAAAAAGACAAATCTAGAGTTCATATATTCATAAGATTTAAAGACACAGTTCAATTCAGTTGCTCACTCGTGTCCGACTCTTTGCGACCTCATGAATGCCAGAACGCCAGGCCTCCCTGTCTATTACCAACTCCCAGAGTCCATCCAAACTCATGTCCATTGAACTAGTGATGCCATCCAACCATCTCATCATCTGTCATCCCCTTCTCCTCCTGTCCTCAATCTTTCCCAGCATCAGGTCTTTTCAAATGAGTCAATTCTTCCCATGAGGTGGCCAAAGTACTGGAGTTTCAGCTTTAGCATCATTCCTTGCAAAGAAATCCCAGTGCTGATCTCCTTCAGAATGGACTGGTTGGATCTCCTTGCAGTCCAAGGGACTCTCAAGAGCCTTCTCCAACAGCACAGTTCAAAAGCATCAATTCTTTGGTGCTCAGCTTTCTTTATAGTCCAACTCTCACATCCACACATGACCACTGGAAAAACGATAGCCTTGACTAGACAGACCACTGTTGGCAAAGTAATGTCTCTGCTTTTCAATATGCTGTCTAGGTTGGTCATAACTTTCCTTCCAAGGAGTAAGCGTCTTTTAATTTCATGGCTGCAATCACCATCTGCAGTGATTTTGGAGCCCCCAAAAATAAAGTCTGACACTGTTTCCCCTGTTTCTCCATCTATTTGCCATGAAGTGATGGGACCAGATGCCATGATCTTAGTTTTCTGAATGTTGAGCTTTAAGCCAAGTTTGTCACTCTCCTCTTTCACTTTCATCAAGAGGCTCTTTAGTTCTTCACTTTCTGCCATAAGGGTGGTGTCATCTGCATATCTGAGGTTATTGATATTTCTCCCGGCAATCTTGATTCCAGCTTGTGCTTCCTCCAGCTCACCGTTTCTCATGATGTACTCTGCATATAAGTTAAATAAGCAGGGTGACAATATACAGCCTTGACGTACTCCTTTTCCTATTTGGAACCAGTCTGTTGTTCCATGTCCAGTTATAACTGTTGTTTCCTGACCTGTATACAGATTTCTCAAAAGGCAGGTCAGGTGGTCTGGTATTCCCATCACTTGAAGAATTTTCCACAGTTTATTGTGATCTACACAGTCAAAGTTTTTGGCATATTCAATAAAGCAGAAATAGATGTTTTTCTGGAACTCTCTTGCTTTTTCGATGATCCAGTGGATGTTGGCAATTTGATCTCTGGTTCCTCTGCCTTTTCTAAAACCAGCTTGAACATCTGGAAGTTCATGGTTCACGAATTGCTGAGCTTGGTTGGAGAATTTTAAGCATCACTTTACTAGTGTGTGAGATGAGTGCAATTGTGCGGTAGTTTGAGCATTCTTTGGCATTGCTTTTCTTTCAGATTGGAATTAAAACTGACCTTTTCCAGTCCTGTGGCCACTGCTCAGTTTTCCAAATGTGTTGGCATATTGAGTACAGCACTTTCACAGCATCATCTTTTAGGGTTTGAAATAACTCAACTGGAATTCCATCACCTCCACTAGCTTTGTTCGTAGTGATGATTCCTAAGGCCCACCTGACTTCACATTCCAGGATGTCCAGCTCTAGGTGAGTGATCATACCACCATGATTATCTGGGTCGTGAAGATCTTTTTGTATAGTTCTTCTGCGTATTCCTGCCACCTCTTCTTAATATCTTCTGCTTCTGTTAGGTCTATACCATTTCTATCCTTTATTGAGCCCATCTTTGCACGAAATGTTCCCTTGGTACCTCTAATTTTCTTGAAGAGAACTCTAGTCTTTCCCATTCTATTGTTTTCCTCTATTTCTTTGCATTGATCATGGAGGAAGGCTTTCTTATCTCTCCTTGTTATTCTTTGGAACTCTGCATTCAAATGGGTATATCTTTCCTTTTCTCCTTTGCTTTTGGCTTCCTTTCTTTCCACAGCTCTTTGTAAGGCCTCCTCAGACAGCCATTTTGCTTTTTGCATTTCTTTTTCTTGGGGATGTCTTGATTCCTATCTCTTGTACAATGTCACAAGCCTCCGCCCATAGTTCACCATGCACTCTGTCTATCAGATCTAGTCCCTTAAATCTATTTCTCACTTCCACTGTATAGTCATAAGGGATTTGATGTAGGTCATACCTGAATGGTCTAGTGGTTTACTCCACTTTCTTCAACTTCAGTCTGCATTTGGCAATAAGGAGTTCATGATCTGAACCACAGTCAAATCTAGAGTCTCTACCCCCAAATATAAATGATAATTGATTTCTAGCTGGAGATAGTATATGGTTTTCACTGTCTTCTTTATAACTTTGCAGACTTTATTTTTGGAGAAGGCGATGGCACTTCACACAGTACTCTTGCCTGGAAAATCCCATGGACGGAGGAGCCTGGTAGGGTGCAGTCCATGGGGTCGCAAAGGGTCGGACACGACTGAGCGACTTCCCTTTCACTTTTCACTTTCATGCATTGGAGAAGGAAATGGCAACCCACTCCAGTGTTCTTGCCTGGAGAATCCCAGGGACAGGGGAGCCTGGTGGGCTGCCGTCTATGGGGTCACAGAGTCGGACACGACTGAAATGACTTAGCCACACCAGCAGGTTTTATTTTAAATAGGTAAATAACACTTCCATAAGTTTTTTATCCTTTTTTTTCAAAATACACAAACCTGTATATTTATGTGGTTGAACCTAAATTATTATTAATAATTTAAGCATCCATCCAACACACTTTGCATTATAGTCTTAAGAGATAAATCCAACCACAACATGAACTCAAGAATGAACATATACCACATAAGCTACAAACACTAGCCACACACCATGCACTGTCAACTATACCATATTAAATATATCCCCTGCTGCTAAGTCGCTTCAGTTGTGTTCAACTCTGTGTGACCCCATAGACAGAAGCCCACCAGGCTCACCCATCCCTGGGATTCTCCAGGCAAGAACACTGGAGTGGGTTGCCAAATATATCCCCAGCAGATTTTAAATGTGTCTGGCATTTGTCAAGTATGTGTATGTTTTCCCCTACAAGATTGAGCTTTTTGAAGGCAAGGACCATATTTTATCTTGTTTTATACCCCCAGAGATGGCAGTTATTAAAAGTGTGCTGATGAACTTTGACTATATACTAATCTCTTAAAACCAACAGATGCACCAGCTGCTAACTAAATCGTATACAAAGAATGCCTAGGAGCTCAGATGATCTCATTCCCAAAGAGAGAAGACACACGTAGGGGATGGTGAAGTTGAGAAAAGAAAATGGGATGGCAAAGAAAAGCCCAACCATGTATCCAAAGTCTATAACCTAGGAAACCAGGATATAGTACTGATATACAAACACTCAGAAAGAATGTGTACTCGTTGTCAGAAATGAGTAATGTTGACTTTGAGAGTCTAAATGAAAAAACATGTTCTACAGAAATAAATGTGAACAAAACAAGTCAAGAATTTAGATCAAAGTACTAAAAATTATAACAGTCTATGAGATACTATTTCTAATTAACTACAAAAGACATCCCTCCACATCCAAATCATGCTAAGAAGTCCAACACAAAAAACAAACCAAGAAAAAGGGATTAGAGTCCTAAATAAATTTTTTATCCGTATATGGAATTCTCAGTTTCTTTTCCAATTATATAAGTAGTGTCTCAAGATTCTAGTTACACAATATTAGGCACATCCTCAAGAAGAATGTCTTAAGTGGAGGAAAATACAAACAACTTTAAGCTTTCAGTGACTTTTATATAAACTAGGATGAATCTATATAAGAGAGCCTTTGCCTGTCAGAAAAATCTGTGCTGTGCTTAGTTGCTCAGTAATGTCTGACTCTTTGTGAACCCAAGGACTGTAGCCCGCCAGGCTCCTCTGTCCATGAGGATTCCCCAGGCAAGAATATTGGAGTGGGTTGCCATGTTCTCCTCCAGGGGATCTTCCCAACCTAGGGATCGAACCCAGGTCTCCCATATTACAGGCAAATTCTTTACCATCTGAGCCACCAGAGAAGCCCAAGAATACTGGAGTGGGTAGCCTATCCCTTCTCCAGGGGATCTTCCTGACCCAGGAATCGAACTGGGGTCTCCTGCATTGCAGGTGGATTCTTTACCAGCTGAGCTACCAGGGAAGCCCAAGGTACCAGGGAAGCCCTAGGCAGTGTTAAATATGTTTAACTGAATACAGAGCCTCTAAAATGTATCTTACCTTTATCTGTGAGGCCTTTGGGACAGTTAAAGGTGAAACCTGGGGTTGTGAGACAATTGGAGGTCCAAAGACGTGTACAGGCAAAATAGTGGACCGACCTTGAACCAAAGGCAAAATTTGGGGCTGAGTCAGCTTTGGCTGCTTCTGCAACTGTTAAATAAGAACAAAAAGATTAAAGATAAATTCTCCCATTTACAGTAAATATACTGATGATATATTTTTAAAAAACCAATACAATATTGTAAAGTAATTAGCCTCAAAATTAAAATAAATAAATTTATATTAAAAATATATATATATATATATAACAGTTCATCTCACCCCTGAAATCTGCTGGTAATGTCCCACTAGTTGCTGGGATGGATAAATTTTCTCCAGAATATTTATTTCGGTCTGCGGCATATTAGAAACCATTTGAGAGCCCATCATCTGGTCTGAGGAGTAGGCTACACTGGGCTGATTTGAAGTATCTGAGTGTATAGCTGATCCTGCTCCTGCCTCAGACAAATTGTCACCTACGACAAAGAAAATAAGGTAGAAGAGAAAGACTCAAAACACAAGGTCCAGACGGAATAGGAAATGGTAAGCACTCTTTTTTTTCTTTTTTACTCTGACAACCTGAAACAACTTCAAATAAGATATGTACACTGCAGAATTAATCAAAAACCATCATGTAAACTTTCCATGCTGATATTATGGTATAACTAAAATTTTATTAGTAAAGCAAAACTACAAAGAATTACATAAAAGTTAACTCCATTTGCTGGCCATTTCATGCATATCCTAACTAATCTATGTGTGCCATTAGGATTTCAGTTAATATTCTCATTTTCATAGAACCTGGCCACAAAATAATGCTGCCTTGCCTTTATAGAACAATGGGTTATCACTATGAAAACACTCTGTCCTTCTAGAGAAGAGAGCGCATTACAGCCAGAAAAATTAGAGAAACTGTTAATTTTATACTTGAGTCTAAAATACAAAAGTTCTTAAAGTCCAGAAAATTTTCTCTTGAAAAATAAGTTCTATCTTTAGATCCATATTTCCTTTACTAAAAGATTCATGTTAGACTCTTAAAAATGGTAAAAAGATTATAATCCTGATTCAACTAGTACCTTGGACAAGTCACTTAACAGAACAGTTTCTTAATTTTAAAGTAAGGAAACTAGCTGGCTTGTCTAGTTACAGATTTTGGAAAAGGATTAATGAAAGGATAGATAACAAAATGCTTTGAAACATACAAAAGTACTATTTAAAGATAATGGAATACAATTACATGTTTCCTTTTATACATTATAACTGTGTTACCTGTAACAGAGGAGCAATGATATTGTGGTTTTCTTTGTAGAAGCTGTTGTCGCACATGTTGATCAACTTCAGTTTCTTCACATTCCGCCCCAGTGTGCTGAACAGGAGGGAGCAAAGATGTATTTTGGGGCTGAGGGAGTATATTCCCTACAGACTTGCACTGGGAATCCCTGCGTTCTTCCAAACAGCCAGCTGGCTTCTTCTCCCTTGTCTTCTTTATCAGGGTCACTCGGTCTCTAATGGACTTAGCAACAGCTTTGGAATCACTTTCATGGAAGAATCCTGACTTGACCTACAAACAAAACATAATAAGCAAATAACATCTCTTTTTTCAATTAATTAATTAATTTTTTTATTGAAGGATAATTGCTTTACAGAATTTTGCTGTTTTCTGTCAAACCTCAACATGAATCAGCCATCAGTTCAGTTCAATTCAGTTCAGTCACTAAGTCGTGTCCAACTCTTTGCGACCCCGTGAATCGCAGCACGCCAGGCCTCCCTGTCCATCACCGACTCCCGGAGTTCACTCAGACTCAGGTCCATCGAGTCAGTGATGCCATCCAGCCATCTCATCCTCTGCCATCCCCTTCTCCTCCTGCCCCCAATCCCTCCCAGCATCAGAGTCTTTTCCAGTGAGTCAACTCTTCGCATGAGGTGGCCAAAGTACTGGAGTTTCAGCTTTAGCATCATTCCTTCCAAAGAAATCCCAGGGCTGATCTCCTTCAGAATGGACTGGTTGGATCTCCTTGCAGTCCAAGGGACTCTCAAGAGTCTTCTCCAACACCACAGTTCAAAAGCATCAATTCTTTGGTGCTCAGCCTTCTTCACAGTTCAACTTTCACATCCATACATGACCACAGGAAAAACCATAGCCTTAACTAGACATAGGTATACATATATCCCCTCCCTTTTGAACCTCCCTCCCATCTCCCTCCCCACCCCACCCCTCTAGGTTGGACACATAGCCCCTGTTTGAGTTTCCTGAGCCATACAGCAAATTCCCGTTGGCTATCTATTTTACATATGGTAATGTAAGTTTCCATGTTACTGCTTCCATACATCTCACCCTCTCCTCGCCTCTCCCCATGTCCATAAGTCTATTCTCTATGTCTGTTTCTCGACTGTTGCCCTGTAAATAAATTCTTCAGTACCATTTTTCTAGATTCTGTATATATGTGTTAGAATACAGTATTTATCTTTCTCTTTCTGACCCACTTCACTCTCTATAATAGGTTCTAGGTTCATCCACCTCATTAGAACTGACTCAAATGTGTTCTTTATTATGGCTGAGTAATATACCATTGTGTATATATACCACAACTTCTTTATCCATTCATCTGTCAATGGACATCTAGGTTGCTTCCATGTTCTAGCTACTGTAAATAGTGCTGCAATGAACAATGGGATATATGTCTCTCTTTTAATGTTGGTTTCCTCAGGGTATATGCCTAGGAGTGGGATTGCTGGGTCATATGGTGGTTTTATTCCTAGTTTTTAAAGGAATCTCCATACTGTCTTCCATAGTAGCTATATCAATTTACATTCCCACTAACAGTGTAAGAGTGTTAACTTAACTCTACACCCTTTCCAGCATTTATTGTTTGTAGACTTTTTGATGAGGGTCATTCTGACCGGTGTGAGGTGGTATCTCATTGTAGTTTTGATTTGCATCTCTCTAATAATGAGTGATGTTGAGCATCTTTTCATCTGTTTGTTAGCCATCTATATGTCTTCTCTGGAAAAATGTCCGCTTAGGTCTTTTTTCCCACTTTTTGATTGAGTTCAGTTCAGTTACTCAATCGTGTCTGACTCTTTGCGACCCCATGAACCACAGCACGTCATGCCTCCCTGTTCATCACCAACTGCCAGAGTCCACCCAATCCCATGTCCACTGAGGTGGTGATGGCATCCAACCATCTCATCCTTTGTCATCCCCTTCTCCTCCTGCCCTCAATCTTTCCCAGCATCAGGGTCCTTTCACTTGAGTCAGCTCTTTGCATCAGGTGGCCAAAGTACTGGAGTTTCAACTTTTTGATTGGGTTGTTTGTTTTTCTGGTATTGAGTTGTATGAGCTGCTTGTATATTTTGGAAATTAATCCTTTGTCAATTGTTTTATTTGCTATTATTTTCTCCCATTCTGAGGGTTGTCTCTTCACCTTGCTTATAGTTTCCTTTGCTGTGCAAAAGCTTTTAAGTTTAATCAGGTCCTACTGGTTTACTTTTGTTTTTACTTCCATTACTCTAGGAGGTAGGTCACAGAGGATCTTGCTTTGATTTATGTCATTGAGTCTTCTGCCTATGCTTTCCTATAAGAGTTTTATAGTTTCTGGTCTTATATTTAGGTCTTTAACCCACTTTGAATTTATCTTTGTGTATGGTGTTAGGAAGTGTTCTAATTACATTCTTTTACAAGTAGCTGTCCAGTTTTCCCAGCACTATTTATTGAAGAGGCTGTCTTTGCCCCACTGTATATTCTTGCCTCCTCTGTCAAAAATAAGGTACCCACAGGTACATGGGTTTATTTCTGGGCTCTCTGTCTTGTTCCATTGGTCTGTATTTCTGTTTTTGTGCCAGCACCATACTGTCTTGATGACTGTAGCTTTGTAGTATAAACTGAAGTCAAGGAAGCTTGATTTCTCCAGCTCCATTCTTCTTTCTCAAAACTGCTTTGGCTATTCAGGGTCTTTTGTGTTTCCATATGAATTGTGAAGTTTTTTGTTCTAGTTCTGTGAAAAATGCTGTTAGTAATTTGATAGGGATTGCATTGAATCTGTAGATTGTGTTTGGTAGTATAGTCATTTTCACAACATTGATTCTTCCTACCCAGGAACATGGAATATCTCTCCATACGTTTATGTCATCTTTGATTTCTTTCATTCAGTTGAGTTCAGTTCAGTTGCTCAGTCGTGTCTGACTCTTTGCGACTCCATGAATCGCAGCACGCCAGGCCTCCCTGTCCGTCACCATCTCCCGGAGTCCACTCAGACTCATGTCCATCGAGTCAGTGATGCCATCCAGCCATCTTATCCTCTGCCATCCCCTTCTCCTCCTGCCCCCAATCCCTCCCAGCATCAGAGTCTTTTCCAATGAGTCAACTCTTCGCATGAGGTGGCCAAAGTACTGGAGTTTCAGCTTTAGCATCATTCCTTCCAAAGAAATCCAGGGCTGATCTCCTTCAGAATGGACTGGTTGCATCTCCTTGCAGTCCAAGGGACTCTCAAGACCCTTCTCCAACACCACAGTTCAAAAGCATCAATTCTTCGGCGCTCAGCTTTCTTCACAGTCCAACTCTCACATCCATACATGACCACTGGAAAAACCATAGCCTTGACTAGACGGACCTTTGTTGGCAAAGTAATGTCTCTGCTTTTCAATATGCTCTGTGTACAGTTCTTCTGTCTCCTTAGGTAAGTTTATTCCCAGATATTTAATTCTCTTTGTTGCAATGGTCAATGGGATTGATTTCTTAATTGATCTTTCTTATTTTTCATTGTTCAGTTCAGTGGCTCAGTTATGTCCTACTCTTTGCAACCCCATGAATTGCAGCACGCCAGGCTTCCCTGTCCATCACCATCTACCGGAGTTCACTCAAACTCATGTCCATCGAGTTGGTGATGCCATCCAGCCATCTCATCCTCTGTCGTCCCCTTCTCCTCCTGCCCCCAATCCCTCCCAGCATCAGAGTCTTTTCCAATAAGTCAACTCTTCATATGAGGTGGCCAAAGTATTAGAGTTTCAGCTTTAGCATCAGTCCTTCCAATGAACACCCAGGACTGATCTCCTGTAGGATGGACTGCTTGGACCTCCTTGCAGTCTAAGGGACTCTCAAGAGTCTTCTCCAACACCACAGTTCAAAAGCATCAATTCTTCAGTGCTCAGCTTTGTTCACAGTCCAACTCTCACATCCATACATGACCACTGGAAAAACCATAGCCTTGACTAGACGGACCTTTGTTGGCAAAGTAATATCTCTGCTTTTAATATGCTATCTAGGTTGGTCATAACTTTCCTTCCAAGGAGTAAGCATCTTTTAATTTCATGGCTGCAATCACCATCTGCAGTAATTTCGGAGCCCCCCAAAATAAAGTCTGACATTTTATTTTAATTGTTAGTATACAGAAATGCAAGTGATTTCTGTGTATTGACTTTGTATCCTGCAAATTTGCTAAATTCACTGATTAGTTCTAGTAATTTTCTGATACTATCTTTAGGGTTTTCTATGTACAATATCCTGTCATCTGCAAACAGTGAGAGCTTTACTTCTTTTCCAATCTGGAATCATTTCTTTTTCTTCTCTGATTGCTGAAGCTAGGACTTCCAGAACTATGTTGAATAATAGTGGGGAAAGTGGACACCCTTGTCTTGTTCCTGATCTTAGGGGGAATGCTTTCGGTTTTTCCCCATTGAGAATAATGTTTGCTCTAGGTTTATCATATATAGCCTTTACTATGTTGAAGTGGGTTCCTTCTATGCCCATTTGTTAAAGAGTTTTAATCATAAATGCGTGCTGAATTTTGTCAAAGGCTATTTCTGCATCTACTGAGATGATCATATGGTTTTTTTTTTAATTTTATTTTATTTTTAAACTTTACATAATTGTATTAGTTTTGCCAAATATCAAAATGAATCCACCACAGTTATACATGTGTTCCCCATCCTGAACCCTCCTCCCTCCTCCCTCCCCATACCATCCCTCTGGGCCGTCCCAGTGCACTAGCCCCAAGCATCCAGTATCGTGCATCGAACCTGGACTGGCATCTCGTTTCATACATGATATTTTACATCTATCAATGCCATTCTCCCAAATCTTCCCACCCTCTCCCTCTCCCACAGAGTCCATAAGACTGTTCTATACATCAGTGTCTCTTTTGCTGTCTCGTACACCGGGTTATTGTTACCATCTTTCTAAATTCCATATATATGCGTTAGTATACTGTATTGGTGTTTTTCCTTCTGGCTTACTTCACTCTGTATAATAGGCTCCAGTTTCATCCACCTCATTAGAACTGATTCAAATGTATTCTTTTTAATGGCTGAGTAATACTCCATTGTGTATATGTACCACAGCTTTCTTTATCCATTCATCTGCTGATGGACATCTAGGTTGCTTCCATGTCCTGGCTATTATAAACAGTGCTGCGATGAACAGTGGGGTACACGTGTCTCTTTCCCTTCTGGTTTCCTCAGTGTGTATGCCTAGCAGTGGGATTGCTGGATCATAAGGCAGTTCTATTTCCAATTTTTAAGGAATCTCCACACTGTTCTCCATAGTGGCTGTACTAGTTTGCATTCCCACCAACAGTGTAAGAGGGTTCCCTTTTCTCCACACCCTCTCCAGCATTTATTATTTGTAGACTTTTGGATCGCAGCCATTCTGACTGGTGTGAAATGGTACCTCATAGTGGTTTTGATTTGCATTTCTCTGATAATGAGTGATGTTGAGCTTCTTTTCATGTGTTTGTTAGCCATCTGTATGTCTTCTTTGGAGAAATGTCTGTTTAGTTCTTTGGCCCATTTTTTGATTGGGTCATTTATTTTTCTGGAGTTGAGCTGTAGGAGCTGCTTGTATATTTTTGAGATTAGTTGTTTGTCGGTTGCTTCATTTGCTATTATTTTCTCCCATTCTGAAGGCTGTCTTTTCACCTTGCTAATAGTTTCCTTTGATGTGCAGAAGCTTTTAAGGTTAATTAGGTTCCATTTGTTTATTTTTGCTTTTATTTCCAATATTCTGGGAGGTGGGTCATAGAGGATCCTGCTGTGATGTATGTCAGAGAGTGTTTTGCCTATGTTCTCCTCTAGGAGTTTTATAGTTTTTGGTCTTACGTTTAGATCTTTAATCCATTTTGAGTTTATGAGATGATCATATGGTTTTTATCTTTCAATCTGTTAATATGGTGTATCACATTGATTGATTTCCATATATTGAAGAATCCTTGCATTACTGGAATAAACCCAACTTGATCATGGTGTATGAGGTTTTTGATGTGTTGCTGAATTCTGTTTGCTAAAATTCTGTTGAGGATTTTTGGATCTATGTTCATTAGTGATATTGGCCTGTAGTTTTCTTTTTTTGTCTTGTCTTTGTGTGGTTTGGGTGTCAGGCTGATGGTGGCCTTGTAGAATGAATTTGGAAGTGTTCCTTCCTCAGCAATTTTTTGAAACAGCTTTAGAAGAATAGGCATTAGCTCTTCTCTAAATGTTTGACAGAATTCTCCTGTGAAGCCATCTGGTACCAGGATTTTGTGTTTTGGGAGATTTTTGATCACAGCTTCAATTTCAGTGCATGTAATTGGGTTGTTCATCATTTCTATTTCTTCCTGGTTCAGTCTTGGAAGACTGACCTTTTCTAAGAATCTGTCCATTCTTCTAGGTTATCTATTTTATTGCCATATAGTTATTCATAATAGTGTCTTATAATCCTTTGTATTTCTTCATTGTCTGTTGTAACCTTTCTTTTTTCATTTCTAATTTTGTTGATTTGATTCTTCTTTTTTTCTTGATGAGTCTGGCTAAGGGTTTGTCAATTTTATCTTCTCAAAGAACCAGCTTTTATTTTTATTAATCTTTACTATTGTTTTTTTCATTTCTTTTTCATTTATTTATGCTCGGGAATTTAAGATTTCTTTCCTTCTACTAATTTTGGGGTTTTTTTCTTCTTTTTCCAGTTGTTTTAGGTGTAAAGTTATGTTGTCTATTAGATGTTTTTCTTGTTTCTTGAGGTAGCTATAAACTTCCCTCTTAGAACTGCTTTTGCTACATCCCATAGGTTTTGAGTTGTCATGTTTTCACTGTAATTTGTTTCTAGAAATTTTATAATTTCCCTATTGATTTCTTCAGTAACCTACTGGTAATTTAGAAACGTGTTGTTTAATCTCCACGTGTTTCTGTTTCTTACAGCTTTTTCCTTGCAATTGATATCTAGTCTCATAGCGTTGTGGTCAGAGAAGATGCTTGATACAATTTCAATTTTCTTCAAAGTCACATCTTTAACATTTAAGATTTTTACTTTTATTTTTTACTAGCAGAGTTATTTTCCTACCCCAAATTCCAAATGCTATTAAAAATAGTTAATTTGTTTCATGTTCTTTCTTTCTTTGGGATTGGAATGAAAACTGACCTTTTCCAGTCCTGTGGCCACTGCTGAGTTTTCCAAATGTGATGGCATATTGAGTACAGCACTTTCACAGCATCATCTTTTAGGGTTTGAAATAACTCAACTGGAATTCCATCACCTCCACTAGCTTTGTTCGTAGTGATGCTTCCTAAGGCCCACCTGATTTCACATTCCAGGATGTCCAGCTCTAGGTGAGTGTGTGTGATCACACCTTTGTGATTATCTGGGTCATGAATATCTTTTTTGTACAGTTCTTCTGTGTATTCTTGCCACCTCTTCTTAATATCTTCTGCTTCTGTTAGGTCTATACCATTTTTATCCTTTATCGAGCTCATCTTTGCATGAAATGTTCCCCTGGTATCTCTAATTTTCTTGAAGAGATCTCTAGTCTTTCCCATTCTATTGTTTTCCTCTATTTCTTTGCATTGATCACTGAGGAAGGCTTTCTTATCTCTCCTTGCTATTCTTTGGAACTCTGCATTCAAATGGGTATATCTTTCCTTTTCTCCTTTGCTTTTCACTTCTCTTCTTTTCACAGCTATTTGTAAGGCCTCCTCGGACAGCCATTTTGCTTTTTTGCATTTCTTTTTCTTGGGGATGATCTTGATTCCTGTCTCCTGTACAATGTCACGAACCTCCGTCCATAGTTCATCAGGCGCTCTATCAGATCTAGTCTCTTAAATCTATTTCTCACTTCCTCTGTATAGTCATAAGGGATTTGATTTAGGTTACATCTGAATAGAAAAATTCAGTTTTAATTCCAATCCCAAGGAAAGGTAATGCCAAAGAATGCTCAAACTACCACACAATTGCACTCATGTCACACGCTAGTAAAGTAATGCTCAAAATTCTCCAAGCCAGGCTTCAGCAATACATGAACCATGAAATTCCAGATGTTCAAGCTGGTTTTAGAAAAGGCAGAGGAACCAGAGATCAAACTGCCAACATCTGCTGGATCATTGAAAAATCAAGAGAGTTCCAGAAAAACATCGATTTCTGCTTTATTGACTATGCCAAAGCCTTTGACTGTGTGGATCACAATAAACTGTGGAAAATTCTGAAAGAGATAGCAATACCAGACCATTTGACCTGCCTCTAGAGTCACCTATACACAGGTCAGGAAGCAACAGTTAGAACTGGACATGGAACAACAGACTGGTTCCAAATAGGAAAAGGAGTACGTCAAGGCTGTATATTATCACCCTGCTTATTTAACTTATTTGCAGAGTACATCATGAGAAACACTGGGCTGGAAGAAGCACAAGCTGGAATCAAGATTGCCAGGAGAAATATCAATAACCTCAGATATGCAGATGATACCACCCTTATGGCAGAAAGTGAAGAAGAACTAAAGAGCCTGTTGATAAAAGTGAAAGAGGAGAGTAAAAAGTTGGCTTAAAGCTCAACATTCAGAAAACTAAGATCATGGCATCCGGTCCCATCACTTCATGGCAAATAGATGGGGAAACAGTGGAAACAGTGTCAGACTTTATTTTTCTGGGCTCCAAAATCACTGTGGATGGTGATTGCAGCCACGAAATTAAAAGACGCTTGCTCCTTGGAAGAAAAGTTATGACCAACCTAGATATCATATTAAAAAGCAGAGATACTACTTTGCCAACAAAGGTCCGTCTAGTCAAGGCTACGGTTTTTTCAGTAGTCGTGTATGGATATGAGAGTTGGACTATAAAGGAAGCTGAGTGCAGAAGAGTTGATCCTTTTGAACTGTGGTGTTGGAGAAGACTCTTGAGAGTCCCTTGGACTGCAAGGAGATCCAGTCAGTCCATCCTAAAGATCAGTCCTGGGTGTTCACTGGAGGGACTGATGTTGAAGCTGAAACTCCAATACTTTGGCCACCTGATGCGAAGAGCTGACGTATTTGAAAAGACCCTGGTGCTGGGAAAGATTGAGGACCGGAGGAGAAGGGCATGACAGAGGATGAGATGGTTGGATGGCATCGCTGACACAATGGACGTGGGTTTGGGTGGACACCGGGAGTTGGTGATGGACAGGGAGGCCTGGCATGCTGTGGTTCATGGGGTCACAAAGAGTCGGACATGACTGAGTGACTGAACTGAACTGAATGTTCTTTCTTAATCAGACATGTACAAATGCCAGAGCCTGGAATAGGAAAAAAATTACTAGGCTCCAGAAACATAAGTGCCTAAGCTGGTCCTTTTTCCTATAAGTACACACAAGCTGGTGGTAAGAAATGTATAAAAATTTAAAATGAAATAAGAGGTAGAAATAAGCTGCTTCAAAATAAGCCCTAAAGGAACAGAAGCCTTTCTAGTGGAAGTAGAGAAAGAATCACAGAAGAAGGGAAAGTCTGACCTGGATTAAATAAAACAAGGAACTTGAAGGCTACTGAGGGAGAGGTAGATGAAGTCCAGCAATCAGCACTCTAGGCAGTTGATGTATGCTCATAGCAAAGTGCTATATCTTACTATGTGTTAGTAGAGTTACATGAGAGACATTAAGGGCTTGTTGTCTAAAAGGAATAGGGCTGAGTAGCACAGATAATGACCTGAAGAGATGTCAGGCATATTATTCTCAGTTCTACAGTCTGTATTTTAAAGTATGTCTCAAGGTTCTACAGATTTGGGGAAATTTCATCATAGTTGAAAAATGATTAAAATGTTAGATGGAATCCATATATTTAATTTCACTCTTTCACAAAGTTCAAAAAAAAAATCCAGAGTAAATGGATTTTTAAGTCATAAACTCACAAGGATAGATAGACAGAATAAAGTCAACTGCAACAACAAACATTTTGGACATTTGGGGATGTCGAAAACAGATAATAACTGGTAAAGGTGAGTCAGGGAAAGCTGAGAATCATTCTCATTTATACTGAATAAAACTCATAATACATAGGAACTAGCCATACCAGGTACTTACAGAAGTGGGTAAAGTCAAGAGATGACTAAAATAAGGAAGATTAAGTGAAAGGGTTTTCAGAAGTAGTTAGGTATTAGGTTCTGATCTCCCACCCTCCTTTCCACCTCTTTGGGTGATTGCTTCTCCCCTACTCAAAAAGTCTAAAATTTTGTTCTCTGGAAAGGGTAAAAGAGGATCTCTGGACTAGGGAACACCAGGCACAGTTGAAGGTATAGCTATCATGTGAAAAATAAGAAGATTATATGACCATATGCATGCTGAATGCCATACACAGAAACTGCCAGCACTCTTCCCCACTTGGCTACCAAAATGCACCAATAACCACATCCTTAACCTCCAGGCAGGATACTGAAAGATAATTCTCTGGAGAATCTGGCCAATTCAAGAAAAAAGATGCACAACTATTTACATCAGAGGTTCCCTGATTATTGGCCCACCCAGATGCCTGAAAGTAGAGGTTAACAAGTCTGACCTTCCCAGACTCAGCTCTCATAAATTCATAGGGAAGTTTGAGCCGGACTATGACCAAGAGACTCTGTTCAGCTTACCTCTCCTGGGTATCTTCACCTAACAGTAACTTCAGTAACCAGCTAGGTGTGTGCTGGGCACTCTAGTTTTCAAAACAAAATAATATATATTATTTAGGTACACTATAATGAAAAGCAAAGAGTAACACAAAAGTCAGGGTAGATCCATGGCTGATTCATGTCGATGTATGGAGAAAACCACCACAATATTGTAAAGTAATTAGCCTCCAATTAAAGTAAATTAATTAATTCTTTAAAAAGTCAGGGTAGATATTATCTATAGTGATGAGGGAGGGGAATGCAAGTAGGAGGGACACACAGATAACTTCTAAGGTACCAGTAGTGTTCCATTTCTTAACAAAAGTAGAGTTTTACTATTCTTTATACTGTACATACAAATTTAATATACTCAGCTGCATAGATATATTTCATAATAAAATTTCAATTTAAATAAAGAAAATGAGAGAAAAGAAAGCAATCAGAAAGAGAAAGGCTGCAACTCTGATACTATAACGGGAGGGGAGGCTGGGGATAGGATTCACTTACCATTTCATATGCTACTTCCTCAGGTATATCTGTTTCTAAATTGAAACTAAATTCAATAGCTTCATTATCTTTATGTTTGCCTTTCAATTTTTTAGGGTCTTCAACCCAGAGTCTTAAAGCCAGGGATGAATTTGAGCAATCATCTTCCTCTGCCAACTCCACTCTTAGTCCAGTATCCTCCGCAAAAAATGCGTGGTTTAGTAGGTCCCTTATAGACAACCTAATAAACAATATACAAACCTGTTATCAATTCTTCCAATCACAAACAAGACATAGAACACTTAATCAGTAAAAAAATCTGTCAAAGCAACAAGTTTATTTAAAATTTTCTATTAACTAAACCATTAATTTGTCTTATTATAAGAAGAAAATCTTATATCCACTTATTATTATCAAGGATGCAAACAAACCTCGATTAACATGCATTTGTAGTGATCTTAATTAAGGACCATTAACAGTAACATATCCAGATACTGAAGTTTAACATATCTAAACGTATGCCTAGAGATAATTTGAAAAGTGCTGCAGTATGTTAGATGGATTCAGTATCTTCCCTAAATCACTGGCTTAAGTCACTAAAACTCTAACAATGGATTGTCAGCAAGGAAACTAAAAACTCTTCCAGATATATAAACTCTAAAGTAAATTAGCAATTCAAACTTTTTTTTTAACAAAATTTATAAACCGAACTCATTAACTCAATTAACAGTAATCTAGTCAGTGTACTGCATTCACTCTTTAGAGAATGCCATGGGTGAAGCTAATTTAGTTCAGCAAAGTCATACAGTTTTCTTGAAGTATTTAAGGCCAGTGTCCTATGCCAAAGAATACACATAATGGATACAACTCCAGCCTAATATTAGGGATTAATCTAATATTAGGTTAATATTAGGTTAAGAGAAGAAAAAAAAGACAGAGGTTCAAATTTTTTTTTTATATGCTTGGAAAGGTAATTTCCCTTTCTTTGACCAACTTCTAAAATAGAGAAATAATATCTATATTACAGGCCAGTGAGAGCTAAAACTGATATATTCCATAATGTCTATGTAGAAAGCCCCTCCTGTACTATTTAAAATAGAAGCTATGACAAACCTAGACAGCATATTAAAAAGTAGAGACATTACTTTGCTGACAAAGGTCCATCTAGTCAAAGCTATGGTTTTTCCAGTAGTCATGTATGGATGTGAGAGTTGGACCATAAAGAAAGCTGAGCACCAAAGAATTGATGCTTTTGAACTGTGGTGTTGGAGAAGACTCTTGAGAGTGCCTTGGACTGCTAGGAGATCAAACCAGTCAATCCTAAAGGAAATCAGTCCTGAATATTCATTGCAAGGACTGATGCTGAAGCTGAAGCTTCAGTACTTTGGCCACCTAACGTGAAGAACTGACACACTGGAAAAGACCCAGATGCTGGGAAACATTGAAGGCAGGAGGAGAAG
The DNA here is from genome assembly GCF_032452875.1 of Bos javanicus. Classification (NCBI taxonomy): domain Eukaryota; kingdom Metazoa; phylum Chordata; class Mammalia; order Artiodactyla; family Bovidae; genus Bos; species Bos javanicus. The sequence goes on from NC_083897.1 coordinate 94,078,937, forward strand.
GGACGATACAGGATGAGATGGTTGGAAGGCATCACTGACTTGATGGATATGAGTTTGAGCAAGCTCCAGGAGTTGGTGATGGACAGGGAAGCCTGGCATGCTATAGTCCACGGGGTTGCAAAGAGTCAGACACAACTGAGTGACTGAACTGAGACTGAACTGAAAGCATGTTGATAGCACGGTATCCTGTAAGTTGAGGATTTTCAACCTTCTACACTTTAGTGATCAAGAGATAAACATTTAACTAAGACAGTTTTTATGAAAAGAATATGCTTGCTCAGACTAATTAGTCTTAAGGCCGTGAGATGTGTTTAAGAAGGTACAATTAAGTTAAGTATTCTGGTTCTCAATGAAAGTTTTGCCTAGATATTTTTACTATGGAATAATCACTGCAATAACAGCAGATAGTATCATTCATTAAATATTTATTATTCTGTTAGGTATTTTATACTCATTATCTTTTTAATCATCAAAATAATACCTATTTTGAGGAACACCTAAGTAACTTGCTCAAGATCACACTGGCTAAGTGTGACTCCAGATTTGAATCTTCTGCTATGGAAGCCTAGGCTCTTTCCAAAACACTAATGTGCCATGAACCTTTTTTGAATATTCCAGTGTTATTTGGTAATAGATCATTATTAAAATGCTGTATAAAAAACAAACAGAAACCAAACTAAAACAGCTACTTCAATGGTAGTTTTAGCATAGCTTTAAAAAAAAAGCATGCCTAAACTCCTACAATTCAAAAACAACAATAAAACAACTCAATTTTTTTCTAAAGGAAAAGGACTTCAATAGATAATTCTCCAAAGAAAACATACAAATACTGATAAGCACATGAAAGGATACTCAACATTATTAGTCCTTAAGGAAATGGAAATCAAAACCAAAATGAGATAGCACTTTACACCCATTAAGATGGATATTACCAAAAAACAGTTGGTGCGGATGTTAAGAAACTGGAACCATCATACATTGCTGGAAGGAATGCAAAATGATGCAGCTACTGTGGAAAAAAATTTGGTGCTTCTTCACAAAAATTAAACATATTATTACCATATGATTTAGTAATTCTACTCTTAGGTATATACCAAAAAGAACTGAAAGCAGAGATTTAAGAAGATACTTATTCACCAATGTTCATGCTGCATTATTCACAATAGCAAAAAGGTAGAAATAACCCAAGTATCTATCAACAGATGAATGGATAAACAAAATGGTGTGCGTATGAGAGCACAAAAAGACAAATATTATATTATATGACCCAAAAGGACAAATATTATGATTCCACTTATAGGAGGTACCTACAAAAGAGGTAGAGACAAAGTAGAATAGAGATTGGCAGGGAGTGAGGGGAAAGGGAATGGGGAGTTACTATTTAATGGGCACACAGTTTCTGTTTGGGTTGATGATAAAGTTCTGGAAATAGTGGTGATGATTGTACAACAATGTGAATGTGCATAATGCCACTGAATTGTACATTTAAGAATGATTAAAATGGTAAATCTTAGGTTATTTATATTTTACCATAATTAAAATATATAGATATAGCCTACTGGTACAAACACCAAGAATGTTGTATAATAAAGCTATAATTAAACAGGCTTTATCTTAGTGGCTTTTTATATTTTCAGATATGCAACAGTAAGCTTAGATAACTAATAAAAATGGGAGAGAGTCAGTGAAATGCTGGTGGAAATAATTTCTATAAAAGATCTATTATCCAATTTAATCATAATCAACTGGAGATAAAACACTAACATACCAATTTAAGTAAGCAACTGTCCAAAGCTCAAATTAAAGAGAAAAGCTAAAACTAAAATTGTGAGAAAAATATACATTGTGACACAAATAAATTTAGAATTATTATTTCTTAAAAAAAAATAGCCCTGTCAGCTTTACCATTATCATGACACAAGAACACATGGACAAATTAAAAAAAAAATAGCTAGTGAGTTGATGCTTAAATTTTTCTTAAACTATCATAAAAAACCATTTAAGTACTTATGTGAAGTTGACAATGCAGAAACTCTCCACTATCTATTAACTGTTAGAATAAAGTTTACCTGAGAGGGAACTGTTAAACTGATGGCTAAAAGTGATGAAGCTTAATATCAGGTCAAGGAAAATTCAATACATAATATAAATTTAAAATGGCAACAAAAGGCAATAATACACTTCACTATAAACAGTGTGGTTTGGCTTCCACTCAAAAGTCATACCCAGCATGATTCAAAGGTCAGAAAAAGACCCAAAGCAAGATAAGAGAAAAATTCATCCATTAGTTATGTCTTTTCACTATATATGCACCCACCTTTCAGATTTGTTTTGACGAATACATCCTTCGATGATTTCTTTCACTTCAGGATCAGTGACTTTATCAAAACTGGCTGGTTTTATACCCTGGAAGAGGAAAAATGGTTTCTAGTCACAAATTAAGCAATTGAAACCCCAGACCAACATGACACTTAGTAAAATAATGATTTTTTTAAACACTAAACCACATTCAAACCTTAAATGAAATAAATATATATAAACAATATAAGTTTAACAACTTTTTGACAAGGATTTTGTCACCATTCTACAAACAACAGTGAAAAACTGTAAACAATCTAAATCTTTAATAACAGAAGTAATAGTATATAAACTATGTGATATACATATAAATACAAATGCTAATAAACAGAAACTAAAAATAGTCTCACAGTAATTAAAACAATGGAGAATTCTCATACTACAACATTAAGCAGAAAAAACACAGGATTTCAAAATGTACCTACAGTATAACCCCAATCAGTAAAATATAATAAATAAGTATTTCTTGGAATCAGAAAAATCAATGTTATTAAAAAAACACTTTCAGAAATTCTAAATAAGGAATTTTCTACTGCCAACATATCAAGTCAGTATTTCAAAGTCTTCTAGAATGGCTAGACACAATCAATAAATATACATATAATATATATATATATATATATATATATATATAGTTATATGCATAAACTTTTAAGAAATTTATATTGTTTTTATCCTTAAACAATATCAAAATATTGAGAGAACCTTAAGCTAATTGTCATGTTCTAGGAATTCAATATCAAATCAATGAGGTCCATATAATTCAAAACGTTTTTATAACTGTGCTTGCTGCCTAAACCTGCTTATTTTACATTCTATAACCCTTAAGTTATGAGTTTTATATTTTAAAAATAATACGAGATTGCTGCCATCACTTAATAGAAAATTCCAAATTAAGCTACAAGCAGAAAGGTATAATAGAATAATTATCACAGAATGAGGCAATCTAAGATTTCGTTCTGGGTCTGTCACACTACCTTACAGTATATAGAATCAGAAAGCCAAATATCATATTGTAGATAAATCTGGTGAGATTAGAAGTTAATTTGGGCCTCAAATTCAAGCAGCTTTAGTAGACATGGAAATCTGAATTGTGATATTGCATTTTTGTGACTTTGATATAAAAGAATAAAGTTACCAATCAAAAAATGGAGTTTTTAATTCTTATAGAAAATACCCTCTTTGACCTTTGCACTGATCTCTTAACTACTCCCTAGGCCTAGAAAATTATTGCTTTTCTCTGCTCCTGGGGGGAAATAACTGGGGAGCTGAAACTTAAAAAATCAAGCATAGACTCTTCCATTTGTGGCCCAAATTAAAAGAGCATTCTAGCCTCATTGGAGAAGGCAATGGCAACCCACTCCAGTACTCTTGCCTGGAAAATCCCATGCATAGAGGAGCCTGGTAGGCTGCAGTCCATGGGGTCACTAGGAGTCGGACACGATTGAGCGACTTCACTTTCACTTTTCACTTTTATGCATTGGAGAAGGAAATGGCAACCCACTCCAGTGTTCTTGCCTGGAGAATCCCAGGGACGGGGGAGCCTGGTGGGCTGCCGTCTATGAGATCACAAAGAGTTGGACACGATTGAAGTGACTTAGCAGCAGCAGCCTCATTAGTTGTGTTCTTGCCTGGAGAATCCCAGGGACGGGGGAGCCTGGTGGGCTGCCATCTCTGGGGTTGCACAGAGTCGGACACGACTGAAGCGACTTAGCAGCAGCAACAGCAGCAGCAGCCTCATTAGTTATCTGAAACACGTGAACAATCTCTTTTGCAGCCTACCTTGAGCCACCCAACTGAACATGAAAGAGATCTATTTTGAACAATCCTAACACTTTGCTTCTATCTCCCTTAAATTCCTTCTATACTCCAATCCTCTTATTTTTGTAGTCATTTTTGAGTTTATATCACTGCCCTGCTAAAAATGTAAACTCTTCGTAGGTGGCAAACACATCTTACTCACATTCCTTGTAATTTCTACTGTAAAAAATTACTCATAGCAGTGACTATCACTTAATAATGAGGCTTTTAGAACTAGAAAAAGTCTTCAAAACATTTAGCCAATCTTTATTATTTAGCTTTGGAAAATAACATCCATCTAAGAAATAAAAAGATCAGTTTTCATTCCAATCCCAAAGAAAGGCAATGCAAGAAGGTTCAAACTACCACACAATTGTACTCATCTCACATGCTACTAAAGAAATGCTCAAGATTCTCCAAGCCAGGCTTCAACAGTACGTGAACCATCAACTTCCATATGTTCAAGCTGGATTTAGAAAAGGCAGAGGAAACAGAGATCAAATTGCCAACATCGGCTGGATCACTGAAAAACAAAGAGACTTCCATAAAAACATCTACTTCTGCTTTATTGACTATGCCAAAGCCTTTGACTGTGTAGACCACCACAAACTCTGGAAAATTCTTAAAGAGATGGGAATACCAGACCATCTGACCTGCCTCTTGAGAAATCTGTATGCAGGTCAAGAAGCAATAGTTAGAACTGGACACGGAACAACAGACTGGATCCAAATACGGAAAGGAGTACATCAAGGCTGTATTATCACCCTGCTTATTTAACTTATATGCAGAGTACATCATGAGAAATGCTGGGCTGGATGAAGCACAAGCTGGAATCAAGACTGCTGAGAGAAATATCAACAACCTCAGATATGCAGATGACACCACCCTTATGGCAGAAAGCAAAGAAGAACTAAAGAGCCTCTTGATGAAAGTGAAAGAGGAGAGTGAAAAAGTTGGCTTAAAACTCAACATTCAGAGACTGGACTCAGAAGAGAGCAGAGGAATAGGACAGGGAGACCACATTGGGAGACCACATTCTGCCCCACAAATTCATCAAAAGAACATCTGAATGCTGGGCAAATTCCACAGAACAACTTCTCAATGCTGGCATAGGACATCAGGCACCCAGAAAGGCAGTCCATTGTCTTCAAAAGGAGGTAGGACAAAATATAAAAGATAAAAAGAGAGGCAGAAGAGGAAGGGATGGAGACCCATCCCAGGAAGGGAGTCATCAAAGAGGAGAAGTTTCCAAACTGCCCCACCTGGGGAGAGTGCACTGGCTAAGCACCTGGTTGCCTGAGCTGCTCGGACCTGGGAAGGGCACAAAATGCAGGCCCAACTGAGTCTGTGTCTTTGTGGAGTACTGAAGAACCTGAACCTGAGCAGCTTAGACCTGGGAAGTGCACGCAACCCAGGGCGTGCCTCAGACAGTTCCCCGGCAGAGCAACCTAGAGCCTGAGAAGTTTAGACTGGGAAAGTGCACGCACCACGAGCAGGGGAAAATCCAGTGCAGCTGAGACACTGTAAGCACTCTCTTCACATACCAGTGCTATTGTTTGCAGTGTTCCTCCCTTCCCACAGCACTACTGAACAAGTGAGCCTAAATAAGGGACCACCTTCGCCCCCTTGTGTCAGGTCGGAAATTAGAAACCGAAGAGACCAGCAAACAGAAGAAGCTAAAATAAACAGAGGGAACCGCTTTGGAAGTGACAGGGGCAACAGATTAAAACCCTGTAGTTAGCACTGACTACATTGGAAGGGGCATATAGATCTTGAGAAGTATAAGCCGGATCAAGGAATATCTGAAACTGAACTGACCCCACATTGCCCACAACAGCCCCAGAGAAATTCCTAGATATATTTTTACTATTATCATTTTTAAATTCTTTAAAAAGTTTTTTTTTAATTTTTAAGTCATTACTCCTTTAATTTTCATTTTTATAACCTACTATTACCTTGCAAAAAAAAAGACCCTCCCTATTTATAAAGCAAACTTCATACATATATTTTATAATTTTTGTGACTTTTTTTAGTATTGTATTTTTGAGAGTCTAACCTCTACTCTAGATTTTTAATCTTTCCTTTTTGTTATCTGTTATCAATTTTGTACCTTTAAGAACCCAATCTTCAGTACCCATTTTTACTTGGGAGTGCGATTACTGGCTTGATTGCTCTCTCCCCCTTTTCACTCTCCTTTTTCTCCACCAGGTAGCCTCTATCTCCTCCCTCCCCTTCTCTTCTCTACCCTACTCTGTGAATTTCTTCGTGTTCCGGGCTGTGGAGAACACTTAGGGAACTGATTACTGGCTGGATCTGTCTTGCTCCTTTTGATTCCCCCTTTTCTCCTCCTGGTCACCTCTGTCTCCTTCCTCCCTCTTCTCTTCTCTGTGTAAATCCATGAACCTCTCTGAGGGGTCCAGACTGTGGAGAGCTCATAGGGAATTGATTACTCTCTAGCTTGGTCTCTCCCCTTTTCATTCCCCCCTCTTCTCCTCGTGGTCACCTCTCCCTCCTCCCTCTTCTCTTCTCCATGTAACTCTGTGAACCTCTCCAGGTTTCCCTCACTGTGGAGAATCTTTTCATCATTAACCTAGATGTTTTATCATCAGTGCTGTATAGATGGAGAAGCCTTGAAGCTACTGTAAGAATCAGACTGAAAACCAGAGACAGGAGGCTTAAGTCCAAAACCTGAGAATACCAGAGAACTCCTGACTCCAGGGAACATTAATCGATAAGAGCTCATCAAAAGCCTCCATACCTACTCTGAAACCAAGTACCACCCAAGAGCCAACAAGTTCCAGAGCAAGACGTACCACACAAATTCTCCCAGCAACACAGGAACATAGCCTTGAGCTGCAATATACAGGCTGCCCAAAGTCACACCAAACCCATAGACATCTCAAAACTCACTACTGGACACTTCATTGCACTCCAGAGAGAAGAAATCCAGATCCACCCGCCAGAACACCGATGCAAGCTTCCCTAACCAGGAAACCTTGACAAGCCACCTGTCCTACCCCACCCACAGGGAGCAACCTCCACAATAAAGAGGAACCACAAACTGCCAGCATATAGAAAGGCCACCCCAAACATAGCAATCTAAACAAGATGAAAATGCAGAGAAATACTCAGCAAGTAAAGGAACATGATAAATGCCCACCAAACCAAACAAAAGAGGAAAAGATATGGAGTCTACCTTAAAAAGAATTCAGAATAATGATAGTAAAAGTGATCCAACATTTTGAAAACAAAATGGAGTTACATACAAATAGCCTGCAGACAAGGATTGAGAAGATGCAAGAAATGTTTAACAAGGACTTACAAGAAATAAAAGAGTCAATAAATAATGAACAATGCAATAAATGAGATCAAAAACACTCTGGAGGGAACCAACAGTAGAATAATGGAAGCAGAAGATAAGTGAGGTAGAAGATAAATGAGGTAGAAGATAGAATGGTGGAAATAAATGAAGCAGAGACGAAAAATGAAAAAAAGAATTAAAAGAAATGAGGAAAACTTCAGAGACCGCTAGGACAATGTTAAATGCCCCAACATGCGAATCATAGGAGTCCCAGAAGAAGAAGACAAAAAGAAAGGCCATGAGAAAATATTTTAGGACATAATAATTGAAAACTTCCCTAAAATGGGGAAGGAAATAGTCACCCAAGTCCAAGAAACCCAGAGAGTGCCAATATGATAAACCCAAGGCAAAACACCCCAAGACACAAATTAATCAAATTAACAAGATCAAACACAAAGAACAAATATTAAAAGCAGCAAGGGAAGAACAACAAATAACACACAAGGGGAAACCAATTAGGATAAGAGCTGATCTTTCAATAGAAACTCTTCAGGCAAGAAGAGAATGGCAGGACATACTTAAGGTGACAAAAGAGAAAAACCTACACCCAGATCATTGTACCCAGCAAGGATCTCATTCAAATATGAAGGAGAAATCAAAAGCTTTTCAGACAAGCAAAAGCTGAGAGAATTCAGCACCACCAAACCAGCTCTCCAATAAACGCTAAAGGATCTTCTCTAGACAGGAAACACAGAAAGGGTGTATAAACTCGAACCCAAAACAACAAAGTAAATGGCAATGGGATCATACTTATGAATAATTACCTTAAATGTAAATGGGTTCAATGCCCCAACCAAAAGACAAAGACTGGCTGCTGCTGCTGCTAAGTTGCTTCAGTCGTGTCTGACTCTGTGCAACCCCATGGACGGCAGCCCACCAGGCTCCCCCGTCCCAGGGATTCTCCAGGCAAGAACACTGGAGTAGGTTGCCATTTCCTTCTCTAATGCATGAAAGTGAAAAGTGAAAGTGAAGTTGCTCAGTTGTGTCCGACTCTTAGCAACCCCATGGACTGCAGCCTACGAGGCTCCTCCGTTCATGGGATTTTCCAGGCAAGAGTACTGGAGTGGGTTTCCAGTGACTTCTCCGAAAGACTGGCTGAATGGATACAAAAACAAGACCCCTATATATGCTGTCTACAAGAGATCCACCTCAAAACAAGGGACACATACAGACTGAAAGTGAAGGGTGGGAAAAAGATATTCCACACAAATAGAGACCAAAAGGAAGCAGGAGTAACAATACTCATACCTGAAAAAATAGACTTTAAATAAAGGCTGTGAAAAGAGACAAAGAAGAACACTACATAATGATCAAAGGATCAATCCAAGAAGAAGATATAACAATTATAAATATATATGCACCCAACATAGGAGCACCACAATATGTAAGACAAATGCTACATGTATGAAACAAGTATGAAAGGGGAAATTAACAATAACATAATAATAGTGGGAGAATTTAATACCCCACTCACACCTATGGATAGATCAACTAAACAGAAAATTAACAAGGAAACACAAACTTTAAATGCTACAATAGACCAGTTAAACCTAATTCACATCTATAGGACATTTCACCCCCAAACAATGAACTTCACCTTTTTCTCAAGCACACACGGAACCTTCTCCAAGACAGATCACATCCTGGGCCATAAATCTAGCCTTGGTAAATTTAAAACAATTGAAAGCATTCCAAGCATCTTTTCTGACCACAATGCAGTAAGATTAGATTGCAATTACAGGAGAAAAACTATTAAAAATTCCAACATACGGAGGCTGAACAACATGCTGCTGAATAACCAACAAATCACAGAAGAAATCAAAATATACATAGAAACAAATGAAAATGAAAACACAACCCAAAACCTGTGGGACACTGTAAAATCAGTGCTAAGGGGAAGGTTCATAGCACTACAGGCTTACCTCAAGAAACAAGAAAAAAGTCAGCTAAATAACCTAACTCTACACCTAAAGCAACTAGAAAAGGAAGAAATGAAGAACCCCAGGGTTAGTAGAAGGAAAGAAATCTTAAAAATTAGGGAAAAGAGACCATAGCAAAAGTCAACAAAGCCAAAAGCTGGTTCTTTGAGAAGATAAATAAAATTGACAAACCATTAGCCAGACTCATCAAGAAACAAAGGGAGAAAAATCAAATCAATAAAATAGGAAATGAAAATGGAGAGATCACAACAGACAACACAGAAATGCAAAAGATCATAAGAGACTACTATAAAGTTTAAAAATAAAATAAAATTTAAAAAAAGAAGTTATTAGCTTTCTTTTTCAGGGAACTAACAGGACTTTGCTTATACGTTTATAATAGCACTCAAATCAATCTACCATAATTATGTGTTTGTGTCTGTCTGCCCTTTGAGAATAAGTTCTTTGAAGGCATGGATCATATGTCTTTTATTTTTGTATTTCCAGCACTTAGCATATTTCTTGGCCCATCATAAGCGCTCAAGAAATGTCTCTTAATTGATTGAATAAATAAATTAATGGATGAAAAATGTTTTCCATACACTCAAAAAAAAAAAAAAAGAGACTACTAAAAGCAACTATATGCCAATAAAATGAACAACTTGGAAGAAATAGACAAATTCTTAGAAAAGTACAACTTTCCAAAACTGAACCAGGAAGAAATAAAAAACCTTAACAGACCGATCACAAGCATAGAAATCGAAACTGTAATCAGTAATCTTCCAGCAAACAAAAACCCAGGACCAAACAGCTTCACAGCTGAATTCTACCAAAAATTTAGAGAAGAGCTAACACCTATCCTACTCAAACTCTCCCAGAAAACTGCAGAGGAAGCCAAACTTTCAAACTCATTTTATGAAGCCACCATCACCCTAACACCAAAACGTGACAAAGATGCCACGAAAAAAGAAAACTACAGGCCAATATCACTGGTGAACATAGATGCAAAAATCCTTAACAAAATTCTACCAAACAGAATCCAACAACATATTAAAAAGATTATACATGATGACCAAGTGGGCTTTTTCCCAGGAATGCAAGGATTCTCCAATATCCAGAAATCAATCAATGTAATACACCACATTAACAAATTGAAAGATAAAAAACATACGATTATCTCAATAGATGCAGAGAAAGCCTTTGACAAAATTCAACATCCATTTATGATAAAAACCCTACAGAAAGCAGGCATAGAAGGAACATACCTCAACATAATAAAAGCTATATATGACAAACCCACAGCAAACATTATCCTCAGTGGTGAAAAACTGAAAGCATTTCCCCTAAAGTCAGGAACAAGACAAGGGTGCCCACTCTCACCACTACTATTCAACAGTGTTTTGGAAGTTTTTGCCACAATAATCAGAGCAGAAAAAGAAATAAAAGGAATCCAGATCGGAAAAGAAGAAGTAAAACTCTCACTGTTTGCAGATGACATGATCCTCTACATAGAAAAGACCTAAAGACTCCACCAGAAAATCACTAGAGCTAATGAATGAATACAGCAAAGTTGCAGGATATAAAATTAACACACAGAAATCCTTTACATTCCTCTACACTAACAATGAGAAAACAGAAAGAGAAATTAAGGAAACAATTTCATTCACCATTGCAACGAAAAGAATAAAATACCTAGGAATATATTTTTTACCTAAAGAAACAAAAGATCTGTATATAGAAAACTATAAAACACTGATGAAAGAAATCAAAGAGGACACTAATAGAGGGAGAAATATACCATGTTCATGAATTGGAAGAATCAATATAGTGAAAATGAGTATAATACCCAAAGCAATCTATAGATTCAATGCAATCCCTATCAAGCTCCCAATGGTATTTTTCAGAGAATTAGAACAAATAATTTCACAGTTTGTACGGAAATACAAAAAACCTCGAATAGCCAAAGCAATCTTGAGAAAGAATGGAACTGGAGGAATCAACCTGCCTGACTTCAGGCTCTACTACAAAGCCACAGTCATCACGACAGTATGGTACAGGCACAAAGAAAGAAATATAGATCAATGGAACAAAATAGAAAGCCCAGAGATAAATCCACGCACCTATGGACACCTTATCTTTGACAAAGGAGGCAAGAATATACAACGGAGAAAAGACAATCTCTTTAACAAGTGGTGCTGGGAAAACTGGTCAACCACTTGTAAAAGAATGAAACTAGAACACTTTCTAACACTATACACAAAAATAAATTCAAAATGGATTAAAGATCTAAATGTAAGACCAGAAACTATAAAACTCCTAGAGGAGAACATAGGCAAAACACTCTCTGACATACATCACAGCAGGATCCGCTATGACCCACCTCCCAGAATATCGGGAAAAAAGCAAAAATAAATAAATGGGACCTGATTAAACGTAAAAGCTTTTGCACAATGAAGGAAACTATAAGCAAGGTGAAAAGACAGCCTTCAGAATGGGAGAAAATAATAGCAAATGAAGCAACTGACAAAGAATTAATCTCAAAAATACAGAAGCAGCTCCTGCAGCTCAATTCCAGAAAAATAAACAACCCAATCAAAAAATGGGCCAAAGAACTAAACAGACATTTCTCCAAAAAAGACATACAGATGGCTAACAAACACATGAAAAGATGCTCAACATCACTCATTATCAGAGAAATGCAAATCAAAACCACAAAGAGGTACCATCTCACACTGGTGAGAATGGCTGCTATCCAAAAGTCTACAAACAATAAAGGCTGGAGAGGGTACAGAGAAAAAGGAACCTTCTTACACTGTTGGTAGGAATGTAAACTAGTACAGCCACTATGAAGAACATTGTGGTGATTCCTTAAAAAACTGGAAATAGAACTGCCATATGACCCAGCAATCCCGCTGCTGGGCATACACACTGAGGAAACCAGAATTGAAAGAGACACGTGTACCCCAGTGTTCATCGCAGCACTGTTTTTAATAGCCAGGACATGGAAGCAACCTAGATGTCCATCAGCAGACAAATGGATAAGAAAGCCATGGTACATATACACAATGGAACATCATGCAGCCATTAAAAAGAATACATTTGAATCAGTTCTAATGAGTTGGACGAAACTGGAGCCTATTATCCAGAGTGAAGTAAGCCAGGAAGAAAACCACCAATACAGTATATTAATGCATATATATGGAATTTAGAAATATGGTAATCATAACCCTATATGCGAGACAGCAAAAGAGACACAGATGTATAGAACAGTCTTTTGGACTCTGTGAGAAAAGGCAAGGGTGGGATGATTTGAGAGAACAGCACTGAAACATGTATATTATCATATGTGAAACAGATCGCCAGTCTAGGTTTGATGCATGAGACAGGGTGCTCGGGGCTGGTGCACTGGGATGACCCAGAGGGATGGGATGGAGAGGGAGGTGGGAGGGGGGGTTCAGGATGGGCAACACATGTACACCCATGGCTGATTCATGTCAACGTATGGCAAAACCACCACAATATTATAAAGTAATTAGCCTCAAATTAAAATAAGTAAATTAAAAAAAAAAACTCAACATTCAGAAAGCTAAGATCATGGCATTTGGTCCCATCACTTCATGGCAAATAGATGGGGAAACAGTGCAAACAGTGGCTGTCTTTATTTTCTTGGGCTCCAAAATCACTGCAGATGGTGACTGCAGCCATGAAATTAAAAGATGCTTGCTCCTTGTAAGAAAAGTTATGACCAACCTAGATAGCATATTAAAAAGCAGAGACATTACTTTGCCAACAAAGTTCCACCTAGTCAAACCTATGGTTTTTACAGTAGTCATATATGGATGGGAGAGTTGAACTCTAAAGAAACCTGAGCGCCAAAGAGTTGATGCTTTTGAACTGTAGTGTTGGAGAATACTCTTCAGAGTCCCTTGGACTGCAAGGAGATCCAACCAGTCCATCCTAAAGGAAATCAGTCCTGAATATTCACTGGAAGGACTGATGCTGAAGCTGAAACTCCAATACTTTGGACACCTGATGTGAAGAACTGACTCACTGGAATAAACCCTGATGCTGGGAAAGACTGAAGGCAGGAGGAGAAGGGGATGACAGAGGATGAGACGGTTTGATGGCATCATCAACTCAATGCACATGAATCTGAGTAAACTCCAGGAGTTGGAGATGGACAGGGAGGCCTGGCGTGCTGCAGCCCATGGGGTCACAAAGAGTCAGACACAACTGAGCGACTGAACTGAACTGAATAAATATCTAAAAATTCTTCACAAAGAAATGGATATAGATAATATATCTATACATTTTCCCCAAAGATACTAATATAGAGCATTTTATATTACCCCATTTGAGTATGGGTACATAGCATAAATCTAAAGCTTGTTTCATTACAATTATGTTAAATTTAGCACTATTTAAAAAGAACTAAACCAAAGTTAGGTTTGACTAAGTTGACTTGTGGTTGACTTTACCATGAAATGTGGCAATTTGTGAAGTAAAAAGAATAAAGTTGTACTTACACTAGTTACTTTACGGTATATTTGAGCTGCATTCTGGCATTCAGAATAAGGGTACTCCGAAGTAGCCATTTCCAGCATACACATTCCAAAAGCATAGACATCCACAGATTCATCATAGTGCTCTTCATACATCTCTGGGGCCATAAACTCGGGAGTACCTACAAAATACCACAACCACGTATTTTTAAGAAAGAAAAATGTAGAGAATTCCCTGTCAGTCCAGTTGTTAGGACTCTGTGCTCTCACTGCCTAGGGCCCAGGTTCAATCTCTGGTCAGGGAACTAAGATCCCCCAAGTCATGTACTGTAGACAAAAAAAATCTATGCCAAGATCACATTCCCTTTGCCTTAAGGATTACTTGAGAGAATTTCTGTTCCCCAAAAGCAAAAATACATACATACATATATATATATATATATAAAAAATATAAATATATATACATACATACATACACACACACACACACATATAAAATGTCCTTAATTTCCTTAATTTTCCATACTGATAAAGGACAGTTTGCAATGCTCATAGGTAATGATTACAAAAATCTGTTTTTCTTTCTATCTTTCATTTTAGTTATGTAAAACTTTTGAAGTAGTAAATCCTCTTTATAAGTCCTCAGAATTTTTCAATATTATTAAATACATCACAAAAGAAATACACTGGGATGTCTCTGAAATCAGTCAATATAGAATAGATATTTCAAAGTAAACTCACATTCTAGGCCAGGGGCCAGTAAACTTCTCTATAAAGGGTCAAACAGTAAATATTTCAGGCTTTGCAGTCCATATGGGCTCTGTCACAACTAATTAACTCTGACACTGTAGTGCAAAAGCAGCCATACACAATATGTAAATGAGTGGGTATTGCTGTGTTCCAACAAAACTTTTTTTACAAAAATAGGCAGGGAAGTTCGATTTGGCCCACAGGCTGTGGTTTGATGATTTCTGTTCTAGAAATATACAGTTAAAAAAAAAAATCTTCCTTTACACAATCAATAAACTATAAAACGTTAATCACCAATGACACTTTTAGCAAATGATGTTCGCATTAAGGTGGCTAGTCCTAGATCACCAATCTTCACAGATCCAGTGGGTCCCGTGATGAAAATATTGTCACACTTCAGATCCCGGTGAATAATAGGAGGAGTCCTGGTGTGCAAGAACTGCAACCCCTTTAAAATCTGCCTGCACCAGCTCCTTAAGACCTTTGGTTTCATTACTTTAAATCGTTTTAAGTACCTACACAAAGAAACAAAAGATCACATGTAAACAAACATACCTAGCTTATTGTATAAGTACATTATGGTAAATCACATAAGCCAGCCAATACAGTATGTATTATGATTGCCATCACTGAGTTATTTTTTATTGTCTAACAAAATATTTTAAAGTATAAAGCCTCAAAGTATACCCCCCCTACAGAAAAAGTACATACCACATATAACAGTCACAAATAAGTGGCTGTACCATCAGATGAAATGCTCTAGTCAGAAACAAAACAATAGACTATAATTATATAGCATTGCTCACTAGATATTTGAACCTGCCACATCCCCAATCTTTCATCCTCTACAAAATGACATTATCTCTATAATGATTTCTAATTCTTAAGTTCCATGATATGCCACAAACATTAATTTTTCAACATTGTATTTTCTAACAAACTTCATTAACACCCTAATTTTTTAACCTGCCCTGAAACACAGTCACTAGATTCAGATTCTACCAATTCTTTAACCATGTAATGTTACTTTGCCAAAAACTTGTGACTCTTGAAAATTATTTCCAAATAAAACTCCATTGGCACTATCAGGGTCAACTTACGTCTTTAAGGTTCCTGATGTCATAAGTTCCGTCACTAATACAATACATTTCTTTCCTTTTAATATAGACTCCCAGGAATCATAAAATCGAACTATATTGGGATGTTGGAGACCCTTTAACATCTCTGCTTCTTCCTTGAACCTTTGCTGCTCGGCTTTGGTTAATTTCCGGTCCTAAAATGGAAGATCAAGTTCCAAATTAAAGTCTAGAAATTGTCTTGGATATTTATAATACCACTCAAATGAGTATTTTATTTATGCATATATATATATATATATATGTATCTATTTTCACCTGTCAATCTTTTTCTCAGTACCTATAAAATCACTGATATTTGTTAGGTACTTGCTCTGACTCCTCTCATAGAGCAAAATGCAGCAGTTGTTTGTTGTATTTGTTGTTGTTGTTTAGTTGCTAAGTCACGTCCAACTCTTTTGTGACCCCATGGACTGCAGCCCACCAAGCTCCTCTGCCCATGGGATTTCCCAGGCAAGAATATTGGAGTGAGTTGTCATTTCCTCTTCCAGGGGATCTTCCTGACCCAGTAATCAAACTCACATCTCCTGCATCACAGGTGGATTCTTTACCACTGAGTCACCAGGGAAGCCCTGTTTGTTGTATACTTTAAACTGATACATTGTTATATGTCAATTATATTGCAACAAAACTGGAATAATAAAATTTCCTTTGCTGGAAAAGAAAAATAGTATCTCAAAATGAGAAAAAGTAATAATCAAAACCAGTCCAGTCTGATTTCAAATTGGGAAAAGAGTATGTCAAGGCTGTATACTGTCACCCTGCTTATTTAACTTATATGCAGAGTACATCATGAGAAACGCTGGGCTGGATGAAGCACAAGATGGAATCAAGATTGCTGGGAGAAATATCAATAACCTCAGATATGCAGATGATACCACTCTAGTGGCAAAAAAAAAAGAGAGAGAGAGAGAGAGAAAGAAACTAAAGAAACTCTTGATGAAGGTGAAAGAGCAGAGTGAAAAAGCTGGCTTGAAATTCAACATTCAAAAACTAAGATCATGGCATCCAGTCCCATCATTTCATGGCAAATAGATAGGGAAACAATGGAAACAGTGACAGACTTAATTTTCTTGGTCTCCAAAATCACTGTGGACAGGGACTGCAGCCATGAAATTAAGACGCTTGCTCCTCGGAAGGAAAGCTAAGACAAACCTAGACAGTGTATTAAAAAGCAGAGATATCACTTTGCCAAAAAAGGTCTGTATAGTCAAAGCTATGGTGTTTCCAGTAGTTATGTACAGATTTGAGAGTTGGACCATAAAGAAGGCCAAGTGCCGAAGAATTGATGATTCTGAATTGTAGTGCTGGAGAAGACTCTTGAGAGTCCCTTGGACAGCAAGGAGATCAAACTAGTCAATTCTAAAGGAAATCAACCCCGAATACTCATTGAAGGACTGATACTGAAGTTGAAGCTCCAATACTTTGGCCATCTGATGCGAAGAGAAGACTCGTTGGCAAAGATCCTGATGCTGGGAAAGACTGAGGGCAGGAGGAAAAGAAGGCATCAGAGCATGAGATGTTTGGATGGCATCACTGACTCAATGGACATGAGTTTGAGCAAACTCCTGGAGACAGTGAAGGACAGGGAAGCCTGGCATGCTGCAGTCCATGGGATCACAAAGAGTCGGACATGACTTAGCAACTGAACAACAATAACAATCAAAACAGATAATAAAAAACTCTCCCCTAAGAAATCTTTGAATTTCCACATCTAAGGATCTATAATGTCAGGGAAGGAATAACAGAATGTTAGACACCTAGACATTGGCAACATATTTCCAGACAGAAGTATAAGGTTACCAACCAGTAAAAGACATTCAAACAGGCATTGGACCTGTAATTTGCCACATTAAATACTAGAAGGCAAACGAGAAATATTTATAGAATTCTGAGGGATGACTGTGACTCTCAAATTCTGAACCCAGACAAGCTATCAATCAAGTTTACAAGGGAAAAATAAACACATTTCTATGAAAACAAAGACACAGGAAGTATACCACATCATTTACCAATCCTGAAAATAGTACTCAAAGAATTAAATGTGGCCAAATAATATCATTAGAAAAAGAGGGTGCAGCATGTCATGAATAGTAAGAAACTTTCAATAATGCTTTTTAAAAAAGAAGCTTAAGTAACTGTGGCTAATATGGTTGGCCATGTTCTCTAAACAGTAATTAAAACTGAAGATATATACAGCTGACCTTTGAACAACACAAATTTGAACTGCATGGATCCACTTACACCTGGATTTTTTTCAATAAATATTACAGCGCTATATGATACATTGTTCATTGAATCCTTGGATGTGGAACTGCAAATATGGAGAGTCAACTAAAAAGTTATCATGAATTTTCAACTGCTTAGGGCTGGCACCCCTCACCCACACATTATTCAAAGGCCAACTGTAATGCAAAATGATAAATCTGGAATTACTTCATTAAAATCTAATACAGAAGGAAGAATAAAAACAATTTCTATCTTCAGCAAGGGAGAGGAAAGAAAGGATTGATAGAACTATTTTAAGTTTTGATGTCAATAGATAATTAAATTATGTTAGTTAAAAATTTAGGTATGATTTCCATTTCAAGATGGTTGACAACATATTAATTCCCATCCCTTCCTACACCCCACCAAAATGACAAAAGAAATAAATAAATAAATCTACAGTAGTATTTTAAATGTGAGATGGGTTCAAACTAAAGATTTTTTAAAGATAAAAAATATATACCCTGATAGAATGCAGTTATATGAAACTCATGAGAGTATAAGAAATGGCAATTTGATAAAAGACTTCTGTTAAAAAAGGTTTTTTAAAGACTTCATAGTAACCCTAGGTAAGCAGCACAGCCACAGCTCTGACAATTTCATTTTTGGTTACTTTATTCATATTATTCCTTGATATGAAAATATGTAAAAGGAGAGTCGGTTGCAGCATGGTTTGTAATTGTGAAAAATTAGAAATAATCACACAAAGAAGGCAATGGCACCCCACTCCAGTACTCTTGCCTGGAAAATCCCATGGATGGAGGAGCCTGGTGGGCTGCAGTCCATGGGGTCTCGAACAGTTGGGCACGACTGAGCGACTTCACTTTCACTTTTCACTTTCATGCATTGGAGAAGGAAATGGCAACCTACTCCAGTGTTCTTGCCTGGAGAATCCCAGGGACAGGGGAGCCTGGTGGGCTGCTGTCTATGGGGTTGCACAGAGACGGACACGACTGAAGTGACTTAGCAGCAGCAGCAGAAATAATCACAATGTCAATAACAAAGTCTATTATATGCCAAGCACTGTCCTAAATATTTTTGTATATTAATTAACACTTTTAGTCACTACAATAACCCTTTGTGATAGTCACTAATACTGTCATTACCATTTTGCAAATAAAGAAACAGGTTAAGAAGGTTAAGTAATTTGTCCAGGATCAAATGGGTTATATAGAATGCTAAACTTGGCTATAAACAAATTTAACAGTTAAACGAATAAGCTAGGTCTATGTGTAGTAATGTGGATAGATCTCTTAAGGCCTACTATTGAGTGAAAAAAAATCTGAAAGAAATTTATGACACCTTGTACATAAAAGAAGGGGTTTTCTTGGTGGCTCAGTGGTAAAAAACCCACCTGGCACTAAAACTAGTTTTATGTTTTACTTTTTAGGTCTATGAAGTTGAAGTGAAGTGGCTCAGTTATGTCCGACTCTGTGATCCCACTGACTGTAGCCTACCAGGTTCCTCCATCCATGGAATTTTCTGGGCAAGAGTACTGGAGTGGGTTGCCATTTCCTTCTCCAGGGGACCTTCCTGACCCAGGGATCAAATCCAGGTCTCCTGAATTGCAGGCAGACGCTTTACCTCTGAGCCATGAGGGAAGCCCCTTTTAGGTCTATAATTTATTTAGGGCTATAATTTGAGTTAAAATTTTGTGATGTGTGAGAGTTAGGTCAAGGTTCGTTTTTTTGAATATGTATGTCTAGCACTTTTTGTTGAAAAAAACATCCTTTCTATGCTGAATCACCACTGCACCATTTTTCTTTCTAAAATCACCTGACCACATCTGTTTGGGTCTATTTCTGAACTCTATTCTGTTCCACTGATCTATCTGTGTACCTACCTTTTCGCCAATATCATACATGTATTATTACTACACCTTTAGAGTAAGCTTGGAAATCAGTTAACATGAATTATTCAAACTTGTTCTTTATCAGAATTGTTTTAGCTATTTTATTATCCTTGCCTTTGTATATTAGTGGTTTTTTTTTTACTATTATTTATTTTTATTTTTGGCTGTACTGGGTCTTTATTGCTGTGTGCAGACTTTCTCTAGTTGTGGCATATGGGGGCTACTACTCTCTAGTTGTGGTGTGCAGGTTTCTCATTGTGATGACTTCTCTTCTTGCAGAGCGTGGGCTCTAGAACGCAAGTGCTTCAGTAGTTGCAGCGTGCAGGCTCAGTAGTTGTGGCACACAGGCTTAGTTGCCCCAAGTACATGGGATCTTCCCAGACCAGGGATCAAACCCATGTCCCCTGCATTGGCAGGTGGATCCTTAACCACTGGACCACCAGGGAAGTCCCCCATATTAGTTTTAGAGTCAGTCTGTCAACATGTAAAAAAAATTCCTGCTGGGATTTTACTAAAATTGTTTTGAATTTCTAGGTCATATGGAGAGAATGAACATCTTAAGAACAGTGAATCTTCCAACCAACACATTTATTTAGATCTTTGATTTCTTTTAACAGTGTTTTTTAGTTTTCAGCATACAGATTCTACACATACTTTGTTATTTATACCTATGTATTTCATTTTGGGTGCTACTGTAAATAGTACTTTTTTAAAACTGCAATTTCCAATTATTTATTGCTACTGTAGAGAGATATAACTTTTTTTTTATATTAACCTTGTATCTGGCAAACTTGTTAAAATCACTTATTAGTTTCAAGTACTTTTTGTAGATTCATTGAGATTTTTCATGTAGATAATCATGACATCTGCAGGTAAAGACAGTTTTATTTCTTCCTTTCTTCTGTATTCTTTCTATTTCTTTTTCATCCCCTATTTCACTAGCTAGCACTTCCAGAACAATGATGTTGAGAGCATCATATCAGAAGTGTTGAGAGAAGACATCCTTCCCTTGTTAGAGGAAAAGCATTCAGTCTTTTCACCATTAAGTATGATGCCAGCTGTTTTAAGCCATTCTAATAGTTGCATTTTTTAAATAGATGTCTTTTATCAGGTTCAGGTTTCCTTTTACAGCAAGTTTGCTGAGTTCATCATGAATGGATATTGAATTTCTTCAAATGCTTGTCCTGCAACTATTGAAATAACCATGTTGATTCCTCTACAGGCTATTAATATGTCAAATTACATTGAGTTTCAAATGTGGAACAATCCTTGCATCCCTTGGAAAACTCCACACTAGTCATCATGTATTACTCTTTTAATATATTACTGGATTCTATTAGCTAATGTTATGTTGAACATTTTTTCATCTATGTTCATGAGGGATACTGCTCTATAGTTTTCTAGTAATGTCTTTAACTGTTTGGGGTATTAAGTGGGTAGGCGCTGGCTTGACTCCTGGCTCTGCTCTCTTGAGCAATCATTCCTCTGAAAGTTAGTATACAAATGAAGGTTTGGGCCTCCACTTTGTCATCCTATACCTTCTAACTTCATCTCCATGGGTCTTCTAGAGAGCAGATATTAAAGACTGAGAATTTTCAGGTATTATATTCTACCATCAGAAAGAAGAGATAACGTTATCTCTTCCCCAATGTTTATGCTGTTTATTTTCTTATCTTATTGATTCTGTTGAAACATCCACAACACCAAAAAATAATTGTGATAACAGTCACGACTGTCTTTTATTGTACTTTAATTAAAAAACAGCCTTATCTCATAACTTGACTGTTTACAGTATTTTTTTTATTTCCACAAATAGTTTAACATGTTGAAGTAATTTCCTTATATTCCTATGTTACTTTTATTTTTTAATTAGGAGTGGCTGTTGAATTTTACCAAATATTTTCTCAACACCTACTGATATGATCATAAGGTTTATTGACAGGTTCCTGACAAAGAACTATTCTTCAAATCTTAAAGCCTAGCACACTATTCTTTTGACCCACTGGTGAATTCTATTTGCTAATATTTTCCTATGGATTTTAATATCTGCATTCATATATGAGACTGAGGTATAGTTTTCCTTTTTGTACAAAACTAGCATTTAGTTTTAAGATTATACAGCTTCATGAAATTAACTGGGATTAAACAGTTTAACATTGGAACAGCTTGTCAATTAAAGGTTGTTTAGAAATCAAGCTCTGAATCTACTTTCTCCTGATGTGTTTTTTCTCTTTTTAAATTATAAAAATATTCAGGCATAAACAAAAAGGTGTAACAACCAGCTTTGTTTAATTTTTAACATTTTGCCAAATTTGCTTCCATTTTAACAAGACATTACAGAATTAAAGACCTCTACATATTACTCCTTGATTCAATACCTTTCCTTTCCCTCCCAGAAGTAACCACTGCTTGAGTTAGGTTTTTAATCCATGAAAGTTTTTAGAAGTTTTAATTATATCCTTGTATCCATAAGCAATATAGTTTTACATATGTTAAAACATATAGGTGGGTTATCACATGCTATGTGTCCTGCAAATTACTTTGCTCAATGTTTTTATATTTATGTACTATGATATGTATAATTTGAGCTTATTCATTTTAACTATTATACAGGATCTCATTAGACAGTACTACCACACTGATAAATAAAGTTATCCATTCAACCCATTGATGGGCATTTGGATTGATCAAAGTTTACTTTATTATAAACAATTTTGCATTGCATATTCTTGGGATGGCTCCTTGCCCTGGTATTGTGACAGTCACTTAGTTGTGTCCGACTCTTTGTGACCCCATGGACTATACAGTCCATGAAATTCTCCAGGCCTGAATACTGGAGTGTGTAGCCTTTCCCTTCTCCAGGGGATCTTCCCAACCCAGGAACTGAACCAGGGCCTCCTGCATTGCAGGTGGATTCTTTACCAGCTGAGCTACCAGGTATTAAGTGAGGGGTGGGGGGAAGAGCTTAAATCCCCTCTCTAAATCATCTTAATACCTAGCCTACTTTTCTTCTTTTTCTCCTAATTTTGATTAGGAGTAATCTATTAAGATTTAAAATTAAATCTGTTATCAATTAAATCTGTGTTATCATTGTGAAAAATAGAATCTAGACAGTAGGTATTATGAATGTTCTAAGATTTTTAACTTTGTTCTAGATTTGAAATGTTTCATAAGAAAATGCTAGAAAAATTTATTGTCAAATGTACACGTAACATTCTCTTATCATTCTTTTACTCTTCCATAGCTGGCTATGTTGCATTTCTCATTTCTTCGCTCATATATTTTTACCCTCATATTTTCCTTCATCAGGTTCATTAATCCCTTTTCAGAGAGTAAAAAAATTTAGAATTTATCATATTTTATATGTATAATTTTTATTAATTTCAATTATCTTATATTAACTCCCTCTTTCTCTTTTTTGCTTTCTTTCAGTGTTACTTCTCTAATGGCTTAAGATAGGTACTAAATTCCTTCTAGTTATTGTTCATTAATAATGAAGGCATTGTAGTGATAAATTTTCTTCTGGGTGTAGCTTTTGCAATGACTCACAAATTTTGTTGCAAATACCTTCGTTTTCATTGCTTTCTAGGTAGTTCATACTTTCAGTTTTATTTCCTCCTTGACCTAAATTTTATATAGGACTGTGATTTCTGATCTCCAGTTAGTTAAGAATCTTCTTGTTACTTGTTTCATTATTTATTTCTAATTTTGAGTGATGCAGAATATAAAATCTCTTTTCTTTTAACATACGGTTTTCTTTGAGCCATATATTTAACCAATTTTTTAGTAGCTTGTAGACTATAAAAATGTGTATTTCCTATTTGGAGGATATTTAAGGTCAAATGGAGTTTATGGATTATATTATTCAGTTCCTATTTATTCACTTTTGTCTGCTTGATCTGCCCTGTTCTGAAAGAAGTGTATGAAATTTCCTACTACAGTTATTCATTTATCCATTTTCCTTTCATCTATTTGATGTTCTGAATTTAAAATATTAACCAGAATATTTTTGGTGCCTACAAGTCTTTATCAATGGTATTTATCTTCTTAAACTATGAAGCAAATAACTTCATAATAAACAGGTATTTCTGTTTAATGCTTTAATTTTACTTTCTTTCTTCTGAGATAGATATTAATATTGGTTGGTACTCCTCCTGCTTTCTCTTTGCTGGTTTATAGCTTCACCTTAACTTTGCTTTATCATTGTTTTAAGTATTTTTTCTAGTAAACAATACACGTGGGTTTTGTCTTTTAATCCCATCTGAAAATGTGAGTTTTTTAACAAACAAGTATAATATGTCCACATTTGATACAGTAAAAGATATATTTCATTTTACTCCTTCCATTTTATTCTAAGTTATTTATCTTAATTTGCTGCTTCCTTTTATTCCTGTTAACTTAAAAGTATTTTATATTGTTTCTCCTTTTTACTAGTGGTTAGCTTCCTTTTCCTGACATTCAAAATCAAACACTAATAAACTAATTCAGCAAAGTATCACGATACAAAATCAACACTCAAAAATAAACTGTGAAGGCAATGGCACCCCACTCCAGTACTCTTGCCTGGAAAATCCCATGGATGGAGGAGCCTGGTAGGTAGCAGTCCATGGGGTCGCTAAGAGTCGGACATGACTGAGCGACTTCACTTTCACTTTTCACTTTCACGCATTGGAAAAGGAAATGGCAACCCACCCCAGTGTTCTTGACTGGAGAATCCCAGGGACGGGGAGCCTGGTGGGCTGCCATCTATGGGGTCACACAGAGTCGGACACGATTGAAGCGACTTAGCAGCAGCAGCAGCAGAATTTAAAAGGATATCTTGCATAAATAAAGTTAGGAACCCCAAGGGGGATAGTATTCATGTAATGATAAATTATAAATAAATTTACCCTAATGAAAAAGGAAAAAAAGTTGTTTCTATACACTAAAATAAATAATTCTAAAAGAAAATTAAGAAAACAATTCCATTCATCACATCAAAAAGAATAAAATATGTAGGAAGAAACTTATCTAAGGAGGCAAAAAGACTTCTATCACTTAAAACTACAAAACACTGTTAAAATTACAGAAGGCACAAACAAATAGAAATACATCCCATATTTATAGATTGAAAATCCTAATACTGTTAAATGTCAATACCAAAAGAGATCTGCAAATTCAATGTAATCTGTCAAAATCCCATATTTTTGCATAAATTTTAAAAAATGCTAAAATCCATATGGAATCTCAAAAGTGAAAGTGAAACCGCTCAGTCGTGTCCGACTCTTTGAGACCTCATGGTCTGTAGCTTACCAGGCTCCTCCCTCCATGGGATTCTCCAGGCAAGAGTACTGGAGTGGGTTGCCATTTCCTTCTCCAGGGGATCTTCCTGACTCAGGGATCAAACCCGGGTCTCGCACATTCCAGGCAGATGCTTTAACCTCTGAGCCACCAGGGAAGCCCCTCAAATACACAAAAAGATCTTGAAAAAAGGAACAAAGTTGGACTTCTGGACTTCAAAACTTACTACAAAGCTACAATAATCAAAATACTGTGATACTGGTACAAAGACAGACATAAAGATCAGTGGAACAGACTACAGAGCTAGAAATAATCCCTTGTATAGTCAAATAGATAATTTTCGACAAGGGTATCAAGATTATTCAATGAAGAAAGGATTGTCCCTTTACAAAAAGTTGGGGAAATTGAGTATCCATGTGCAAAATAATGAAGAACTTATAAAAACATAGTAGCACACTGGTTAACCTTACTTTACACCACATACAAAAATGAACTCAAAATGCATCAAAAACATAAGAGCTAAAACTTTCAGAAGAAAACATAGGGGGGAAATCTTCATGACACTGGGTTTCACAATGAATTTCTAAGGCAAAAGCACGTAGGCAACAACAGGGAAAAAAATAGATAAACTGAACTTAAAAACTTTCGTGTATCAAACGCACTATTAAGAGTATAAAAAGGCAATCCATAGAATGGGAGAAAATATTTGCAACTCACATATCTGGCAAAGGATTAATACTCAGAATATATAAAGAACTCTATCTCTCAACAACAATAACTCAATTCAAAAATTGGCAAAGGACTTGAATAGGTATTTTTCCAAAACAGAAATACAAATGGTAAATAAGCACAAAAAAGAGGCTCAACATCTCTAGTCACTGGAAAAATGCAGATCAAATCCATAATGAGATGCCACTTCACACACATAGGATGGCTATTTAAAAAGCACACACGCAATATTGGCAAAGATGTGGAGTAAACAGAACCCTTATGCATTGCTGGTGGAAACGTAAAATGAACACTATGGAAAACAATATGGCAATTCCTAAAAAAGTGAACACAGAATTGTCATAGGATACAGCAATTCCACCTTCTAGGTATATACCAAAAAGAACTGAAAACAGAGACTTGAGCAGATACTTGTACAGTAATATTCATAGCAATGTTATTCACAATAGCCAAAAGGTGGACACAATACAAATGCCCATCAATGGATGAATGGACAAAACAAGTGTGGTATATACATACAAGTTCTTAAAAAGGAATAAAATTCTTAAACATGCTACAACGTGGACAAATCTTAAAAACATTACACTAAGTGATGTAACTCAGACACAAAAGAACAAATATTGTATGATTCCACTTAAATGAGATACCTAGAATAGACAAATTATTAATAGAGACAGAAAGTAAAATAGTAGTTACCAGGGGCTGGGAAGAGTGGGGAATGGGAAGTTATTGTTTAGTGGGTTTCAGTTTGGGATGATGAAAAAGTTCTGGAGATGGGTGGTAGTGAGGGTGAATGTACTTAATGCCACTGAATTGTACACTTAAAATAATTAAAATGGTAAATTTTATGTTATTTACATTTTGTCACAATAAAAATTTATTTTAAAAAAGAGTTAAGGAACTCATATAGTATTTGTCTTTCTCTGACTTATCTCACCTAGCATAATATCTCACCTAGCATAATGTCTTCAAGGTCTTTCCATGTTGTCACAAATGGCAGGATTTCCTTCTTTCTTGAGGCTGAATAATATTCCACTGTATACATATATACATCACATCTACTTCACCCAATCTTCTGTTGACAGACACTTTGACAGACACTTAGGTTGTTTCCATATCTTGGCTACTGTAAATGCTGCAATGAACATGGGTATGCAGATATCCCTTCAAATTACAAATACCATATGACACCATTTATATGTGGTATCTAAAATCTGAACTTGTAAAAACAGAGAGTAGAATAGTGGTTACCAGGTACTAAGGGTAGGGGAATGTAATTTCAGGGTACAAACTTAACAGAGAAGGAAGTTCTGGAGATCTAACCAGCAGTGATTATAGTCAACAATATTGTATGTTTGGGACTCCCCTGGTGGTCCAGGGATTAAGAATTCACCTTTCATGCAAGGGACAGAGACAATCCCTGTAGGGTCAGGGAACTAAGATCCCACTTGCCGGGGCAACTAAGCCCACTCGACACAACTAGAGAAGCCTGCAAACTGCAACGAACAGCCTGTATGCCACAGCTAAGACTCAACAGACACCAAAAATAAATAAATTAAAAAACAATACTGTATGGTAAACTTCAAAGTTGCTAATAGACTAAATCTCGGCTGTTTTCAACACAAAAAAGAAATAACTATGTAACATGCATGATAAAGGTATTAACTAATGTTACTATAGTAATCAAATTGCAGTATATAAATGTATCAAACCAACAGTGGGTTGTTATACCTTAAATTTACACAGCATATCTCAATTTTTTTAAGCCTAAAAAAAAAGAGTTAAGGAACTCAAAGAACAAAAGCAAGGAATAACAAATTTAGAAGACAGCTGAAAACAAGTAAAGTGTTTATGCTTTTCTATCTAATCTAAAATGACTAATAAATTCTAAACGTCCCTGAAATTGGCTAGGAGTCATCCTCTCATGACAGATCAGTAGATATGCTCTGAAGAATAACGAAAAGATTTTGATGCTTTCTGATTAAATTAGCAGAATACAAGTCTTTCATCTACCAAATCAAATTACTGTACCTTTTGATCCTAGTCAGCATTAAAAGTAAACAACTTTACAAAATTACAACTGCTGTCCCAGAAATATTGCTGGAAGTCCACTAAAAAAGGTATGGCCAAGACCTTCAAAGGTCCACTTCTAATTCAGTGAGAGGAAAATAAACCTGTCAAACTAGCACCAAAATCCAGAGGAAAGTTTTCAGCTACTATAGTAATCTTAAAACACAGACAGATTGATACATGTAGACACACACACACATACTCTATTGTATTGATGATAACCACTTTTATAAGTTAATTGTAATATATCGCCAATGAGTAGAGTTCATACTAAGAAATGAATAAGGATCTAGAAGGCAAACTGCGATAGCTAATGGAGATGACACAGTCAGAAACCAGAAAAATTATAGTCTATAAAAATGATCCCTAAATCTACTGTCTCTAAGCAGTAAGGTCACAAAAAGTATCAAATATCAATTTTCAGTGTTATAAATATTAGTTTATATGGCTGATAAATATAATAGAGGTCAAATACAAATTTACCAAATAGATTTCAACTATTCCATACTTCTTTCAAAAGAAATACTGTCCTGTTATGAATGTTAACACATTATTATAATATATGGAATGCTAAAAATGTACACAAAATCTTTCCTGAGACAAGGCACAATATCAACACGATTAACCTGCATATGTATTTATTCAAGATAAGAAGCATTTAGTTTCCAAAAGGTAAACTATGGCCTTATCAGCTATGTCTCTTAATGCAAACACCAACAATGAACTACAGAACCAGGTCAGAGGCTATATGAATCTGTTTCTGCAAACATGAAAGAAGGAAGAAGAAATCATTAACATTGTTACAAAAGCTGTATTATAACTTGTTCAATTAAAGATGAATGCTATGAAGGCTTCAAAATGGTTCTTAAATATCAATGAATATTCTGAATAAATACAAAATCACTAAGTATTTTATCACTAACATTTACTGAATACTCAAATAGGTACCTCATGCTTTATAAGCATTATCTCTAATTCTCAACATTTTATTTCTCAAGTTGAACAGTAGGTACACAATTTCCACCATATTATTCTTTATTCAGATATCAGAAACATCTATTATACTTTTCTTTTTTAAAAAAAAAAGTGAAAAAGTAAAGCTCCAAAATGCTAAACTACTTAGCTTACCCACAGTACCTAGCTAGCACAGATAAACTGGAACTTAGGTCTGCTATATTATGAATTCTAAGCACTTCCTAGTTCAAAGCTCTGTCCCTCAGAAACAATATTCACAGTAATGACTACAGACACCTCATTCACAAACCACTTTCCATGAAGAGATATGTGTAGCACCTTAGAACTAAAACTAAATGAAACAAACACACACTAGGGTAATTATAATTTGTAGATGGTAACATCCGAGTATTAATCAAGAAATCAGAATATAAACAAAGAAATCAGCATATAATAATCACAGTTTGGCCATAAGAGCATATTAAAGCTTTTAGACAGCAATGGTATGTATCAATACCTAAACGAAAGTGCTCATCAATGGTGGTCAAAATAAGATATAGAAAGAGAGATGAAACACAGACATAGCCAGGTTCACTTGTCTTCCAGTACCACTGAACACAGAGGATTCTTCATCCAGTTAGGACCTGAACATCCAGTTCATTTGGTCAGTATACTGCCTTAGCAGACACACAGGAACATCTAGTTCCTTTGTTCTGACTCTATACTAGCTTCTGATTATAATTTACCTTCCCATGTATCTAACCTGCAGACCATTAGAGCATATGGCCTAACAACTATATCAGGTTAAATGAATTCATTAATTTGTTCTAAACTAATAAATTTCCGTCCTAGATCTAAGCATTTGAGTTAGCACTAGTCAGTCTCCTCAACGTGTCTAACCACCTCTGGACACTGACGAAAGGTGAAGTCCAGATATTGAACCAGGGCAACCCAACCATGAAACTGTTCCTCAGAATCCCCAAGCCAGAGAATGTCCTTAAATGAAACCATTAACTAGTACCCCTTGAGCTTGAGCAGTTAGTTTAATGTTAAGAACATTATTTTACAGGAATGATGATTTCTCAGTAGAGTCTCTGATGCAGGTCTTGATGTCAAAAATTAAGTTCTAACTCATTAGGGAGAGGGCATCTTAAAATGCCCATTTAAGAAATAATTTCTTGTAAAATGGCTGAAAACATGAAAGAGTGAACTGTTCAAATAACTAATGAGGAGGAAATTCTTAAATCATCTATGTAAGTGTTATATGCAGGTACTTATATACCTAATACAATGGCATCCCACTCCAGTACTCTTGCCTGGAAAATCCCATGGACAGAGGAGCCTGGAAGGCTGCAGTCCACGGGGTCATTGAGGGTTGGACAAGACTGAGCGACTTCACTTTCACTTTTCATTTTCATGCATTGGAGAAGGAAATGGCAACCCACTCCAGTGTTCTTGCCTGGAGAATCCCAGGGACGGGGAAGCCTGCCATCTATGGGGTCACACAGAGTTGGACACGACTGAAGTGACTCAGCAATAGCAATAGCAATATACCTAATACTAGGACCCTGATGCTGGGAAAGATTAAAGGTAGGAGAAGGGGACGACAAAGGATGAGATGGTTGGATGGCATCACTGACTCAGTGGACATGAATTTGAGCAAGCTCCAGAAGCTGGTGATAGACAGGGAAGCCTGGTGTGCTGTAGTCCATGGGATCACAGAGTCGGACAGGACTGAGCGACTGAACTGACAAGTGTTATATATATATAATTGATAGAATATAAATCCCTGCTCTATCCCTTTGGGCAAGTTACTTAATGTATCTAAACCTCACTTCTACCACCTGAAAAGTAATCATTCCTACCTCTTTTAACTATTGCAAGATTAAATAAAATATTCAAATTAAGTACCTGCATAAGTGCTCAATTAATGTATTAATTTTGATAAATGCAAAAGTGTACAATACCATTATTAGTAACTTAAGATAAGTTCCTCAAACCACAAATTACCTGTTGGGTTTTCAGAACCCAACTGTTATATTTAGGAAGAGTCCACATAAAACTAAAAGGTAATTCCAATTAATAAATGGAGGAGAGTGGAAAATAGAAAATCACCATTAGAACACCAGAGTTAATACTTATTACAGGCAAAATATACTAATGGATGCCAAAAAAAAGGGAAAGTTTGAGGAGAAACAGATATTTGCATAGGCTCAAAGTATCTACTCCTAAGATCTTTATTTATTAATATGTACAAAGGGAAAATATTAATTTATAATAGAGAATACCTATCAGACATCACCCTAACCAAATGATGAAGGTTATCATAACCAGTAATCCATACATCATATATACCCTGCTATGATGCACTGAGAATGGAGCATCATTTCTATGGTATTCTTGCCAAAACTCATAAGCCTAAAGCTAATCATATAAAAACATAAGACAAACCCAAATTAAGGAATACTCTTCCCTGACGGCTCAGATGGTGAAGAATCTGCCTGCAATGCAGGAGACACAGGTTCAATCCCTGGGTTGGGAAGATCCCCTGGAGAAGGGAATGGCTACCCACTCTAGTATTCTTGCCTGGAGAATTCCATGGACAGAGGAGCCTGGCAGGTTATAGTGGGATTGCAAAGAGTTGGACCCAACTGAGTGACTAACAATTTCACTTTCTACAAACTAACTGAGCAATACTCATTAAAAGTTTAAGATCATGAAAAAAAAAACAAAAAAAAGTTCAAAATCATGAAAAACATGCCAAGATGGAAGAACTGCCACAGATTAGAAGAGACTAAACATCTATTTCTGCTTTATTGACTATGCCAAAGCCTTTCACTGTGTGGATCACAATACACTGTGGAAAATTCTGAAAGAGATGGGAATACCAGACCACCTGACCTGCCTCTTGAGAAACCTATATGCAGGTCAGGAAGCAACAGTTAGAACTGGACATGGAACAACAGACTGGTTCCAAGTAGGAAAAGGAGGAAGTCAAGGCTGTATATTGTCACCCTGCTTATTTAACGTATATGCAGAGTACATCATGAGAAATGCTGGGTTGGAAGAAGCACAAGCTGGAATCAAGATTGCCAGGAGAAAGATCAATAACCTCAGATATGCAGATGACACCACCCTTATGGTAGAAAGTGAAGAGGAATTAAAAAGCCTCTTGGTGAAAGTGAAAGAGGAGAGTGGAAAAGTTGGCTTAAAGCTCAACATTCAGAAAACTAAGATCATGGCATCCAGTCCCATCACTTCATGGCAAATAGATGGAGAAACAGTGGAAACAGTGGCATACTTTATTTTTCTGGGCTCCAAAATCACTGCAGATGGTGACTGCAGCCATGAAATTAAAAGATGCTTATACCTTGGAAGGAAAGTTATGACCAACCTAGATAGCATATTAAAAAGCAGAGACATTACTTTGTCAACAAACGTCTGCCTAGTCAAGGCTATGGCTTTTCCAGTAGTCATGTATGGATGTGAGAGTTGGACTATAAAGAAAGCTGAGCGCCAAAGAATTGAAGCTTTTGAATGGTGGTGTTGGAGAAAACTCTTGAGAGTCCCTTGGACTTCAAGGAGATCCAACCAATCCATCCTAAAGGAAATCAGTCCTCAGTGTTCATTGGAAGGACTGATGCGAAGAGCTGACTCATTTGAAAAGACCCTGATGCTGGGAAAGATTGAGGGCAGGAGAAGGGGACGACAGAGGATGAGATGGTTAGATGGCATCACCGACTCAATAGACATGAGTTTGAGTAAACTCCAGGAGTTGGTGATGGACAGGGAGGCCTGGCGTGCTGCAGTCTATGGGGTTGCAAAGAGTTAGACATGACTGAGCAACTGAACTGAACTGAGAAGAGACTAAAGGGACGTAACAACTACATGCCATGTGGAATCCTGATCTGGAAAAAAAGAACACCAGAAGGAAAACTGGAGAAATTCAATCAAGTTTTATATTTTAGTTAACAGTATTGAACTAATAATAATTTCCTACAGTTTTGGTAACTGTTTTCTGGTTGAAATATTAGCATAAGAAGAAACTGAGTGAAGGACATACAGGAATTTCTATACTATCTTTGTAACTATTCTGTTAAT
Source organism: Bos javanicus (assembly GCF_032452875.1). Classification (NCBI taxonomy): domain Eukaryota; kingdom Metazoa; phylum Chordata; class Mammalia; order Artiodactyla; family Bovidae; genus Bos; species Bos javanicus. The sequence goes on from NC_083897.1 coordinate 94,112,017, forward strand.
AGCAAATTATCTCAAAATAAAAAAGAAAACTAATTAGTAAAGGAAAAACTAATTGGTAAACAGGATCCCTGTTTCTTGCTATTTCCAACCCTATCACTTCTTTCAAACAAATCTGTATTTAACAGCTCTTTCATCTTTTCACTAATTTCAATCTCCAAGCCTTCTTCTTACTGATTATAAATTCCCTCAACTATATAAGCTTTTATGAAAATGGAGCCTGAATCTGCTTTTTCTCCCCATTATGTCCCTAGCACTTAGCATAACTCTGAAACATTGTAGGTACTGAGCATTTACTTGTTGAATGAATGAATGAACAATGAATGAATGACAGCTGTTTTCTCTGTATTCATTTCCTGTTGCTGCTATAACAAATTACTACAAATTTAGTGGCTTAAAACAACACAAATTTATTATCTTCCAGTTGTGGAGATCAAAAGTCCAAATGAGTCTCACTCAATTAAAATCAAGGTGTTGTCAAGGCTGTGTTTCTTCTGTATGCTCTAGGAAGAAACTGCTTGCCTCTTCCAACTTTTAGAGATTGCCCACATTCCCATCACTCCAACCTCAGCTTCCAGTGTCAGATCTCCTTCTGACTAATGAGCATCCTTCTTCTCAAAAGCACCCTTGTGATTATACTGGGTCCACCCAGATATTCCAGGATAATCTACCTATCAGAAGATCTTAAATTTAATTGTACCTGCAAAATCCATTAGGTAACATTTATAGGGATTCCCAGGTAGCTCAAGAGTTGGACACAACTGAGCGACTGCAGTTTCACTTTTCACTTCCATGCATTGGAGAAGGAAATGACAACCCATTCCAGTGTTCTTGCCCTGAGAATCCCAGGAACAGGGGAGCCTGGTGGGCTGCCGTCTATGGGTTCACACAGAGTCGGACACGACTGAAGTGACTTAGCAGCAGCAGCAGCAGCCAGGTAGCTCAGTGGTAAAGAATCTGCCTGCCAATGCAGGAGACAGATTCGATCCCTGGGTCAGGAAGATTCCCTGGAGAAGGAAATGGCAATCCACTCCAGTACAAGTAAACTTACAATGTGGAAAACGTAAAATTCTTGTTTCTATAGAGGAGGAAATGGAATACATCAGATTATTTTTATGGCATTTAGTGCTCTCATGTAGATTTAGATCTTCTCCCTACCTTCCACAACACTGAAAGGCCTCTCCTCTCCATCATTCTGTGTCTCTTTTTATATGGCTACTTCATTGCCATAACTGTCTACTCTCCAACTTAGTTTGCCAGCTTTACTTTAGTTCAGTATTTTTGGAAAATATTACAGTTGCATATTCTCTCCTCTTATTCAAAGTTCTTCAAAGTTAGAGAATGCCTTCTACTGCTTTTGAATAATCCCAAGACTCTCTAGAACAGTTCTCTTCTTAGACTAGAATCCATTAAATGCTGTTGTTGGGGAGATAAGAATCTATCATGTTTTTAATACTTCTGAAAAATGAGATTCCTTTGCTTCCCTTGGTAACACATACCAAGGTCTATCAGCATCAGGAAATTTGCTTGGGAAATCCCATGGACAGAGGAGCCTGGCAAGTTACATTCCATGGGGTCACAAAAGAGTCAGAAACAACTTAGTAACTAAACCACCACCACCAATATATTTATAGGTTCTAGGGATTAGGACATGGACATCTTTGGAGTGTACAACTATATGTATCAATTTGTTATCTAACAAGCAGATAGTTACCTCAAAACTAACTAACTAATTGAACTGGGAAAATTAATTATATTTCTCAGACCAAGTCTGTCTCCTGCTACTCTCACAACCTCTGTCATTTCATGAAAACATCTGCCTTTGGTTTATAGCTTTTTTTTCAAGTCTTTATTAAATTTGTTACAATACTGCTTCTGTTTCATGTTTTGGTTTTTTGGCCATGAAGCATGTGGGATCTTAGCTCCCTGACCAAGGATTGAATCTGTACCCCTGGCACTAGAAGGCCAAGTCTTAACTACTGTACTGCCAGGGAAATCAGAGCATTAACTATATTTAAGTAATTTGTATTCTTCCTCCATTTGATGTAATTATTCTTTGCCTATGACAGTATTCCACTTTGAGGGCTGAGCCCAAAGAAAACAGTGGGAAATTAAAATCAAATAACACTATTCAGGGTATGCATATATGTAATGAAGCATCTTCTTGATAGCTCTAACAGAATCTAGAAACACTTCCAAAAGGGTCATAACAAAAATATTTTAAGAGCAAAAGTATCCCAGTATGAATACTTTGGACAACAATATTTATTCAGAAACAAATTCTAGCATATATTTTAAAATTATCTTTTCCTCTATTGGAAATTCAGGTATTTTCACACTATTTTCTAATTTCACAATTAAATGTAGGGCTGCCTAAAAATATACTTCTCCCCAAAGTGTTTTTGATAAATGAAAATAAAACAGAAACAAGTTTCTCCAAAATTTTGATAGATACTTCAAGCATGGAAGTACAGATCTTTAAACTGTTACTTCTACTGCATTGCTTGGAATATATTCACTACTATAATCAAAGTGTATTAGAATGCTCACTCAACATGTCAACCTGCTATAGTCAACTATGTCTTTTTTCTAATCTTTCTTTTCAGTAGCATTTTTAAAAGTTCAGTTCAGAGACTATAGCTGACTTGTTAGAGGTCTAGTTGTTAGATCTACTTAAAGATGGCCTGTTTAATTACCTTGTAAAGCACGTAATCACAGAATTGATCCCACAGTGAAGCTTATTATAAGCAAATATATTTAGAAACAGTCAAATAACAAAATTCATATATCTATGTGATTCCTCTGATTGGAAAATAGCCCCATTATATGAAAACTAAGTTCCATCAAGAAAACAAATGGCATACTAGTGAAAGTAAAGCAGAAGCTGGTTGTGTTCCCATGTGTAAAAGCAAAGTGCTACTGATTTTTCAAGCTGACAGTGGAGAAAACTATTACAAACCCGTGTGACCGACTCCTCCTAAAACTTACTAAACAGGGCTTTCAGTAACATCTGACCAGGTCTTTCAACATCATGAACTGCTGCTAAGTCACTTCAGTTGTGTCCGACTCTGTGTGATCCCATAGACGGCAGCCCACCAGCCTTCCCCGTCCTTGGGATTCTCCAGGCAAGAACACTGGAGTGGGTTGCCATTTCCTTCTCCAGTGCATGAAAGTGAAAAGTGAAAGTGAAGTTGCTCAGTTGTGTCCGACCCTCAGCGACCCCATGGACTGCAGCCCACCAGGCTCCTCCGTCCATGCGATTTTCCAGGCAAGAGTACTGGAGTGGGGTGCCATTGCCTTCTCTGCATCATGAACTAAAGTCTTCTAAATAAAACGTATGACTGACAGCCCTCACTCACAGTAAATTACCAATTTATCAAGTAATTACCAAGTAATCTACAAATTGTTTACAAAGAACAATAGATCAAAGTCTTTCCACTAATGCATTAAAAAATCAAATTATGGAAGAGAAAAAAATAAATCAAATTACGGAAACCATAAAATACGACAAACTGTTGAAATGCAGGTATTTATGGCCAAATCCTAAATCTGACACACATCATCAAAGGGTTTGTCTGTTTTTAACATCCTCAAAGTCAAACATCAGCAGTACAATCTATATATCCTGATTCTTGCACTGCCCTAAAGTCAATGTATTCTAAATAAATGGGTATGAGGTTTTTAAGAATTGCTGGACAAGGCTCAAGTATCTACCATAGGGGGAAATACCATCAAGAGAAAAAGGTATAAAAGTCTTTTCTGAGCTATGAATTTCAAATCAAACATGAAAAAGTAAAATTTTAAAAAGGAAAATAATTCATGTTTCAGGGGAGAAGATTAAGAGGTGGTATGTATGCAATAAAAATATAGCTTACATATTTTAATGATGTTAATAAATAGAAAATACATATCAAGTTAATAAAACAAAAGTATAGACACTCAAATTTTATATATTATACATACACACCTATGCTAAGTCACGTCAGTCGTGTCCGACTCTGTGTGACCCCATAGACGGCACCCAACAGGCTCCTCTGTCCCTGGGATTCTCCAGGCAAGAATACTAGAGTGGGCTGCCATTTCCTTCTCCAAGGAAAGAATATAGAATAATTTAAACTGTTCACTGGGATATTTTTCAACAAAATTGCTTAATTACATAATAAAGAGTAAGATTTTACTGAAAAAAGTATGAGAAATTGTACATTACAAATTACATAGTACTTACAGGAAAGTAATTAAAAGATGATGTCCTTATTATCTTCCTGGGATTCCAAATAACTTTATTGTTGCTGTTTTCAGTCATTAAGTCATGTCTGGCACTTTTTCAACCCCATGAACCATAGCCCACCAGGCTCCTCTGTCCATAGGATTTCCCAGGAAAGAATACTGGAGTGGGTTGCCATTTCCTTCTCCTGGGATCTTCCTGACCCAGGGATTGAATCCGTGTCTCCTGCATTGGCAGGTGGATTCTTTACCACTGACCCACCAGGGATGCCCTCTAAATAAGTTAGTTTTTCCTAATTTCAAATACGCAAAAAATAACATGATGTCTAAAAATAATATCAACTAGGTCCACTAATTTCGACATTCCTTTCAGAATGTGCTCAGTTGCTCAAGTCATGTTCAATTCTTTGCAACCCCATGGACTACAGCCCGCCAGGCTCCTTTGTCCACAGAATTTTCCAGGCAAGAATACTGGAGTGAGTTGCCATTTCCTTCTCCAGGGGATCTTCCCCACCCAGGGATGGAACCCAAGTCTCCTGCATTGGCAAGTGGATTCTTTACCATTAGTGCCACCTGGGAAGCCCAATTCAGAAAAGAAAACTTCAATTGTTGTTCTTTGTGTAAATTAAAATGTACTTTACACTTTAGGACTTCCCTGGTAGTAAAGTGGATAAGAACTCGCCTGCCAATGCAGAGAGCACAGATTCGATCCCTGGTGCAGGAAGATTCCACATGCTGTGGAGCAACTAAGTCCCTACGCCACAAATACTGGGCCCAAGCTCTGGTACCTACAAGCTGCAACTACTGAGCCTGTGTGCCACAACTACTGAAGCCTGCATGCCTAAAACATGGCAAAAGATGTTGCCTAGAACATGGCAACAAGAGAAGCCACCACAATGAGAAGCCCACACACCATAACGAACAGTAGCCCCTGCTCGCTGCAACTAGAGAAAGCCTGCACTAAGCAATGAAGGCCCAGTGCAGCTCCCCAAAAAACATACTTTATCTTTGTAAATTAAAATTTACATTTGCTCTCCATGACAGATCCCCAAATCTGGCTATATATCCAATTACCCAGAGAACTTTTAAAACTAAGTTCCTGGGGGAAATTCCCTGGTGGTCCAGTGGTTAGGACTCCACGCTTCCACAGCAGGGGCCACAGGTTTGATCCCTGGTTAGGGAACTAAGATCCCTCAAGCTGCACAGCACGAACAAAAAGTAATAATAATAAAACTGCATTTAAAACATAAATAAATAATAAAAGTAAGTTCCTGAGCCGAAAGTCTGCAGTGGATGCCATGAATCAGTATGCTGCTGCTGCTGCTGCTGCTGTTAAGTCGCTTTAGTCGTGTCCAACTCTGTGTGACCCCACAGACAGCAGCCCACCAGGCTCCCCTGTCCCTGGGATTCTCCAAGCAAGAACACTGGAGTGGGTTGCCATTTCCTTCTCCCATGAATCAGTATATATGATATAATATTATATAAAGCTAATGTTGGTGTATTAAGGGAATTCCTCCTGTGATTCAGCTGGCTCTTGGAATTGATCCCTTATTTCAGGGCTTTTCAAGCTCTACTGTGCATAAAAATCACCTGCAGATGTTACTAAGAGGTAGATTCTGATTCAATAGGTCTGGGGTGAGTCCTGGGGACCTGCAGCTCTAAGTTACCAGGTGATGTCCATGCTGCTGGTCCAGAGAGTACACTTGGAGTAGTAAGACCTCATAGGATCTTTCAGTCTTTCCACATGTGAATAATAAAAGGTATTCCCATATGCAGTTCTTATTACTGAAATATTTTCAAGTTTTACAGAAACATTCTTTAGCATAGCTAGAGTATACAACTTGCAAAATATTTGACACATCTTTACTATGTGTCCTACTACCAAGTGAATGGAAATTATCTCCCCCATTTACAAACAGAATAACACTAAAAGATGAGTGTTACTCCAGTCAAAAGATACAAACTTCCATTTATAAGATAAATAAGTACTAGAAACATAATGTACAACATGATAAAGATAATTAACACTACTCTATGTTATCTATAGAAATGGTTACGGGAGTAAATCCTAGGAGTTCTCATCACAAGGAAAAAAATTTTTCTATTTAATTTTGTATCTGAGATGATGTTCACTAAACTTACTGCTATACTCATTTCATGATGTATCTTAGTTAAATCATTATGCTGTATACTTTAAACTTACACAATGTTGTATGTCAATTATATCCCAATAAAATTGGAAGAAAAAAGCAAACAACAATAACAACAACAAAGGACCAGACAATAAGTATTTTACATTTTGTAGGTCTCTACCCCCAAAAAAGATGAGTGTTACTGAAATCACAATGCAGAGATTAAATTAAAATTTACATAACTTTATACACACACACACACACATATATGCAAAAATGTTTATCACAACCATGTTTATAATAGTAAAATACTGGAGAAAGTCTAGAAGTCCAACAATAGAGGACTGATTAAATATCTTATAAAGGCATCTATCAAAGATAATGATGTAAATGTACAACTACCAGTAATGAAAAGATGTTCATGATTAAGTTTAAAAACAAAGTTTTGTCCAAACCTTATAGTATGGTTCCATGGGGGTGCATACAATCATATATACATTTATTCAAAAGAAAGAGTCCATAAAGATACATGTTAAAATGGTTAAAGCATCCTCAAAGAATTATAATTTCAGGTGATCTTAATGTTTGTTTACTTGAAGGATCTAATATTCCTACTATGACACAGACTTTATAATAAAATTCTTAAAGGGTAAAAAGGGGTGAGAAGAAAATCAAGTAAAGCCCACATAGCACATGCACACATCTTTCAAGAACTACTCTAATGGCTTGACTCCAAACAGTCATCAAGGGACTTCCTATATTCAAAGCACTTCAAATCTTGTTAAAACTGTAGTCTTGCATCCCACCCCAGACTTACAGAATCTGAATCTCTGATGTAGGCTCCTAAATCTGCATACAAAGCAAACAGTGACTCTTAAACACAGTAAATTTTGGAAACAAAAAGATTCCTAGAAATGAAAGGACCAAGATTAAATTTCAACCTATTTAAACGGCAAACTACAGCAAATTCAGAATGGGTGAAATCATGTAACATACCTATACACCACACGAAGCAACCACTGGAATATGAACAACAAAAACCTATATTTAGCAACCAGATTTATTTAATCTTAATTTTAAGCGTCTCTTGTGAACATTGATCATTTCCCATGAGCTGACTGAGGTCACAAAGGTTTTCCTTATGTTTGATCTACATCTGTCTGAAACTATTCCTATTATAACCTTTTCTATGATGTTCTGTCTCTATTTACTCCTACATTAGTTAAAAGTACTATATAGACATTTACTATGGAACCAAATATCTAGATAATTCAACTATTCTTCTGATGCTTTCACTTCTCCTTCCTAAACAACATTCCAGTTGACTAATCCCAGTAGATTCTGGCGATTATTTCATCCAAAGATCCTCTCTGAGGCAAACTCAAAGGCATGGAGAGGAATTTATACTACTAGAAGCCTTCAAAGAAGCAAGGAAAGCATTTCCTGTTCTGAAAAACAGCACATGAACCCCCAAAAGTCTATTGACAGAGAAATGGAAAATATCATACTGAATATATCCCTAACATATCAACTCATAAGGCATACATTTACTAAAAACTTTCAAAATGAGACATTAAGAGTTTTGAGAATTTCCTAAGGTTAATAAATTAGAATCATTTCCCCAAAGAAAGCCAGAACAGACTTTCCCAGCTTTAAAACAGAGAGGCAAACAGTAGGGAAAAAAAAGTTTGGCATGAGCTCCTAAAAGGATTTAAGAAAGGAGCATAACTTCAGGGATGTGGGGACAAGTCCTTCATTTTATTTTAATCCATGATACATTTTAATCCTGGATCACTCAGAAGTCCAGGCCAGCTGAAACTGGAATTTATTAAAACCAAGAAGATTATATACCCACCTGCAGCTCACACCAAGCAACCTCTACCCATGTTTCAGTGTCGAGTCCTTTATATACTGTTTTAAATGCTCCTCTTCCCAGTTCTATGTCAAATTTCAGGAACCTGCCACTAGGAGAAGTAGCTACAGCCTTCATTTCTGCTTCTTCTTCCATCTCCTTTTCATTTTTCTCCTTGAAATAATCTTTTGAGGATTCTGATGTTCCCTTTGAACACTGCTCATATTTAACTTCTTGTCCTCCTCTTAGCACATTTGTAGGAAGCTTTTCTACTCTTGGAATATTTGTTGCAGTCTTTATTCTCTCATCTTTGGAGGAAGATTCAGCAACTTTGTCATCTTCTGTCATCTCAACACTCTTTCGAAAGAATCTTTTCTTTTCTATAGTTTCTCCAGAAGCAGAGAAGGTATTGCTTTTCTCCTTTAGTCTAGCTTCCACTGTCAAAGTTGCTGCAACCTGAGGAACTCTGTTTTCTAATGAAACTCCATCAGGTTTCTCAGAATCTTCTGTGCTAGCTGGCTCCCCTGAATCAGTAGCCATTGTAATTAAGGTTGGCACTAAACTTTTTCCTGTCCCACTCTTCAGTTCAGTTGCATCTCAGGTATCAGAATTATCAGGATGGACTTCCTTTTATATGGTCATATGTTTCCATAGCAACCTGAAGGGGGGGGAAAAGGATATATTAAAATCACCCCACAAAGGAAATCATTAAGGAGAAAAGTCACCTGACTGTTTAATCCCTTTTTTCTTAATAAGAAGTTTGTTCTTTTTCTGTCCAGTCTTAGCAACCAGCAGCCTCCAGGGACTATGTCTTATCTTGTTTACCATTGCAGTCTTCAGTGCCTAGCAGACTACTTGGCATACAGCTCAACAAGTCTTCATACTGTATGAACATTGTTTATAAACCAAGTTCTCAGCCCCTTCTATGAATCTATCATATTTAAAGCAAGTATCCAAACCTTGAATTTGCTTAGCTACAAGGTAATACACAAAATAGGCTTCTCTGGTGGCTCAGATGGCAAAGAAATTTGCCTGCAATGCAGGAGACCATGGTTCAATCCCTGGGTCGGGAAGACCTCCTGGAGAAGGGAAACGGCAACACTCCAGCATTCTTGCCTGGAGAATTCCATGGACAGAGTAGCCTGGCAGGCTACAGTCATGGGGTCACAAAGAGTCGGACATGGCTAAACATGCACACACATAATACACACAATAAGCAAAAATAGCACATAATTTCTCAGTAGGTGGTTTTTTCTAAAATTCTGGAACTAATCCATAGATTTTTTTTATTGTGGCAAAATTTAATCATTGTTAAGTGTACAATTCAGTGGCATTAAATACTCTGACAATGCTGTGCAGTCATCATTACTATCCATTTCCAGAACTTTTCCATCCTTCCAAACTGAAACCTATTAAAACAATAATTCCTCATCACCCCGGACCCTGGTAGTCTCTATTCTATTTTAGGTCCTTGTGAATTTGTTTATTCTAGGTACTTCATGTAAGGACTCATACAATATTTGTCCTTTTGTGTCTGGCATATTTCACTTGGCATAATATTCTCAAGTTTCATTGATATATATATATATATATTATGGCATGTATTTCATAAAAAAGAATTTCATTCTTTTTTAAGGCTGAATAATAATAGTCCATTATATGTATATAACACATTTTGTTTATCCATTCTTCTAGTCAGTGGATTGTTTCCACCTTTTAACTATTGTGAATAATGCTACCATGAACATTCAACAGTAGTTTTGAATAATGAAAACATTATACTTGTCTATTGAGCTTGCCTTCATATTTCAATAGGAAGATTTTAACTACTATCAAATAATAACACATACTATTTAAAAATGGCAAGAAAGACTTAAAATATGTATCCTCTTGAACCAGCAATTCCATTCATAGGAACTTGTCATAGAAAATAGTCAAGAATCTGTGCAAAGATTTAACTGTAAAGACATTCATTACAGCACTTATAATTTGGCAAAACTATAACTAAATATAAGCATAATAGGGGTTTAATTAAGTATTTCAAAATGAGATAGGGTACAGCATTTTAAAAACACTGTAGTAGTGAGACGAAAAGACATTTCCCATATGTCATATGGTTAAATGAAAAAAGAAATATATACAACAAACTTTCGTTACACACACACGATGTTAATTCTGAAAGGTGGAATTATGGACTTTTTTTCTTTCTGCTTTTCTGTATTTTCTAACATTTTCCACAAAGAACATGTGGAAATATGTGGAACATATAAGGGAAAACTGTTTAAAAGGTTTTTCAAATGATTGGTCAAACCAATAGAAAATTCTTTCCTTCTCACCACAAACATACATCACAAAGTTAAGCATGTATATCTGTTATGATATTATATAACCTAGAAGGCAGAATTTGTCATGTTAAACCAAAAATATACAATAACAAATTTGAAAAACTGAAGAAAAACAACTCTAAACTAAAACAAACAAAATTGGGTGACATATCCTAAACTGTTCTATACATTCAACACAATTCCTATCAAAATTCCAGTTGGTTTCTTTAACAAGCTGATCCTAAAATTCATATAAAACTTCAAGGGTCCCAGAATAGCTAAGTTCAAGCAAACCTGAAAAAGAACAGAGCTAGTGGACTCAACCTTTCCAATTTTAAAACCTACTATAAAGCTACAGTATTAAGACAGTGTGGTACCAGCATAAGGATAGATGGATAGATAGGTGGAATAAAAATACAGAGTCCAGAAATAAACACATATATTTGTGGTCGACTGATTTCCAACAAGGGTGCCAAGACAATTCAATGGGGAAAAAACTCTCTGTTCAACAAATGGTGCTAGGACAACTGGATGTCTACATACACAAGAATGAAGTTGGACTCTTGGGAGTCCAGGTTAAGTACGCTTCCTGGAAAAGATGCCTGAACTGAGTCTCAAAGAAAGAAAATTAGCTCATCCAAGCAGAGAGAAGATGACAAGCAAAGTCATGAAATAGCAGAACAAGTATATAAACAATTCACTAGCAATACTAGACCTGGTGGCTCAGACAGTAAAGAATCCATCTGCAATGCGGGAGACCTGGGTTCAATCCCTGGGTTGGGAAGATCCCCTGGAAGAGGGCATGGCAATCCACTCTAGTATTCTTGCCTAGAGAATCCCCATGGACAAAGGAGCCTGGCAGGCTACACTCCATGGGGTCACAAAGAGTCGGACATGACTGAACGACAAAGCACAGCAATACTAGAAGCAGGAAGATGAGGACAAAGAGCAGATAGTCACCAAGGATTTCTACGATATACAATGTAAAACAAGATCAGTTAGAGAGCTACTGTAATAATCCAAGGAAGAGTTGCTGAGGTTTGAGTGAAAATAGTGTCAAGAGGTAAGATATATTAACGAAGTACTAAATACAAGATTTACTATCTGAATGAATATGACTGTGAAGGAACAGGAAGAGTCTATGCTAACTCCTAGAAATTTGCCTATCAGATGACACAGCTAGGACAGAGCTAAGAAACTAATAGCTCATGATGTGCTACATGAGGTTACACTGCGAAATTAATAGATTTTGAAAGTCAGTAAGACTAGTATTACCTGCAAGTGGGAAAAGGTAACTAACAATGCCTCATTTAGGTAGAGATATTTTTAACTTATTTTTAGACTTGGAAAAAGACGTGCAAGAATATACAAAGAATCTAGTATACCCTTCACTCACATCCCCAAATGTTAACATTTTAGATTGGACATTCTTAAGACTAACTCTATCCACTTCACCTAACTAAAGGTAACTTATTCAGAAACCTCAAAAGCAAAGATCCATAAGACAAAAGGACTGCTGCTGCTGCTGCTAAGCAGACAAAAACAGGTCTGTATGTTTCGAATCAGGTGTGTTCCATTTGTACTGAGAACACCACAGAATGAATTATCCAAAGTCCATTGATTTTAATACGTGTTTTGGTTTGTAAACAAACTATAGTAATTTCTTGCACATTTTTGGAGATTAATCATATAAAGAATTTATGTATCTGCTTCTAGATACAACATGTAAATAAAAATTTCATTCACAAGAAAAAAAAAAAAAGAAAGAAAAGCCTTCAAGATTTTTTAAAGGCAGAACCTCTTTTTTTAAAAAATATGAAATCTCACTCAGAACCCTAATATAAAAATAGAGGGGCAAGTAGTGCTGCCCTGGTATAACAACTATAGTTATAATGTCTGGTCACCTGGTTTCCCAAACCATGGAATAAGCAGCAGCAAAGAAGAGAGATGAGGAAATCAGTGTTCCTTTAGTCTTAAAAACCAACCCCTAAGACAAAAAATATTACTAAAAACAAAGAACACTTTATAAGCATGGAAAGATTAATTCATCGGGACAATGTAACAATTATAAACATATACACATCTAACAACAGAAGCCCAAAATATATTAAATAAAAACTGATAAAACCAAAGAGAGAAATAATTCAGTAGTAATAGTAGGAGATTTTAATACCCTATTCTCACTACTGGGGAGATAGATAAACTAGACATAAAATAATCAAGAATCTGGAAAACTTGACCAATAGTATCAGTCAACTTGAACTAACTGCCATCTATAGAACACTCCACCCAGCAAAAACAAAATACACATTATTTTCAAGTACACATGGAAAAATCTCCAGAACAGATCATGTACTATGCAATAAATCTCAAAAAATTTAAAAGAACTGAAACCAAAGTATACTCTCCTACCACAAAATAATTAAATTAGAAATGAACAGAATAAGTGTATATAGATCAGTAGAATAGAATTGAGAGTCTGATCAACTGCTTTTCAGTGGAGCGGTCAAGACAATTCAATGGGAAAAGAAGAGTCTTTCAAAAAATGTATTGGGACAACTGGATATCCACATACAAAAGAATAAAGTTGGACTCTTACCTCACACCATACAAGAAATGAACTCAAAGTGGAACATGGACTTAAATGTAAGAGCTAAAACTACAAAACTCTCAGAAGAAAACATTAAATTCTAGGGACTCTGGGTTATGCAATAAAATTATGAAATCATACTGTACCGAGGTACAAGTGATAAAAGAAATACAAGTGATAAAAGAAAATTGAGAAGGTGGACCACTCATTAGAGAAATACAAATAAAAATCACAATCAAATACTATTCCATACCCATGATGATTACAATAAAAAAGACAAGACAGTTACAAGTGTTGCTAAGGATATAGAGAAAATAGACCCCTAATACACTGCTGGTGGGAATGTAAAATGGAACAGAGTCTGGCAGTTCTTCAACAAGTTAAACATAGAGTTACTATATGAATACCCAAGAGAAAGGAAAACTTATGTCCACATAAAAACTTATACATAAGTGTTCACAGCAGCACTACTCACAATAGCTGAAAGGTGGAAACAATTTAAATGTCTAACAACAGCTGGATAAACAAAAATGTGTTATATTCATGCAATGCAATATTATTTGGCAATAAAAAGAAAGGAGGTATTGATACATGCAACAGTAAGGATGAACCTTGATAATATTATGCTAGGTGAATGAAGCCAGAGGAAAGACCACATACTGCATGGTTACATTTATTTATATGCATTGTCTAGAAAATGCAAATCTATAGAGACAGAAAATAGATTACTTGCTGCCTTAGGCTGGGGCATAGGAACTGGACTGACTGCAAACTAGCACAAGAAAACTTTCGGGGGTGATGAAAATGTTCTAAAATTAGATTGCAATCAAGGTTATACAACTGGATAAATTTGCTAAAAGCCACTGACACTTATACTGGTGAATTTTATGATATATAAATTATATCTCAATAAAATATGTCCTTTAAGAATCTTCAATATTGTGACTAAAATCAAAGCCATCATAATATCAAATATATCTTTTTAAAACTATACTCTCTACCTCCCCCACCACCACCCCCACCCCATTCTAACCACTCTCCTCATCTTTTGCCTGGCCTCTTGGGTTAAGAATCATTGGTCTGAAGGGAAAAGACCTGATAACAATAAAATGTAATAGCTGGTGGCCTAAGGGTAAACAATGAATAAGAAAAACAAACTTTTAAAAAACAGGTAAAGAACTTCACTAAGCAGAGTATATCAGTGGCCTTTTCATCATGTATCCAATAGCTGCTGCTGCTAAGTCACTTCAGTCGTGTCCGACTCTGTGCGACCCCATAGACGGCAGCCCACCAGGCTCCCCCATCCCTGGGATTCTCCAGGCAAGAACACTGGAGTGGGTTGCCATTTCCTTCTCCAATGCATGAGAGAGAAAAGTGAAAGTGAAGTCGCTCAGTCGTGTCTGACTCTTCGCGACCCCATAGACTGCAGCCCACCAGGATCCTCTGTCCATGGGATTTGCCAGGCAAGAGTACTGGAGTGGGGTGCCATCGCCTTCTCCATCCAATAGCTACTTAACCATAAAAAAGAGTTTCAGAACTCAGGCTTCGGAGTGGGAGAAACCTGGAATCAATCATGGTTCTGCCTCTCACTCCTCAGAGACTTGGGGCAAATTACTTAACCTCGTTCATTTTTTATTTCATTTGTAAAATCTCACAGGACTATCATGAAAATAAAATGGAAATATACATGTAAAGTACTTAACACAGTGCCCAGCACAATATAAAAAAAATAAATGGAAGCTTTTATTTCCTACATCTTACTAACCCCTAAGGGAAGCACTATACTAAAGCACAACTCAACAATACTCAAGAAAACATAAAATGATTTTTCAGAACACTATTTAGTAAGGCTGAAAAGTATATAATACGTTCTTTTAAACCTTTCCAGTAAGAAACCATGGTGGCATTGCTAAAGGGATACGATCAGGATAATATCTCTTCCACACTCAGCAGTGCAGAAACATAGCTCAGTGACAAGGGATTGAAAATCAGGCCTCAAACCTGAAATTTCTTTACCGAGTACAACAGCTATGTATCATAACCTACATGTGACCATTTTTTCCTTCATATAATGATAACACATTGATTTAAGCCCTAGGAATATGCATAAAGACAATCACAAAAGCACTTCTATAGAGAAAGCCTCTATAGGGAAAATCTCATAAATCTGTGTCCCGTATCTAATCCTTCAATATATTTGATATACAAGCTTGGAGCATTTCAGTTAAAAGCTCAAGATAATTTCCCCCCATAAGCATATCATGGTTGTATCCATGGGAAATCCAGCATACAATCAGTATTTAGTCAGTGACTCAATAATTTCTTCAACTTTTGGAACCAGCAACTGTAAGACTGAATCTATAAATAGCCAGAAATGTGGCTTCCCTGGTGGTCCAGTGGTTACATGTCCTCTTTGCAATACAGGGGACTTGGGTTTGATCCCTGGTTGGGGAACTAAGATTCCACGTGTTGCAGAGCAATTAAGTCCGCACGCCACAACTACTAATCCAATGTGCCACAACTGGAGAGTCTGTGCACAGCAACGAAAAGATCCTGCATGAGGCTACAAAGATCCTGCATGCCGCAACTAAGACCCAACACAGCCAAATAAATTAACAAATATATTTTTTAAAATAAGGAATGAGAATTATATAATAAAATTTTCCAAGAACAATTCTCTCTCTCATACACGTGTGTTCATACCAATAAACACTCTAAGTGCCAAGCACCGGGTTAGGGTCTGTGGCTAAAAGAACAAAAGTCAGTCTTTGTCCTCAAGGAGCCTATAGTTTTACAATCTTAAAATATACCTCTGTTGACTTCTAGTTCAAGACAATGAACTGAACACCTATGTCTCTTGTACTTTCCAAGACTCTGAAAAAGTGATGGTAAGAGTACAGAAGTAAAATTACAAGTTAAGGACAGGAATGGAAAATGGCATAGCAAATACAAGATTTCAACAATTTATGACAGAAAGCAGACAAGAAAGAACTGGCTGATAATACAAATCAAAGGAATGCTACAACCTAAAATATGAAATAGAAAGGGTTCCAACCCAGGAGGAAGCAGACTTACAGGGCAAAACCCCAGAGGGGTTCCACACTCAAAGAAGACTGATCCTAAAGAGGGCTAAAATGAGAACAGGCTAAATACATGGATTAACTGAAGCTCTGAATTATGACAGTTGATGAACTCTCCCCCCAAAATAAATTCCTGCATACACAATACCGAATTCAACAAACTAGGAAGAATGAACAACAGCAAGGAAGAATAAGGGCACCCTAGTACAAAGCCCTCTGCCCTCTGGCATTTGGGCCCTCCAAGTGTAAAAGCCAGCTGCCCACACACTCCCCCCGAAACCAGTTGACATCCCTGCCTAGAAACACGGAATTCCCAGTCAGCCCTTCTACTAGTTCGTTATTTAATACAAACAGAATCAGGAGGCAGCCATTTGAAGAAAACCTATATAACACAGAAGAGAAAGAACAGAGAAAATGTCCTTGGAAGAGCTGAAATAATTCAAGAAATCATTTTAAATTTAATTTTTAAGATATAACCATAAGATTCAAAAATCAAAGAAAGAGGTATATAATGAACAGGTTCACTCCCAAATCTGTTTCCTATCCATTCAATTCCCCCCAACTCTCTCCACAAATAACCACTCATTAGATTTTCTGTAGCTCTCCAGAGTTTCTTAGGGCAAATAAGCAAATATATGTTCTCTCTCCTTTTCTACATGAAAAGTAGCATAATACGTATCAAGCATTTTTTATAGTCAGAATAACTTAAAATACTTTTTTCCTGGTCAGTACACAGAGGTTCCTTCATTCTTATTTTTATATCTATATAGTAATAGTATTTGATTATTTGCTATGACAGACAAAATTGAATATTTCATTTCACATACATGTATGTCTGTGTATATACATGTGTGTATTGTGTGTGAATGTAAATTCCCTGAAGTGGGACTGCTGGCTCAAAGGAAATTTGCACATTTACCTTTTATTGAAATACACTAATATATCAGTAAGAGTACACAAAATTCATGTGTATCTTTATATAATGCTGCCAAACTGTCTGCCACAGCATTGTACTGATTTAAACTCCCACCAGCAATGTGTGAAAGTGTCTTTTACCCCAGAGCCTTGACAACAACAATAAAAAAAGGTGCTGTCAAACATTTAGATTTTTAACACTCTGAAAGGTTTTAAACAGGAATCACAGTGTGGTTTCAATTAGCATTTATCTCATGAGTGAGGTTAAGCATTTTTCACATAAACAATAGAGTCAGGAATAAACCAAGAATTGCTATTATCACTGCTAACACTTAAGGAAATAAAACATGTCATACAAATACTGGAAAGTAAGAGACAAAACTCAAAACTTGCAGATTATATGAATATCTATCTAGAAAATTTAAGCAAATTCAACTAAAAAAAACATGATAGGAACTAACAACAAAGGTCAATAGAAACATTAAATGCAAAATCAAAAAATAAATCAATACCTTTGATACACATCAGCAATAATCAATTAGAAAATATAATTTAAAAAACAACTATCCTAAGGTAAAGGCTCCAGGGGAAGATGGCACCAGGAGAGGGCAGGAAGGGTGTCCTGAAAGAAAGGCAGGTCACTGCAATTACTATATATATATATATATGTATATATATATATGTATATATATATGATATATATATACACACTCATAAGAGCAACAGAGCTATAAAATATTAATCTAGGAATAAACTCAAAAAGAAATATGCAACACCTATATAAAGAAGACTAAAATTTTTACTGAAGTACATAAGATACACCTTTCTTTGTTTGAAAGACCCAATATTAGCATCTTCAGAAACCCTCCTCTGAGATTATCCCAAAGTCAATGTAAGTCCAACAGAAATCCCAAAGAGATGTTTTTGTCCCAAACTGACAAATTGATTTGAAAAGAGTACAAGGAAAGCCAAGAAAATCTTGAAGAACAATGAGAGTTTGCCTTACCAAATAATACTTACAGCTATAGTAAGTTAAACAATGTGCTTTCATCACAGAAATACACAACTGGACTAATGGAGAACAATCAGTAGAGAAACAGACACATGTATGTATAGCAAGGTACTCCGTGGTAAAGATAGATTTCAAATTTATGAGGAATAGATAGCATAATAAATGATGTCAGAATAACTGGCTATCCATTTAGGGGGAAGAAGTTAAAGCCCACTTAAAACCAGTCACAAAAATAAATTTCGGATAGATTAAAGAGCTAAACATAAAAAAAAAAAAACTATGTAACTATTAAAAAATATGGCAGAATATATTTCTAACCTGAAGAAAGGCTTTCTTAAAAAGATAAAAATAGGAAGACCATTAATAACAATGACAAAAAAAATACATTTGGCCATTTGACCATGAACTAGGTTAAAAGATAAGCAACAGACTGGGACTGGAAGCAAACATCTGCAACATGCATAGCAAAGCGTTAATATCCAGAATATATAAAGAACTAAAAAATCAGTAATAAGAAACATAAATAGACAATACATGCATGGCAGAGGGATGGCTCAAACTCCTTAGTAAGCAGGGAGATGCAAATTCAAACAATTCAATATCATTTTTTGTCTATTAGGTGAGAGAAAATTACATTATCTGTTACTATCACATTTTGAGTGTGTGAGAAATTTAGCACACCATGCACTGTTGACAAATAAACTGGAATAGCCTTTTCATATGGCAAATTCCAAATATCTAGTGCATACTTGTCATCCAACAATTCCACTTCTTAGTACTTACATGACAAATATTCCTGTATGTATACAAATATGTATGTACAAGGATTTTTTTACTGAAGGGCTTTTTATTGTTTGTAACAGCAAAAAAATGAATAAAATTTACATATTCATCCATAAGAGAAAGGTGAAATAAAAATGTACTACGTAATAATATGCATCTGTTTAAAAACTGAGAAATGGTTATACAGATGTATAAAAAGTCTCCCACACATATATATATACTGTTAAGAAAAGTAAGTTGTACAACACATATATCTATATATCATATATACATATGTTTTATATATATATATATACACACATATATAAAAACAAACAAAACTTTATGTTTCTAAACGTACTCATATATGTGTAAATGCATATTAAAAAGACTGGAAGGATATGCTCTAAACTGATTCTAGTGGTTAAAGAAGCATGTAGTATGAAATACTATGTCTCCTTTAAAAAGAACAAAGTCAACATACATATACTTACATGAAAGCCTTAACACATATACTTTGGGAAAAAAATAAGTCATAAAATACATTTTATTTGCATATGCACATACATATACATGTAAATACAGAGAAAAAGGACTGTACAAGTTCATATTCAACTCTTAATAATGATTACACACTGGGAGGGCAGGAAATTGGGTAAAGGAGGACTTGAAGGTTTTAATCTACCTCTGTATTATTTTAATTCATAAAAGCAGAATTGTCCATCAATAACCTGTACCAAGAACCAGTTAAAGATATTATAATTTCTTAAAATAACTGAAGGAAGGACAAAACAAATTAGGTATGTACAACTTATATCCAAATAAATATTCTCAGTTAACACTTACTGAATGCTTTGGGCTAAGCACTCTAAGTCCTTTCATGCATTTTCTCATGTAATCGTAAGAATCTTAAGATAAAATTATCCCCATTTTACAACTGAGAAAACTAGGCTCAAAAAATTAAGTTAAACTTTCCTAAGATTACACAGCTAGTAAAAACCAAGGACAAAATTAAACCCAGGCAACTGACTCCCAAATCCACTCGTGTGTGTGTGTGCATGTGTGTGTAAATCACTTCAGTTGTGTCTGACTTTTTGTGACACTATGAATCCTAGCACACCAGGCTCCTCTGTCCATGGGATTCTCCAGACAAGGATACTGGAGTGGGTTGCCATGCCCTCCTCCAGGGGATCTTCCTGACCCAGGGATAGAATCCCCATCTCTTAACGTCTTCTGCACTGGCAGGCAGGTTCTTTATCACTAGCGCCACCTGGCAAATCAATATAGGGCCACACATAATTTGGAGCCACATGTACACACTATACATAATCCTGAACTGTACAGATACATACATTAGATAACCACATCACAGCCCTTGGGAGTTTATAACTGTCTTCGTCCTCATTTCCATCTTCCAGTTTTGTTTGGCAAGGTCATTCCCTCAATTAAAGATGCTCATTTTATGTGAAAATATTTCTGGATCCACATTAGAAAAAGAATCTAAATCATCTCCATCTTCCTTAAACAATCTCTATCTACCAATCACCTACCCTTAATCCCTAATTACCACTTTATGCAGTTTAATCCTTCACAACAGTGGTAGCCAAACTATATACAGCCCTCAGGCCAACCTACCTTACCTCCCAGCCTGTTTCTGTGAAGCAGGTAAGTTGAGAAAGATTTTTACATTTTTAAATGGTTGAAAAACATCATAAGAAAAATGGTATTTCATGACATGAAAATTATTCAAAATTCATATTTCAGTGTTCATGAATAGCATTTATGAACACAGCCACTTTCATCATTTATATATATCTATGACTGCTACACAGAAGAGCTGAGTGGTGGCAAAAGAGATTCCATGGCCCACAAAGCCTAAAATGCTATATTCACTATCTGGTCCTTTATGGAGAAAGTTTATCAAATCTCGATTTACAGTTTTCAAAAGAAGTTCATCTATTTAACTCATTACTCCTAACAACAACCCTGAGAGCTACTTGGTATTTGCCTGAATTCTGAAAATTAAGAAGGCTCAAAGAAGTTTAGTGTCTTGCCTGTCACAGAGCTAGTAAGTAAAGGCAGAATTCTGGAACCCAAGTTTTCTAGCTTCAAATCCAACATAATTTTTACCACACTACCACTTTCAAAGAACCCAACCCCTTCTGATTAATCAATGAGTTTAGACATTTGGTGCTAAAATTTACCAGATGGGGAGGGACTGGTAAAAGCTTTAAACTGGTCAGAAAACATGTCTCAATTGACTCCAAAAATAGATGAATAGGATACATTGCATTTCACATGTAGTTGTGTAATTTACAAAGTATATTGTTTCATTTAATTTGCAAAGAAACCCTGCTAAATAGGTAGTGCTTTTGTTTAGTAACAAATAAGGAAACATACAGACTTGCAAAAGATTATACTAAGGCAAGACCAGAATCCAGGCTGACCCCTACTCCAATGACAGTTCCGACAGTTCTATTCGGGAACATTGTCTCTTCTCACAAGGAATGTACCTGTTGTTTTCTTTTTTTTTCCCCCTTAGAAATAAAAAGCAGTTAACTTAAAAAAAAAAAAAAAGAGCATTTAAGAGAAAGAAATGAAAGCTTTATTTTAGAAAGGATAAACTAACAATTTAACAAAATAATACCAGAAGGGATACTCTTTAACATCTGGATCTCTGTTCAAAGTCACCTTCTCAAAGAAGCCTGACAAAATAACCATGTGAGCCAGAGGCTCCCCACAACACCCCAACACTCTTTAAAATTTTTTCTTCTTAGCATTTATTTTCTGAAATATTTGCTGACCATATGTTGCCCTCCACTGTAATGTAAGCTCAAAGATAGCAGGGCCATTGCCTGCTTTGCTTCCTTTCATCCATCCTCAGCACATCAATCCAGGCATACAGGAGGAACATAATAAATATTTGTTGAATGAATGGTAGAACCTACATGTACATTGGGTAAATCATATTCTGTAACTCACAGATTCAGAATAAGTTATCAGCATATTTGAAACATTCCTTAGCAAATGAAATACACATCTTCAATAAGAGCTTTTTCTCTTGCCAGAAAGACACCATCAAAGACGAATTCAATGGAAATGCCACAATTGCCCAGCAGGACAAAAATTATTCTCTGGGTAGCAGTGGATATAATGAGCTGAACTAGCACCTTATAGATCTTAAGACTGATTAAGCAGATTTTTCATTCTTGTATTAAAACACATCCTCTAATTTAAAAATTCTAATTACTGTCTCTATTTTAATTATACTTAACTAGAGGCTGAGGTTTAAGAATTGTGCTGTGCTAAATTTTAATTCTCATTTTTACAAGAAACCAAACTCAAATAATCTTACATTATCCCAATAATATATGATGAATGTAGCCCAAGCTACAAGTAAAAAGTCTCCACACGGTACTAACTGTTAAATGTTTTCATCAAGAAGTTGGCTCACAAACATAAGCTATACAACACACACACATAAATTACTTTCAGCATAAACCTAATATCAATTTCTGGTAATTAAAAACTAAATCTACTTTTTTCCCCAGTAAGTAGAGATTTCACCCTACACAAACAATTTTAAAACCACAATAATATTCTTTACATAAAACATCACTCATGGGAAATTCCCTGGTGGTCCAGTGGTTAGAAATCCATGCTTTCACTGATGAATGTGAGGGTTCAATTCCTAGACAGGGAACTAAGATCCCACAAGCCATGAGGTGTAGCCAAAAAAAAACAAAAAACAAAACAAAGGGGGAAATAATCACTTATGTAACTTTAGCATAAGGATCGGAAAAGGCAATGGCACCCCACTCCAGTACTCTTGCCTGGAAAATCCCATGGACGGGGAGCCTGGTGGGCTGCCGTCTATGGGGTCACACAGAGTCAGACACAACTGAGCACCTTCACTTTCACTTTTCACTTTCATGTATTGGAGAAGGAAATGGCAACCCACTCCAGTGTTCTTGCCTGGAGAATCCCAGGGACAGGGGAGCCTGGTGGGCCGCCGTCTATGGGGTCACAGAGTCGAACACGACTGAAGCAACTTAGCAGCAGCAGCAGCAGCCCCAGCAGCATAAGGATCATCTAGTTTGCCATACTGAAGTTTCCTGATCATAAAAGTCTCATTGATTCACAAAGAGTTTTAGAATCCCCATACTTCAAATACAAGACATGACCTTCAAAATGCATTTAAAAACAGTTCTTCCCCACAACTACCAAGAGTGATTAAGTATCACCACAAATAGCTTTAACATAGATGTATAGTACTATTATGTATTTTATAGTTTAAAAATCTTCAAGTTAATCCACATGCAAAAGAATGAAGTTGAACTCTTATCTCATACCAGATACAAAAATTAACTCAAAATGGATGAAAGACCTAAATATTAAAGCCAAAAACTACAAAACTCTTCAAAGAAAATATAAACCTTCATGATCTTGGATTTGACAGTGGTTTCTTAAATATGACACCCAAAGCACAAGCAATAACAGAAAAAAATAAACTGGACTTCATCAAATTTCAAAACTTTTATGCACCAAAAAACACTATAAAGAAAGTAAAAAGAGACATACAGGCACATGAAAAGATGCTCAACATCACTAATCATCAGGGAAATACAAATTAAAACCATAATGAGATATCACCTCACACCTGTCAGAATGACTATTATCAAAAAGAAAACAAATAACAAGCATTGGTGAGGATGTGGAAAAAAAGGGAAACGTCATGCACTGTTGGTAGAACTGTAAACTAGTACAGCCACTATGGAAAACAATATGGAGATTTCTCATAAAATTAAAAATAGAAGTATCATACGATCCAGCAATTCCATTTCTGGGTATTTATCCAAAGAAAACAAAAACACTGATTTTAACATATAATATGCACCACTATATTCATTATGGCATCATACATAATAGCCAAGATATGGAAGCAACCTAAGAGCCCCTCAACAGATAAATGGATAAAGTAGATGAGGTATGTATATATATAGATAAATAGATAGATAGATATAGATATATATATACACACACCACACACACACACACAATGGAATATTACTCAGCCATAAAAATAATGAAATCTTGCCATTTCAACATGGATGGAGCCAGAGGGTATCATGCTAAGTGAAATAATTCAGAGAAAAAAAGCAAAACAAATGAACAAACATAACAGAAACAGAGTCACGGACACCAAAAACAAATTGCCAGAGGGGAGAAGGTTGCGGGGAGGGGAGAAATAGGTGAGAATGATTAAGAAGTATAAACTCCCAGTTGCAAAGTAAATGAGTCACACATATGAAATGTACAGTGTGGGGAATATAGTTGATAATTATTTAATATCTTTGTATGGTGACAGATGAACTAGACTTAATCTTGGTGATCATACTGCAATATATAGAAATACTGAATCACTATGTTGTGAACCAGGAACTAACACAGTGTTGTAGGCCAATTATACTTCAAAGACAAGCAAACAAACTCATAGAAATAGAGATGAGATTTGTGGCTACCAGAGGTGATGGTAGGGGAAAGGGGAATTAGCTGAAGGTAGTCAAAAAGTACAAATTTCCAGTTATAAGATAAATAAGCACTAGGGCTATAATCTGCCTGCAATGCAGGAGACCTGGGTTCGATTCCTAAGTCGGGAAGATCCCCTGGAGAAGGAAATGGCAACCCACTCCAGTATTCTTGCCTGGAGAATCCCATGGACAGAGGAGCCTGGTAGGTTCCCAGTCCATGGGGTTGCAAGAATCGGACATGACTTAGTGACTAAACCACCACCACCAGGGATATAATATTTAACATGATAAAAAATAAGGAGGGAGGTGGGAGGGGGGTTCAGGATGGGGAACACGTGTATGCCCACGGCGGATTCATGTTGATGTGTGGCAGAACCAATACAATATTGTAAAGTAATTAGCCTCCAATTAAAATAAATAAATTTAAATTTTAAAAAAGAATAATAATATATGGAAAAAAATAATTAGTACTGTTGTATGTCACACATGAACTTTTTTGGTTTGTTTTTTGGCCATGCCACGCGGAATGCAGGATCTTAATTCCCCAAACAGGGATTGACCCCGTACCCCATGCATTAAGAGCATGGAGTTTTAAGCACTGGACCTCCAGGGAAGTCTCCATGAAAGTTGTTACGAGAATAAACCCTAAGACTTCCCATTACAAGGAAAAAAATTTTTTTTCTATTTCTTTAACATTGTATCTGTATGAGATGATAGGTGTGCACCACCTGATGTGAAGAGTTGACTCATTTGAAAAGACCTGATGCTGGAAAAGACTGAGGGCAGAAGGAGACGGGAAAGACAGAGGATGAGATGGTTGGATGGCATCACTGACTCAATGGACATGGGTTTGGGTGGTCTCCAGGAGTTGGTGATGGACAGGGAGGCCTGGCGTGCTGCAGTTCATGGGGTTGCAAAGAATCGGACACGACTGAATGACTGAACTGAACTGAAACCTACTACAGTAATCATTTCATGATGTCTGTAAATCAAATCACTATTTTATCTCAATAAAACTGGAAAATAGATAAACACAGAGTGGAAAAAATTTACAATCATATGTCTGATCAGGCTCTAGTATTGACAATATATTTTATAAAAACTCTTACAACTCAACAATAAAAAGATAACCAAATGTAAAAATGAGCAAGGACTTAGACATTTCTTAAAAGAAGAGATTTAAATAGACATGAGCACATGAAAAGATGCTCCACAGCACTAGTTATTAGTAAAATGGGAATCAAAACCACAATGAGATATCACAAAACACCCACTAGATGGCCATAAAACACACACATACACACACACACACACACACAAACACAAAATCCAAATGTAACAAATGCTGGGGAAGATATAAAAAAATTAGAACTCTTATACATTGGAGGTGGAAATGGTGGAAAACATTTTGATGGTTCCTTAACAAGTTAAACATAGAATTACCATACCTCTACATATCCAAAAGAAGTGAAAGCAGGTGTTCAAACAAAAACTTGTACACAAATACTCACACATCATTGTTCACAAAAGCCAAAAGGGAGAAAAATGCCAAATGTCCATTTTGAATAAACAAAATGTAGTATATCCGCACAATGGAATATTATTCAACCATAAAAAAGAATGAAGTACTGATACATGCCACAATGAGAATGAATCTCAAAAATATGCAAAGTGAAAGAATCCAGACACAAAAGGCTACGTATTGTATGAAATATCTAGAATAGACAAATCCATAAAGACAGGAAATTAGTGGTGACCAAGGACTGGGGGAAAAGAGGAATGGGGAGTGAATACGTAATGAGCATAGGCTTTCCTTTTCGGGTGATGAAAATGTTTTGGAACTATATATGCAACATTATTAAGGTATTTAATGCAATTAAGAATTGTACACTCCAAAACAGTAAATTTTATGTTATGTGAATTTTATCACAATAGAAAGTTATAAGGTTAAAACACAGAAGATTTCTTCATTTCTATTTTCTAAAAAGTTCATGAAAAAAATAATATATTCCTTGAAGGGGCAATAAAGGTACACTTGCAGTAAGTTAATCTCAACATTTTCCAAACCAAATACCTCATAAGAAGCTCTACCAAAACAATTAAAACTGGCATCAGGACTTCCCTGGTGGCAAAGTGGATGGCAATCTGCTGGCCATCCACTGGCAGGGGACACAGCTTTGATCCCTGGTCCAGGAAGATTCCACATGCCACAAAGCAACTAATCCCGTGTGCCACAACTACCGAACCCATATGCTGCAACTACAGAAGCCAGTGCACCTAGAGCCAGTGCCCCACAATGAGAAGTCTCCACAATGAGAAGCCCTTGCACTGCAACGTCGAGTAGCCCCTGCTCACTACAATGAGAAAGTAACGAAGACCCAGCACAGCCAAAAAATAAAACAAATAAATAAAAATTTTAAAAACTGGCATCAAATTCTACTTTGAAGCTTTGGGAATTTCTGTATGAATACCTTTATAGATGTTCTTTACAGTCATCAAATATCTCCTAAAAGTACCATAAACTTTATGATCTCAAACAAAAATGGAAAAGACCCACACCTCTGAAAGTATTCTGGTTTTTAGCCAAGAGACATAATCAAGTATATCTGCAAACAGAGTTGGTCTACTTATACTAAGATGGGACAGTGAGGAAGGAAGGGATTTTTCTTACACACTACCCCTCCCCCCTCACACACAAACATACACACAAAAATGTAGGCCTTCCCTTATTTTTAAGTAAATTACTGGACTGGAAATTTAATAGTAATATAACAGTTCTCATCTTTACTTCTGACTACTTTGATTCTGTGCAACCACTGGCTTTATCATTTCCTGGCTAAGTGACAGACACCTAAATGAAAGAAAATTCCCCTAGGGAAGAAAGGTAAAGTCCACATTACAAAATTTTAACTCCTAAAACACTATAGAATAATTACATCAATGAATGTAGACTTGTGATACAGGGATCAACATTGGCCTAGAAGTCAGAACTCCAGGATAGACCACTTACTTACTAGGGTGAGTCTTATTTTTCTGAGCCTTGTTTTCTTTCTCAGGAAAGGAAAATAACTTTCCTGCCTGCTTCCCAAAAGAAGTACAGTAATAAAAATATGTACAAGGTGTGATAGGACCACTAAAGAGGGGCACCTAACCTAGCCTGATGGAGGATGCTGGGAAAAGGAAAAATGGGGGATCAGGAAAGGCTTTCATGAATAATGACAGAGGTCAGTATAAAAAGAATGAATTAAAACTTAATGGGAGGGAGAGAGAGAGAATTCCAGATTTGGGGTGGGAGGGGGGCAGGATCAGAAGCAAAGCCAGAGAGATGAACACCACAAATCTGCTTATGCTGTTCACTCCTTGGTAAATAGTCAAAGGCTCCTAACTCTGCAGGGTAGTCCTTCACTCCAGCCTCAACCTGAGATTCCAGCCTTATCACATTCCATTCTCCAAATATACCATGCTTACACTCCCTGCCTCAATACTTGAATGTTCTTCCACTCCAGGAACATCTAGTTTTGAAACTGGGAGACCAGCTTGCCTGCCAGAGTTGGTGCAACATTTCCAGGCTTTCATGGTGCTTTTATACTTTTATTCTACTGCTTAGTATACTAAGTATTCATTTAATCAAAGAGAATATGAACGAAGTATTAACTTTTTAAACTCTGGGTAGCCAAAACAAGGATTACACTCTTTCCAACATCAAAGCAGAATAAAAGAAAAAGGGCATGGGAAAGTTCTCAAATTTGCAATATTTCCAAGATAAATGAATATGTCATTAAAGTATGTAAAAAGTAAGCATGAAAAGTTGGAAACCCATAAACTATTAATCTTGACCCAGAACAGAATGAGACCATCACAAGACATCCTTACCAGAAGATATGAATTTAGAGAACAGCATGTCCACGTAATCTGCAGTGATTTAAACTCACGCCAAAAAGTGTCAATTTTCAAACAAGGTAAATTCAGATTAATGGAAAAAAATCACATATAATTATTTTAGCATTCAAAATAGGTATTTTAGCTATCCTTTAATGCAAGGTATCTTTCCTTTGGAGTGCCGACTTTAAAACAATTTTTAAATTCATCAACCCAAACGACAGAGACTGTCTAGAAGACATCTACTGCTTTGTTGTCACATATGGAGACCTCTTTAAAAGTTCTCTTGGTATTACAATTTACTACAGATGAAAAACAGGTAACAATGCCTCCCCAAATTGAGTGTAATCATCACTATACAGAAGATTTCCACAACTTAAAGGCTACTTATCATACAATTGCTTCAGTCCACAGTAACTCTTATGAAGTAATAGCCATACCACTTGCATCTGTTTTGAGGATTCAATCTCATTTTAACAAGATCTATCAAGTCTCAAGATAGGGAGATACACACGTGCAGGTTATCCACCCACAACCCACTACGTAAATGTTTCACCATTCTTAACTAGACAAAACCTCGTACAGTACAGTACACCACACCACTTTCATACTAACCTCACCATACCATCTCCTTCCCATCCGATCAGTCACAGAACACACCGTTCCCAAATAACACCTCTCAATCTCCTTGAACCTAACCCATTAACACAAACATCCAGCAGCATTCCCCACATGAATACAGTCTTATCGACCTTCACACATCAACTGAATCTCTAAATTAAATTCACTTTCCCTCATACACTGAAACTCAACTTCCAAAACCCGACGCGATCCTCGCTTTCAGTAGCTCCAATCTCACTTAAATGATCAGTTTGTCAACCGTCACCCGGTCCCCTCATGTAACCGCCTCACCTTCCCGCCCCCCATCCCCTAGTCTCCCATCAACTCCCAAAGTTGTCACTCCTCAACTAAAAAGACAAAAAAAAAAAAAAAAAAAATGTACCTCAACCTCAAACCTACCCTTCCCCACTTTTCCCCTCCGAATTTTCCTCTCAGCCTGTTGGCTCACACCGAAAGCAGCTCCGACAACTCTTAACGACCCGAGCCGGGCCTCGTCCCACACGTCTCGGCGACTGCAATCACCCTGCCTCGGTCAAACCGCCCCCCACTAACGCGCTTACTCTGAACAGACTCTTGGTCGCCGCTGCCTCCCCTCCATTCATCCCCGGCCCATTCATCTCTCAGCCGGATCCCAGACACGCCCCCCGGCCTCCTCCCTCACTCCCACCGTCCCGGCCAGCTCGGGACCCTCACCAGATTAGAGGCTCTCGCTGAGGGAGACTCTTTTCGCTTCTCCCTCGCCCTCTTTCAAGCCTCCGCTCGACCCTCGAGTAGCCACACCATAGAACACGCAGATACACACACACCGCCTCCTCTGTCGCCTCCTCAGATGCTTCTTACTCCCCTCCTAGATGTCTCGCGCTCCGCTCCGCGTTGTGTGCGCGTGCGCGCGCGAGCGTCTCAGCGCGAGCCCACCCGGCCAGCTACCGCCGGTAGGTAAAGAGAGGGCGGGGTTAAGGGAGCGGGGTACGAGCCCAAGCTCGCGCTTGCCCGGGAGCTGAGCAGGCGCACGCGTACTCCTGTCAGGGAATTCAGATAGAGAGGGGGACGGAGGGGGGCGAGGAAGGGAGGGGAAGAAAGGAGGGGGGAGGGGCGGAGAAAGCAGACGGAGCAGCCCCAACTCCGAAGTGCCCCTATCGCAGCGAGGTGCCGAGTGGCTACCCAACTAGAGCGTGCGCACTCCTCTCCCACTCTCCTCAGCGCAGCGGGAGAGAGGGATGCTCGTCAAGAGAAAGGCTTCGCTCTTTTCCAAAAAGAAAATCTGTGGGGAGCCACGCGTGACATCTCCTGTGTGTTCAAAAGCTCTCCACGGCTGTTTTACCCTCTTCCCTTCAAAAGAAAATCCAAGCACACACTTCTTCCTAGATACCCACCGCCCATTCTCAGTTCTCTACATGCCTTTAAATGCGGTCGCTCGGCCGAGATGTGGTACTCGCCAGCATCTTTTCACCCGCCACCCCTAACTCCCTTTTTCCAACTCTCGACTTTTCTCGCGAGACCCATACCTGCCGGCTTCGGGATTAGAAGTCGAAGCACACATTTACAAATACCGGTCTCCCGATTATGCTGCGACGGCAATAGCCATAGTATGTACCCCCTACCCTCCAGGACCGCAGTGCGCGCGCGCGGGGGCTGGGCAACCACGAAAGCTGGGATGGAAAAGGGAAGCTATGAAACGGATTTTTGACGGCATGTAACCGCTAGGCCTGGGCACGTGCCCTGCGCCTCGCGGGCGGGTGCGGTGTACCCTGGGAATTGTAGTTTTTGTTCCCACCTCCAGTCCCACTCCCACCTCAGCCTTACTTAGGCCTCTGTCCAAGAGGGGGATTACTGACACCATTTTGCCGGGAACAATGGCCCTCGGCCGAGGCAGCGGAGGGTGGGGGAGGGAATAATGTTTTAAGGGTTCAGTTAACCTCCCCTGGCCCCTCGGTGCCATAGCAACCCCTCAGAAACCTGGCCACTCCCCCTCGCTGCTCTGCCGGGCTCCAAGATTGCGCGCATGCGAAAAGGTCACCTCCCGGTGAGGCTGGCTCTCACCGTCTCCTGCAGTCCACCTCCCAGATTCACTAGTTAGTTGTTAGTGACTGCTACCTTCTTTGAGCTTTCACAGCAGGTTAACCTCCACGCAGTGACTTTATCTAAGAACTGCTTCCTGCACTGTATCAACTGCAATACAGAATTGTTTCTATCACTCTCACGTGAGCAATCTTGACTCTCCAGAGGAGGAAACTGAGGCTTGGGGGGGGGGGGGGGCGGGGAATGGACATGACTTGTTCAAGTTGGCACAACTATGTATGGAAGAGTCAGATCTTTAACCCAGGTGTGTTCACTCCAGAGCGCCTGAAATTTTCAGTCCCTCAGGTTGCATCTGGTATCAGAGACCCAGAAGAAAACTCCTAAAGGGCGGTATTTCTTTCTGAATGCCCTTCAAGGTTTAGTAGGATGCCCTGAGGGTAGGAGGGTGTGTGGAAAATGCCAGGCTAATATTTTCAAATGCCAACCTCGGGGCCCCATCACAGAGCTGTACTAATCTCTCCTCTCCACCATTTTCTTTTTCGTACTGTACACCTCAGAACCTCAGCCTTTTTCAGCTCTTAAAAAAAAATCAATAAATTTAACTGAGGTTTCCAAAGTCCAAAGGGAGTGGAATGATGGGAGACCTTGAAGCCCTTGTTTCTTGTCTTTGCACCTTTCGTCTTGAAGGTCACTTATTAATCCTAGTATTGCCAGAAAATATAAGGAAACCAGACCCGTGTGTGCCCTTAATAAATCCACCCCCTTTCCATTTTTGACAAGGGAGGGAGACTCTGAGGAACTAAATTCAGGACTATGAGGTTCAGCTATTCCACCTGTAGCTAAAATTGAAAGAGCAAGATGTGATTTTTTTCAAATAGTGCAACTACCTTACCTGAAAGGTCTCTGCATTCCAAATTAGCTGCAGAACGGATGGGGTCTCCCAAACTCTGTCTTCCCTCACTGTCCCTGAAGATAGTTCCTTTTTCCTGTAGAATCCCAGGTGGCACTAGTGGTAAAGAACCTGCCTGCCAATGCAGGATACATAAGACGTGGATCGCTGGGCACGGCCAGTATTCTTGCCTGGAGAATCCCATGAACAGAGGAGCCGGACGGGCTATAGTCCATAGGGTCGCAGAGAGTCAAACACGACTGAAGTGACTTAGCACACACACACAGCACATGGGGAAAACAGGAAGTACAGCCAAATAACCACCAAAGGGTACTATCAAAAGCTACCAAGTTATTTCAAGCTTTTGTAGGTCCCAACTCCCACTGAGATGGTAACTACAAACTTGTGCCCTTTTCCTTTTATTTCTCAATGTCACCTTACTCCCACCACCACACACATCTATCCACCTTTAAGAAAATCAACAGGTACCTCCCTCAGTTGTGGCCTGCTCCTCTTCATTTGTTTCTGAGCCTTGTGTGTTAGCCCGTCAACCTGCTCAGATGTGAACCCTTCTGCAAAGGTCCTCTTCTTCAGTCAAACATTTGCTAAACAACTATGAAGTAGTATGACTTTTACAAATCTCAGAAATTAGAAAATCAAATTTAAGTCTGCTTCCCATCAAAATACAGGCCCTTCTCAATTTAGACCTTTTATTGATAGATGTGCTCTTCTGTTTGAAAAAAACCTGTCCATAACTCAGCACAGATGCCACCATAAGAAGAAAGGGGAGAGGGCAATTATAGCTAGCCAGTAATGTATGGCAGGGACCATTCCTTTCTGATCCACTGGTTTCCACTTACTCTCAAATGGCATTTGTGATGTTTCTATTCACCAGATAGAAAATTTAATTCATATTGACCACTTGTAATTTGGCTTTACATTATTCTGGGAAAACATCCTTCCAATAATCTAGTTTATCTTGTCTGAAGACTCTGGTGCCAAGAAATTAGCAAAGGCTTCACAGGAACTATTTTTTGAACCCAGCATCCCACAGGGGTGGGGATGGGGGTTAGTTTCATGGCCCTACTAGGTGCTGATCTCCTCTTTACCACACAGATGGTAACTCCTCAACCAACAAGATAGAACTAAGATGAACATCAAAGTTTAGCTGACTACTACAGCCTTGAGTAGAATAGTGACTCTTTTTGGAACTCAGTTTCTGACCCTGAGCCCTCCTTTGACCAGATTTTTGGGAAAACAATATGTCATTCTTGTTCTTTTCCCTTATCCCAGGTGATGCTATAGTTTAGGGGTCTTATGTAGTACCCAAGCAAGGGGGTACAGTAAAGGTAATGCTTCCAAGTCCTTAGATCCTGTCAATAACTGCTAGCCCTCTGCCCACGTGGAATTTTTCAGGCACTGTGTCCTCTCCAACATCTCTTCCACACTTGGGGGCACAGAACTCAATGCCAGGACCACTTGCTATTCCATCTACCTAGACATTTTGCACAGCTCTTTCTCTGTTGAGTCTTCATGCCAACCAAGTGTTGCTTCTCGAAGTATATGCTGCTTGAGCTCCCAGAGAGCACTCTCTCTCTGCATCGTTCACCCCAAGAAGAGGGGAGTAAGGAAAAGAAAAATCCTTTTTTTAAGCTAATGCAAATCTTTCTCCCTTCTAGTTGCCTGGCTTAGATACTTCGTCTCTGCACCTGCACCCAATCCACCTTCACTAGGGCTTACACTTTTGGAACATGAAAGTCATAGAGACTGGCAGAGTATTTGTTTTCCTGCTTTTCCACCTCTCTCCCCTGAGATATACCACAAAGGTGACTACTTTGGGGGAGAGGAGAGAAAATAGAAAGGGGGGAAAGAAAAAATCCATTTATATCTCAAGATAATATTGCAGCACATTCTTCTTCAATTAAATGTTAGCATGTCAGCAAAGAAAATTTACTTGTCATCCAGCCTCCTCCCCTTGGATGCCTGGGTGATCTTTTCTCCAGGCAAGCCTTGGCACCTGGGGAGTTTCTCACCTGGATCATCTAGGGTATGTTAATGTCCTCCCAGGGAGGCTCTCCTTCCTCCAGCATAAGTTGAGTGTCCCTTGAGGAAGAAAAAGTATCGCCTACCTCAGAAATGAGTGGGCTTCCCTGGTGGCTCAGTGGTACAGAATCTGCCTACCAACGCAGGAGATGCAGGTTCAATCCCTGGGTCAGGAAGATCCCCTGGAGAAGGAAATGGCAACCCTCTCCAGTATTCTTGCCTGGGAAATCCCAAGGACAGAGGAACCTGGCAGACTACAGTCCATGGGGTCACAAAGAGTCAGACACGACTTAGCGACTAAACAACCTCAGCAGTGACCTCAGAAATGAGCAGTTATATTTGGCATAGTGACTGACTTAGAAACATTCCACCTTTCAGATTGGACAGTGTAATTTCTCAAGGCTTACAATGGAGTCTGATCTCACCTAAACATAATCTTCCCTCATGTGCCCTAGGTCATGTGTGTGTGTGTGTGTGTGTGTGTGTGCACGCGCGCTCAGTCATGTCTGACTCTTTGTGACTCCATGGATTGTAGACTGCCAGGCTCCTCTGTCCTTGGGATTTCCCAGGCAAGAATACTGGAGTGGGTTGCCATTTCCTTCTCCAGGGAATCTTCCTGACCCAGGGATTAAGCCCATGTCTTTTGTGTCTCCTGCATTGGCATGTGGATTATTTACCACTGAGCCACCTGGGAAGCCCAATCCATATTGTTGTTGTTGTTCAGTCACTAAGTTGAGTCTGACTATCTGCAACACCATGGACTGTAGCACGCCAGTCTTCCCTGTCCTTCACTATCTCCCAGAGTTTGCTCAAACTCATATCCGTTGAGTCAATGATGCCATCCAACCATCTCATCCTCTGCTGCCCCCTTCTCCTCCTGCCCTCAATCTTTCCCAGCATCAGTGTATTTTTCAACGAGTTGGCTCTTCACATCAGGTCGCCAAAGTATAGGAGCTTCAGCTTCAGCATCAGTTCTTCCAATGAATATTTAGGGTTTATATCCTTTGGTATTGACTGGTTTGATCTCCTTGCAGTCCAAGGGACTCTCAAGAGTCATCTCCAGCACCACAGTTCAAAAGCATCAATTCAATACTCAACCTTCTTTATGGTCCAACTCTCACATTCGTGCATGACTGCTGAAAAAACCATAGCTTTGACTATACAAACCTTTGTTGGCAAAGTGATGTCTCTGCTTTGTATAGGTTTGTATGCTGTCTAGGTTTGTTATAGCTTTTCTTCCAAGGTTCAAGCATCTTTTAATTTCATGGCTGCAGTCACCATCTGCAGTGATTTTGGAGCCCAAGAAAATAAAATCTACCACTGTTTCCACTTTCCCTGTGTATTTGTCATGAAATGATGGAACCAGATGCCTCGATCTTAGCTTTTTGAATGTCGAGTTCTAAGCCAGTTTTTTTCACTCTCCTCTTTCACCCATATCAAGAGGTTCTTTAGTTCTTCTTTGCTTTCTGCCCTTAGAATGGTGTCGTCTGCATGTCTGAGGTTATTGATGTTTCTCCTGGCAATATGATTCCAGCTTGTGCTTCATCTAGCCTGCCATTTTGCATGATGTACTCTGTGTATAAGTTAAATAAACAAGGTGAGAATATACAGCTTTGACATACTCCTTTCTCAATTTTGAACCAGTCCATTGTTCCACGTCTGGTTCGAACTGTTGCTTCTTGGCCTGCATACAGGTTTTTCAGGAGGCAGGTAAAGTGGTCTGGTATTCCCATCTCTTTAAGAATTTCCCACAATTTGTTGTGGTCCACACAGTCAAAGGCTTTAGCATAGTCAATGAAACAGAAGTAGATGTTTTTCTGGAATTCCCTTGCTTTCTCTATGATCCAATGAATGATGGGAATTTGACCTCTGGTTCCTCTGCCTTTTCTAAATCCAGCTTGTACATCTGGAATTTCTCGGTTCATGTACTGTTGAAGGCTAACTTGAAGGATTTTGAGCATTACCTTGCTAGCATGTGAAATAAGTGCAATTGTACAGTACTTTGAACATTCTTTGCCATTGCCCTTTTTGGGGATTGGAATGAAAACTGACCTTTTCCAGTCTTGTGGTCACTGCTGAGTTTTCCATATATCAGGGAGAAAAGTTCAGTTCCTTTGCCTCCTCCTTTATCTGGAGGAGGAAATGGCAACCCACTCCAGTATTCTTGCCTGAAAAAAATCTCTGGACAGAGGAACCTGGAGGGCTACAGTCCATGGGGTTGCAAAGAGCCAGATATGACTGACTAACTCTTGCAGAGCCTAAAAAGAGAGTAAGCCCACTTACTAAAACTTGCTAGGTATCTGAAATTGTAACTGCTCTGCAAAGACCCCATGTTTGGAGGATACAGAGCCTGAGTTGGGATGGCTGTAATAGACTTTTCCCTCTCCAGAAGAGGATTAGTTCTGCTAGAAATGTACAGTATAGTGCATTTTTCTGAGAATCAGAGAATTCAGTCTCCTGGGCTAATGAACAAGGCTGCATTGACCTATCTACCATTCATTTCTCTCTGCTTCCCTTCCACTGACCCTTCTGTTTATGTCCCAACATTCCATAATAGTCTTTCAAAGCAGTCTTGTTATTAATACAAATCCTTCCTGTAGCAGGAATGAGTCAGAGTCTACCACCACCACCACCACCACTACTACTATTACAACAACTGCTACTACTACTAGTAATAAGACAACATTTACTATGTGCTTTATACAAACCCATTGAATTCTATGAGGTAGATGCTATTATTAACACTGTTTTTCAGATTAGTAAACCAGTGCACAAAGGAGTTAAAGAATTCATCTTAACATTCCCCCACCACACTCATTCCACAGTCCTGGTCTATTACACAGTGCTGAGGCCTGGGAGCAGAGGTCCATTAAGTCCTTGGTCACCACGCAGCACAACTTACCAGTACATTGCCTCCCCGCACAGTGTTCCTTTATGGTCTAGCAAGTCTTAGTTGCACAGGGACCCTGCCAATTACTTGGTAATTTCTGTTAAAGCTGCCTAGGACATTCTCTCTTCTCTCAAGTTTTCCTGTCTACATAGGGGTTGTGCCACGAAACAGGACACAGGTCCCCTCTACCTAGGACCCAGGGGTCTGTGTAACATTACATTATCACCAACCCTAGTACCAGGAAAAGTTATCTCTAGGCTGGATAAAATCCTTCTCCCTTCATATTTTCTGGCCAAGAAGCTATGTTTATATTCCTAATCCTCTTCCTCTAAGGATGTAGGCTTTTGAAACACAAAAACAAAGAGATTGGAAAGTAAAATCTGCTCTTTGTCTTGTGTGGCCCTTCCCGGAGACAATAAATCTTGGGTGGGAAGCAGGGTCAGGGAGAGGGAGATACAGAAAGGAAAAGCAGTAACTACAGAAAACATAAAGTTATTGGGACTTCCCTGCCAGTCCAATGGCTAAGATTCTGCACTTCCAATGCAGGGGGCATGAGTTTGATCCCTGGTTGGGGAACTAAGGTCCCACATGCCACATGGCACAGCACCCCCCCCCCAAAGATATTTGTTTCAGTTCTGTGCAAAAAAGATAGTTTATTCAATATATGGTGCTTTCCGGTACTGGATACTTAGGGCTGGTGCACTGGGACGACCCAGAGGGAGGGTAGGGGAGGGAGGAGGGAGGAGGGTTCAGGATGGGGAACGCGGGTATACCTGTGGCGGATTCATTTCGATATTTGGCAAAACTAATACAATATTGTAAAGTTTAAAAATAAAATAAAATTTAAAAAAAATATATGGTGCTTTCAAATTTGGTCATCCAACTAGAAGATCACATACCAAAAAAATTCCAGATGAATGTTCTTTTCTCTGCTTCTATCCATTGCTGATGGAAGTATGATTCGTTACTATCTTTTTGGAAAGTAATCTAGAAAAATATAATAAAATTTAAAAATCTCCAGTATCAGTTTGAAATGGTTTGGGCTGCAAGTGATAGAAAATCTGACTAATAGGGGCTTAAACAAATAAAGGTTTGTTTTTCTTTCACACAACAAGAAATCTGAAGGGACACAGATGCTAAGCTGCTCAACAAAGTAGTCAAGAACATAAGCTTTTTCTGTCCTTCTGTTCCACCATCCTTGACATGTTGGCTTTTGTCCCTAGGCATTTTACTTCATGCTTATAAGATGGCTACTAAATCTAGATATCACAGCTGTATTCAAAGGCAGAAAAGGAGTAAGGGAATGGCAATGGCCAGGAAAGCAAGATGTACCACTCTCCTTTTTTTCAGGGAAGGCAATTTTTTTCCAGACATCCCCCAAGAAATTACCCATACATCTCCTTTGTCATAACTAGATCATATAGTCCAGGGAATAGAACCAAATTCCTTGAGATCAAGGCTCTCTGCCTAATACCTGAACAGTTAGCATTCTGTTAGCAGAAAAGAAGGCAGAGAATGCCAGGTGATTAGGCAATTAATGTCTGATACATACACTTACCCTCTGACTGAGCTGTTCAGAGTCTATCCTATAGAAATAAAAGCACCAAGAAACTTGCATGCCCATCAATAGGGGAGTGGCTATATAATTTCTGTTAATAATGCTGGTTAGTTGTATAATTTTAAAAGAATATTAGACTGAGAGTCAGGAAACCTGGGCAAAATAATTTTGCTGCTACTTGGAGAAAAGAGAAGTATACAATTATAGTCCCTACTTCTGGTAGACTTAGAAGGCAGATGAAGAGATAAGGCATAAACAGGTGAAAAGGAAAATAATAATTCAAGAATTGTTACAGAGTACTGAACAACAAATTGGCATGTGCATGTTGCTTATAATAAGTGCTGCAACCAGTCAGGCATTCATTCATTCTTAGGCTTTTAGTACATAAGCTAATATATCAGACCTTCCCTGGGTAGCTGCCTTTGCATTCTCCCTTTTCTCAAAATTGGTGTCTAAGACTTAACTCTCATCTGGTTTCCCAGTTTCAGTGACTGATCCCCTGGCTTGTTATCATCTAACATAATCTGCCCTGTGCACTGGGTCTGGGGCCCAGCTTTGCTCTCCCCCTGTCCACCTCCTTCCCAGAAACCAGTCCTGAAATCTGTCCTGGGAATGGCTGAGTTTGTGCTTCTTACTGCCAGATTTCCATGATGCTGCCTGTGTGGATCTGAATTGCATCAGCCTCCTTGCTAGTCTCTTTGCCTATGTTCCCATAGCACCAGTATGGGAATGGTAGCCATCAATGATCATTCTAACCCACAGATCCATCCTATCATTTATCTGCTTAAAAACCTTCAATGGGCTCCTAGGGATTAACAGGGACCAGATTTACCCTCTGACGAAAACAACTTAAAAATAGACAAAATATATGGAAAAATTATTTTCAGACATTGGACATCAAGCAGTACAGAAAAATAAGTCCTGAGAGATGGGAAATAAATGAGGTGAATTCTGCAATTGCCTCAGCTAACTCCTGAAGATAGGTTTCAGGCCACAGTTCAGGGATAAGGGATTCAAATGGAACTTGGTGTTCTCCCTGAGTTGAGGAGGTGGAGCTGAGGATTCAGGGAAGCCAGGATAGCTAGACTTCATAAAGCTAAATTCCATAATTGAAGTTCCAAAAAGAGAGGGAAGGTGAGAAAAATGTTTAAAAAATATTGGCTTAAAAATTTCCCAGTTGGTTGAAAATTAGAAGAGCTACAGGGAGAGTGTAGAACTGCACAGAGAAAGAACTCCAGAGACCTGCAGAGAGTTCCTCTTGAACTGTCAGCTGAACACTGGTCAGGACATTCATGTAAAGAAATTATCCGAGGCTTAGAAAAGAATTACCTGAAAGAAGCAGGGGGGTATTCTTGGGGCTCATGTAGAGCTGGGATCATTTACATTTCCAAAAGTTGGTATGGAAAAAATTTCTAACATATGAGACATCAGGAAAAGTACTGGGAGGCATATTACCTCAGTAGTAAGGCAAATTAGCATAAAGACTATTCTGTTCCCATCTACAACGCATGAAAGTAAGCTTCAAAGGGATAAAATTGTTTCCAAGTGATTTATCCCTGTCCCAAAACAAAGTTCAAAATCATTTAAAGGAATAAAAAGAAAATCCAGAACCCAACATGGTAAAAGTCACAATGGCTCAGTTCAGTTCAGTTGCTCAGTCATGTCCAGCTCTTTGTGACCCCATGGACTGCAGCACTCCAGGTTTCCCTGTCTATCACCAACTCCTAGAGCTTGCTCAAACTCATGTCCACTGAGTCGATGATGTCATACAACCATCTCATCCTCTGCTGTCCCCTTCTCTTTCTGCCTTCAGTCTTTCCCAGCATCAGTGTCTTTTGCAATGAGTCAGTTCTTCACATCAGGTAGCCAAAGTACTGGAGCTTCAGCTTCACCATCAGTCTTTCCAATGAATATTCAAGACTGATTTCCTTTAAGATTGACTGGTTTGATCTCCTTGCTGTCCAAGGGACTCTCAAGAGTCTCCTTCAACCACAGATCAAAAGCATCAATTCTTTGGCATTCAGCTTGACCTGATGGACAGAGTGTCTGATGAACTATGGATGGAGGTTCGTGACAATGTACAGGAGACAGGAAGCAAGACCATCCCCAAGAAAAAGAAATGCAAAAAGGCAAAATAGCTGTCTGAGGAGGCCTTACAAATAGCTGTGAAAATAAGGGAAGCAAAAAGCAAAGGAAAAAAAAGAAAGATATACCCATTTGAATGCAGAGTTCCAAAGAATAGCAAGGAGAGATAAGAAAGCCTTCCTCAGTGATCAATGCAAAGAAGTAGAGGAAAAAAATAGCATGGGAAAGACTAGAGATCTCTTCAAGAAAATTAGAGATACCTAGGGAACATTTCATGCATAGATGGGCACAATAAAGGACAGAAATGGTAGGGACCTAACAGAAGCAGAAGATATTAAGAAGAGGTGGCAAGAATACACAGAAGAACTGTACAAAAAGATCTTCATGACCCAGATAATCACGATGGTGTGATCACTCACCTAGAGCCAGACATCCTGGAATGTGAAGTCAAGTGGGCCTTAGAAAGCATCACTACGAACAAAGCTAGTGGAGGTGATGCAATTCCAGTTGAGCTATTTCAAATCCTGAAAGATGATGCTGTGAAAGTGCTGCACTCAATATGTTAGCAAATTTGGAAAACTGAGCAGTGGCCACAGGACTGGAAAAGGTCAGTTTTCATTCCAATCCCAAAGAAAGGCAATGCCAAAGAATGCTCAAACTACTGCACAACTGCATTCATCTCACACGCTAGTAAAGTAATGCTCAAAATTCTCCAAGCCAGGCTTCAGCAATACGTGAACCGTGAACTTCCAGATGTTCAAGCTGGTTTTAGAAAAGGCAGAGGAACCAGAGATCAAATTGCCAACATCCACTGGATCATCGAAAAAGCAAGAGAGTTCCAGAAAAACATCTATTTCTGCTTTATTGACTATGCCAAAGCCTTTGACTATGTGGATCACAATAAACTGTGGAAAATTCTGAAAGAGATGGGAATACCAGACCACCTGACCTGCCTCTTGAGAAACCTGTTATGCAGGTCAGGAAGCAACAGTTATAACTGGACATGGAACAACAAACTGGTTCCTAATAGGAAAAGGAGTATGTCAAGGCTGTATACTGTCACCCTGCTTATTCAACTTCTGTGCAGAGTACATCATGAGAAACCCTGGGCTGGAAGAAGCACAAGCTGGAATCAAGATTGCCAGGAGAATATCAATAACCTCAGATATGCAGATGACACCACCCTTATGGCAGAAATTGAAGAAGAACTAAAAAGCCTCTTGATGAAAGTGAAAGAGGAGAGTGAAAAAGTTGGCTTAAAGCTCAACATTCAGAAAACTAAGATCATGGCATCTGGTCCCATCATTTCATGGCAAATCGATAGGGAAACAGTGGAAACAGTGGCTGACTTTATTTTTCTGGGCTCCAAAATCACTGCAGATGGTGATTACAGCCACGAAGTTAAAAGACAGTTACTCTTTGGAAGGAAAGCTATGACCAACCTAGATAGCATATTCAAAAGCAGAGACATTATTTTGCCAACAAAGGTCCGTCTAGTCAAGGCTATGGTTTTTCCAGTGGTCATGTATGGATGTGAGAGTTGGACTATAAAGAAAGCTGAGTGCTGAAGAATTGATGCTTTTGAACTCTGGTGTTGGAGAAGACTCTTGAGAGTCCCTTGGACTGCAAGGAGATCCAACCAGTCCATCCTAAAGGAGATCAGCCCTGAATATTCATTGGAAGGACTGATGTTGAAGCTGAAACTCCAATACTTTGGGCACCTCATGCGAAGAGCTGACTCATTTGAAAAAACCCTGATGCTGGGAAAGATTGAGGACAGGAGGAGAAGGGGATGACAGAGGATAAGATGGTTGGATGGCATCACCGATTCAATGGACATGGGTTTTGGTGGACTCCGGGAGTTGG
Source organism: Bos javanicus (assembly GCF_032452875.1). Lineage (NCBI taxonomy): Eukaryota > Metazoa > Chordata > Mammalia > Artiodactyla > Bovidae > Bos > Bos javanicus. Next base: position 94,154,286 of record NC_083897.1, read on the forward strand.
TGATGGACAGGGAGGCCCAGCGTGCTTCAGTCCATGGGGTTGCAAAGAGTCGGACACGAGTGAGTGACTGAACTGAAATGAACAGCTTTCTTTATGATTCAACTCTCACATCCATACATGACTACTGGAAAAACCATAGCTTTGACTAGACGGACCTTTGTCAGTAAAGTAATGTCTCTGCTTTTTAATATGCTGTCTAGGGTGGCCAGAGCTTTTCTTCCAAGGAGCAAGTGTCTTTTAATTTCATGGCTACAGTCACCATCTGCAGTGGTTTTAGAGCCCCTCAAAAGAAAGTCTGTCACTGTTTCCATTGTTTCCCCATCTATTTGCCATGAAGTGATGGGACCTGATGCCATGATCTTCGTTTTTTGAATATTGAGCTTTAAGCCAGCTTTTTCACTCTCCTCTTTCACTTTCTTAGAGAGGCTCTTTAGTTCCTGTTCGCTTTCTGCCATAGGGGTGGTGGCATCTGCGTATCTGAGGTTATTGATATTTATCCCGGCAATCTTGATTCCAGCTTGTGCTTCATTCAGTCTGGTGTTTCTCATGATGTACTCTGCATTTAAGTTCAATAAGCAGCATCACAATATACAGCCTTGATGCACTCCTTTCCCAATTTGAAACCAGTCCATTGTTCCATGTCCAGTTCTAACTGTTGCTTCTTGACCTGTGTACAGATTTCTCAGGAGGCAGGTCAGGTAGTCTGGTATTCTCATCTCTTGAAGAATTTTCTACAGTTTGTTGTGATCCACACAGTCAAAGGCTTTAGCATAGTCAATGAGGCAGAAGTAGATGTTTTTCTGGAACTCTCTTGCTTTTTCTATGATCCAATGGATGTTGGCAATTTGATCTCTGATTCCCCTGCCTTCTAAATCCAGCTTGAACACCTGGAAATTCTCAGTTCACATACTGTTGAAGCCTAACTTAGAGAATTTTGAGCATTACTTTGTTAGCGTGTTAAATGAGTGCAATTGTGCAGTAGCTTGAACATTCTTTGGCACTGTCCTTCTTTGGGATTGGAATGAAAACTCACCTTTCCCAGTCCTGTGACCACTGTTGAGTTTTTCACATTTGCTGGCATATTGAGTGCAGCACTTTCACAGCATCATCTTTCAGGATTTGAAATAGTTCCACTGGAATTCCATCACCTCCACTAGCTTTGTTTGTAGTGATGCTTCCTAAGGCCCACTTGACTCTGCACTTCAGCATGTCTAACTCTATTTATCTGGGTCATTAAGACTTTTTTTGCATAGTTGTTTTGTGTATTCTTGCAACTTCTTGTTAATCTCTTCTGCTCCTGTTAGGTTCATGACATTTCTGTCCTTTATTGTGCCCATCTTTGCATGAAATGTTCCCTAGGTATCTCTAATTTTCTTGAAGAGATCCCTAGTCTTTACCACTGTATTGTTTTCCTCTGTTTCTTTGCATTGATCACTGAGGAAGGCTTTCTTATCTCTCCTTGCTATTCTTTGGAACTCTGCATTCAGATGGATGTATCTTTCCTTTTCTCACAATGTCTTGGATTCAATTAAAAAATGATCAGGCCTGTAAAATAGCAGAAAAATGCAACCAATATGGAGAAATCAATCAATAGAAAGAAACCCACAAATGAAACAATGAGAAAATTAATTGAAAATGACATTAAAACAGCTATTATAAATATGTTTTATATGTTGAAGAAAGTAGAGAGAAGAGTGAGCATATTAAGGAGAAAGATGGAAGATTTTTTTTAAAGGACCCAAATTGAACTTCTAGAGATAAAAAGTCATTGTCTGAAATGAAAAATACAATGGAGGGGATTAATAGCCTCATTATTTTCCAACAAAATGTTCTGATGTCCACAGAAGAGATAACACAGTTCTTGAAAGCATAATGCTTATAAGCATAAGGCCTACTTGTGAAGCATAAGGCCTACTTGTGAAGAGAACTTCTGTACTTAGTATGTTATATTGTTTCCAGCAAGAAGTCTGCTATCATTTTATCATTGCTCAGCATATAAAGTATCTTTTTAAAAAAAAACAAGTTTCTTAAAAGATTTTCTTCAACATTGGACATTGTAGAAGAAAAGATTAATGAACTTGAAAACATAGCTATAGAAGCTATCTAAAATTAAAGACACAAAGTGGGGAAAAAGACCCAAAAAAATGAACAGAGCTTAGTGAGCTGTGCAACAACTTCAAGGGACCTTAATATACATATAATTGAAGTTTCAAAAAGAGAAGGAGGGTGAGAAAAAATATTTGAAAAACTGTTGGCTGAAAATTTTCCCACTTTGTTGAAAATTTGATTTGAAAACCACAGATCCAGGAAACTTAAAAAAACGCAAGCAGAATATACATTCAGAAAACTACACTAAGGCATGTCATAACCAAATTGCTTAAATCCAGTGATAAAAATCTTAAAGAAAGAAAAACACCAATACAGTATACTAACGCATATATATGGAATTTAGAAAGATGGTAACAATAACCCTGTATGCTGCTGCTGCTGCTAAGTCGCTTCAGTCGTGTCCGACTCTGTGCGACCCCATAGACGGCAGCCCACCAGGCTCTGCCGTCCCTGGGATTCTCCAGGCAAGAACACTGGAGTGGGTTGCCATTGCCTTCTCCATTATGTGAAACAACAATAGAGATACTGATGTATAGAACAGTCTTTTGGACTCTGTGGGAGAGGGAGAGGGTGGGATGATTTGGGAGAATGGAATTGAAACATGTATAATATCATATATGAAACAAGTCGCCAGTCCAGGTTTGATGCACGATACTGGATGCTTGGGGCTGGTGCACTAGGAAGATCCAGAGGGATGGTATGGGGAGGGAGGAGGGTTCAGGATGGGTAACACGTGTATACCTGTGGCAGATTTATGTTGATATATGGCAAAACCAATACAATATTGTCAAGTTAAAAAATAAAATAAAATAAAATCTTAAAGCAGCTTGTTTTTAAAAAAGATACTTTATGTACAGAACAATGGTAAGGATGATAGCAGACTTCTTGTTGAAAACAGTGTAACCTATTGACAACAGAAGCTCCCTTCACAAGTAAATCTTACATTTGAAAGCATTCTGTTTCAAGAACTGTGTTATCTCTCAGCCATGAAAGGGAATGAAATTGGGTCATTTGTAGAGACGTGGATGGACCTCAAGACAGTTATACAGAGTGAAGTAAGTCAGAAAGAGAAAAATATGGTATATCAATGCATATATGTGGAGTCTGAAAAAATTGGTGTAGACAATCTTATTTACAAAGCAGAAATAACAACACAGACATAGAAAACACACATATGGATACAAGGGGGAGGGCAGGGTGTGATGCACTGGGGATTTGGGATTGACATATTTACACTATTGATACTTAAAATAGATAACTAATGAGAACCTATTGAATAGCACAGAGAACTCTACTCAGTGCTCTGTGGTGACCTAAATGGGAAGGGAATCCAAAGATAGGGGATATGTGTTTACATATAGCTGATTCAATTTGCTGTACAGTAGAAACTAACACAACATTGTTAAGCAACTATATTCAAGTCAAAATTTTAAAAATATAAATACAACTAAAAAAATGGTGACATCTCTTCTGTGGACCTCAGCAAATATTTGCTGGAAAATAATGAGGCTCAGGCTTATTTATGTATTACATTCATTAATTAACACACTCCGTGTTCAACTTAAGGTAAGAACCCAAGTGTATGCATGCATGCTTAGTCACTACAGTCATGTCTGACTCTTTGCTACCCAATGGACTGTAGCCCACCTCTATCCATGGGATCCTCCAGGCAAGAATACTGGAGTGGGTTGCCATGCCCTCCTCTAGGGAATCTTCCCAACCTAGGGATCGAACGTGCGTCTGCCTGTGTCTCCTGCATTGCAGGCAGATAGATTCTCTACCCACTGAGCCACCTGGAAGCCCCGAGAACCCAGGACAGAAGGCCGAGTCCCAGCATTTGAGCTTACAGTTTAGTCAGAGGCCCAAAAAAAGATCTGTGGTTTTATAATCTCCAACAAATTTTTTAAGTGTTGGGCCATTAGTTTTTTAACTGTTTTGGTTTTAATGTTAGGAAGATGGACTTGTTGATAATGGCTTTCAAACGACTGAGCAGGGAATTTTTACGTGAACTTTAAGGTGTCTTTTCAATCTTCTTGGCAAATCAGTGGAATTTGAAAACCAGCCTTCTTTTTTCATTTGATACTACTGTATATAGCAAGTTGTACCCTGAGCAATAGCTCCATGGAGCTATGAACTTCTCTTATTCTGGAATCCCGTATATATCAGTAGTAATCTATACTGATTCCCAATCCAAAACCTAAAAAGTTATATCCTTTTCCTTCATCATTAAATTGTACCATTTGGACTCAATTTTCAATGATGTATTTTCACTCATCTGTACATATTCTTTTACCTTGTTCTTTTCTTTCACAGTTGAATCCTCTTGACCAGCTGCTCTAATATGCTTATCACAAGAGTATCAGCAAAAACACATTGCTTTGGATGTGTTTAGTGTTACTAGTCTTTGTACATTTTATGGTATTATTTCTTTCACTTTTTTTGGCTTTCCATTTGCATTTTATATAAAATAATGAGAGAAAATGTAATAAAATATTTGAATCACTGCAAAATCTGCTCTACCACGATGGCTTTGTTGTCATAACTGGAGGGTTGGCTAGCAGGCAATAGCCTGAAATATTTGTCTGATGTATTCAAGTCCAAATTTAGTCCAAAGAAGATAGTTTAGATATGTTAATATATAATGTATAACTGTGCAGATGTTATAAAAGTCAAGTGTATAAAATCTGGAAACCTGTGAAACCAAATAACTTTTAATACAAAGTAGAAAGTAATGTGTGCTATAAACAGGTATCAACTTAGAAATAGCTATGGGGAGTTATGGGAGATCAGATTGAAGCAACATTGATGTGAGCCTTGAACGATTGGTAAGATCTAGACAGGCCAAGATGATGGGAAAGGACCTTCTAGGTGGAAGCAAAGACTTGCTTGCATATTTGAAGTTTGTAACTTCCTTGGGTTGGTGGGAAAATTTCAAGCTTCCTTTATTCTTATCTACTCCCAAAATGGAGGACTTGTGATAAGGTTTAGGAACACAGAATTGAATCACTCTCTTAGGAGTAGAACTTGAGAGGTTAAAAGCTATTGCCATAAGATTTCTACTTTGGCATATCTCTATCTTGACCTTCCCCTTGCTTGGATATCTTTCTTTGTCTAGTTAACCTGTTGGATTGTGCCTTTTTTCCAGTGCAGGTGGAAGAATAGAAATATCGATTCCTAGACCACCATCCTTCATTGAGCAGGCCAACTGGGAACTTGGATAGAGTCCAAAAGATTGGAAGCCTGGAAATGGAGGATGATATTGAGGCATGTTCTGCTCTAATCCCTCTAAGTCAGGGTTTCCCAACTTTAGTACTGATATTCTTTGTTGTGGGGGCTAGTCTGTGCATTGTAGGATGTTTAGCAGAGTCCCAAGTAGATGCTTGTAGCACCTCCTCCACAAAGAGGAGAAAGGGCAAAATCACCCATGTTGAGAACCACTGCTCTAAGCCTTATGAAAATGTTATCTATGATTCCAGCTACTCATAGTCTGACTAGTAAGATTGAGAGGGACAGAAAGAACCCAGGGTATGAGCCCAAATGGAAGGACCAAGAAATTTAATTGGCCAGTCTCTAGGTTAGACCCTAAGCTGAAAGGCTTCATCTCTTTTAGACTCATAGTTCATACATGCTCTAGAGTAAGATCTGGATGTCTTCCTAATCCTGTATTGCCGTTTCTTCTCATAGAGCACAATTAACATCTAATATGGCTCATCCACCTTTGGTGAACATCTGCACACATACTGTGGTGATACCAGTATCTCTGCTTACTGTCTGGGGAATGGTGGTAGATGCTTCTCAATATCCTGTGAAAGTTTGGAGAGTAGGCAGAGGTCATGGAAAGGGGTCTAATTATCTCTCACTAGCCAGTTTGTGAATCTTGCTATCTGACACCTCTCAGGGTAGGGAAGAGCAGGGCAACATTCAGCTTTGTCTCAGAAAGATCTAGACCTCTCCTCTTCCTGAGGACTTCTTCATTAAGAAGATAGCCCAGGTCATAGCATCAGAATTAAGAATTCAGGCCCCTACCAAGCACCCAGGTGACATTCTTCTGACTGAAAAAAAGAAATAAAGTGCTTTGGATATATTAGGAGCTTTAATTTCTTCCTTAGGAAGAAAAGATTAATTTGCTCATGAAAGGACTTCATATTGTTAAATTTTATTGGGCATTATATGGTCATTATATTAATAGTTACTTGAAACACATTGTAAAATTCAATATGTAGATCTGGGTTGCATAGCAGGTACATTGTTCTAAATTCCCCACTCCCCCTACAAACTCACTCCTCACAGAGTTTTTCCACAGCCTCATTGAGTGGGCAATGGGCCTTTGTCACCTCACACCTGGGATATAGCTGATTGGATCAGGTTAGGCACGTAACCTGAGCTAATCAGCTTCTCTTCCCTAAGAATTTGGAAGGGGACTCAGTAACTTCAGTCAGCTAGCCACAGGTGCTAGACTGACACAGAAAGAGTTTTGGAGGCCATGTGTGGGCTATACAAACTGATGAGCTGGCAAAGAATTAAGTCTTCAGTCTATTTAGTTTCTGTTTCCCCTACAAGGTTATAAGATCAAAGAACATAGGAACCATGTCTCTTTTGCACACTAGAGTAGTCCCAGAGTCTGGTACAGTGCCTGATGCATAATAGACACTCAATAAATATTCATCAAAAAGAGTTTTGACCAGTTTTACCCCACTGGCTCAGCAGTAAAGAACCTGCCTGCCAATTGAGGAGACAAAGTGGAAGCCATGAGTTCAATCCCAGGGTGGGAAAGGCCCTGGAGAAGGAAATGATAACCTACCCCAGTATTCTTGCCTGGAGAATTCCATGGACAGAGGAGCCTGGAGGACTATAGTCCATGGGATTGCAAAACAGTCGGACATGGCTTAGCAACTAAACAACAACAAACCACTTAAGAGAATGCATATGTGTGCTCAGTCCTTTCAGTCATGTCCAACTCTTTGTCCTCTTCCAGGGGATCTTTCCGACCAAAGGATTGAATCCATGTCTCCTGTGTCTCCTGCACTGCAGGCAGATTCTTTACCACTGAGCCACTGGGGAAACCCACTTAAGAGAATAAATAAGGGCTATTTGTCTTCTTTCTCTGATTAACTGTTTAAGCATTCATCTGCCTTTATTAATAGGAAGTCACTATTTCCCTTTTGAGGGCTCTATCTCCCCTAAACTTGGTAAAGAAGATAAGAACTTATTCATTCCAAGATGGTGAGTCCTATTTCTAAATTCTAGGCAGAGGGAGAGAGAACTGGAAAGCCTAGTCAGTGCACTAGCACCATTATTTTTCTTGCCATCTCCCCTGGTCATGCATAGTGCAAGAGTTTCGAGTGTCAAGGTTACAGGTCTTTGAGTTAATTCTTCATGCTCAGCTATTAACCCTCAAAACATATCACTGTGTTTTCTAGATTCAGTCCTGGGGCTTTAAATCTTAGAATCAGCCCAAACCCCAAGAATCCTTAGGTTCTGGTGTTGATCCCAAATAAGCAGCCCAGATTTTTTCTGCCTAAAAGGTAATTTTTCCTTTGGGACCACTGGCATCCTTTCTTGCCATTCCACAGATGTCTAAAACTTTGAATCTAAGCAAGAAGTAATTAGATTCTTGGCCCTTTCCCTCTCAGAAAGCCCTTTGCTTTCTTATGCAGATTTATCTACTCCTTCCCCCAAGACTCTCCAGAACTCTGAATAACATTGTTAAAACACAGAGGGAAAAGGTCTTGTTATTTCTTGGCTAAGAGTGCCTTTCTGCCTTCCATTTACATGACTTAGGGAACTAGGCAAATCATTTTTTTCTATAATAAAATATCTGCCTAGAGTGAGTCACAGTCTTCATGACATCAAAAAGAGTGGGATTATTTTTTTTTAATTCCACTCTACTAGGTACCTAGCTATATAAGAACAAAGATGCAATTACCTGGAATGTGCTTTCAGTGTGACTCTTCCAGGAATCTGTAGAGGTTGTAGGCCAAGGATCTGGGTCATCAGGGTTTTGACTCTCTGAAATACCTAACAACATGCAAGGGCAAGAGAGAGCACCATCCAGTATTACTTCATTTCAACTTGCTTGCATCTGCAAAGACCCTATTTCCAAATGTCACATGAACAGGTACTGGGAATTGGACTTAAACGTTTTTGGGGAGAGCACAGTTCAGCTCACAACAGAGACTAACATCCACCATGAGAAAACCAACATCTGTGTTAAGGCTGTGTCTCTTGCTGTTTCCAATCTTTGAAGTGCTAGAAATATGCTATGTTCTGCATAGTAATGGGGGTAAGTTCCATCTCCTCCATTCTGTGTTACCCTTTATCCTCCTATGTCTAATGGGATCCCTTGTAAAATCAGCTCCTTGTATTCTGCCTGAAACCTCTTTTTACTCAGGGTTTAGACACTAGTCCACCCAGCCCACAGGGGCTTCCCTGGTGGTTCAGATGGTAAAGAATCTGCTTGCAATGTAGGAGACCCAGGTTCAATCCCTGGGTCAAGAAGATCCCCTGAAGAAGGTAATGGCTACCCACTCCATACTTGCCTGGGAAATCCCATGGACAGAGGAGCCTGGCGGGCTACAGTCCATGGGATTGCAAACAGTCAGACACAACTGAGAGACTAACACTAACACACACCACACAGTGTTAGTCAGGAGACAGACAATACATGTAGTAGAGTGATCAAGCATGTAAGCACTGCAATTAGACTTTCTGAATCTACTAGTATGTGTGGTGTTGGTTAAGTTAATCTCCTTAAGCTTTAGGCTCCTAATTTGGAAAGTGGATATGAATGATAATCTACCTCACTTGAGGATTAAATGAGATATCAGACATATATATAAAACATTTAGCCAAGTTCCTAGAATATAGTGAAGTGTGAAAGTCGCTCAGTCGTGTCCAACTCTTTGTGACTCCATGAACTATACAGTTCATGGAATTCTCTAGGCCAGAATACCAGAGTGGGTAGCCTTTCCCTTCTACAGGAAATATAGAATATGGTAATTATTTAAAGGAGAATGAACCTACCACTAAGAATAAACATATTAATGTATTTTCACAATTGCTACAGATTTTTTAATGCCAATTCTTTCCATGGCTGACTGTTTTATTTATTTATTTGGCCATGCCATGGAGCATGCAGGATCTTACCCTGACCAGGTATCAAACCTGTGACCCCTGCAATGAAAGCAGAGCCTCAACCACTGGATCGCCCAGGAAGTCTCCAGATTACTTTTTTTTTTTTTTTTTTGATGCTTTTATTTATTTATTTTTTTTTTATTCTTCCAATTTTATTTTATTTTTAAACTTTACATAAAAAATATGGAACGCTTCACGAATTTGCGTGTCATCCTTGCGCAGGGGCCATGCTAATCTTCTCTGTATCGTTCCAATTTTAGTATATGTGCTGCCGAAGCGAGCACTCCAGATTACTTTTGAAAGTAAGAAAACATTACAGATACTTCTCAAGCCCCACCCCACATCCCTTTCCCCTTTGTCCCTCCTCAATGGTTGCCATCATCCTCAACAGGGTATATATTATTTCAATGAATGCTTTTATACTTTTATTTTATGTCAGTTGCCATAAACAATATTTATCATTGCTTTTGCAAAAAGGTCTCAAAGTGTATGTATGATTTTGAAGCTTGCCTTTTAAACTTAATGTTGTTTTCCAGGTTTATCCCAGTTGATTCATGTAGATCTAGCTCCATTGTATATTCTATTCAAATCATAGTTGATTTATCCATTCCTTTACTGAAGTACAGTTGAGCTGGTTCCACCTTTTTGCTATTACATAGAGTGCTGCAGTAAGCTTCCTTGCATATGTCTACCTATACTCATGTTTGAGATTTTTCTGTAGGATAAATACTTAGAATTGGATTACTAGGTAATAGGGAATATATATCTTTTTCTCCAACATTTTATTAAGAAAATTTTCAAACATACAGAAAAATTGAAAGAATTGTACAGTGAGTTCACACATACCCACCACCTAGATTCTACAATTAACATTTTGCAATACTTGTTTTATGATACATAAATATCCATCTATCCATTCCTCTATTAATCCATCAATCTATCTTATTTTTCTGATGCTTTTCAAAATTGCAGACATCAGTAACTTCACTCCTAAATACTTCAGCACATACCTCATTAAATAGAAGTCAGTATTTGTGTATGGTTCTTTTTTCTTTAGAGGTAAAATTTGTATGTAATAAAGTACACAAATCTTAAGTGGTAATACAATGAGTTTTGACAAATGCATGTACTTGCATTGTTGTAATTCCTTTCAGTACACAGAAAATTAGCATCAACCCAGAAAGTTCCTTCACGTGTGTGCCTGCTACATCGCTTCAGTCATGTCCTACTCTTCGCGACCCTATGGACTGTAGTCCACCAGGCTTCACTGTCCATGGGGATTTTCCAGGCAAGAACAGAGAAGTGGGTTGCCATGCCCTCCTCCAGGGCATCTTCTGGATCTGGGGATTGAACCCATATCTCTTAACTCTCCTGCATTGGCAGGTGGGTTCTTTACCACTAGTGCCACCTGAGAAGCCCAAGTTCCTTCACACCTCTTCCCAGTCAATTACCTCTACCCCAGGCAATCACTGTTTTGATTTTTTCTGCCACAGATGAGCAGTTCTGTCTGTTATAGAAACTCATATAAATTGAATCATGCACTGTATATTCTTTTGTGTAAGGCTTCTTTAACTCAGCCTTTTTATTACTGAATAGTATTCTATTGTATGAATGCACCATACTTTGTTTATCCATTTTCGTATCAATGAACATCCAAGCTATTTCCAGTTTGGGGCTGTTTTGAATAAACTTGCTGTGGTAGGCAACCTCTAAAGTGACCCCAAATGATCGCTGCGTCCTGGTACACATGAACTTGTGTAATCTACCTCCTTCAGCTGAATCTTCATATGAGAGCACAGCCCCAGATGATACCTTGATTGCAGCCCTGTGAGAGATCTTGAGGCAAAGGCATTCAACTAAGCTGTGAATGCAACTGAGAAAATAAACATTTGTTGTTTTAAGACACTGAATTTTGAGATACTCTATTATGTGGCAATAGATAACTAATACAGTAGCTGTGAACATTCTTATAAAAGTCTTTTTTCAAACAAGTGCTTTGATTTCTCCTGGACCTCAATATTTAATTTTACTAGGTATTTCTGAATTACTCCCCCAAACTATCTGTTCTTATTTATATTCCAACCATTAATATCTGAGACTTTTTTCCTTCAATTTCTTACCAATACTTGATATTACCAGATCTAGTTAATTTTTTAATTTAATTAGATGTTGCTAATCAGATGGATGTGAAATATTACCAATCAGATTGCATAGACGTGGGAATAAGTTCAATCTCTTTCACTCTAATGTCATTTTACTTTTAGTTTTCCTGATTACTAGTAAGCTTTACCATCTTTTCATATGTTTATTGGCTCTTTTGTAGTTCATTTTGTGTGAATTGTCTTCATATCATTTTCCCACTTTTTAACTGAATTGCTAGGAGTTCCTTATTTATACTGGATGTTAATCCTTCATTGCAATATTTATGGAAATTTATTTTCTCCCAATTTGTGGCTTAAATTTTCATAAAATTATCTCTCCATCCACCAGACATCTACTCTGCTATGTATTCTTCTTGCTGTTTGAATTCATCCTACAGAGAGACCTCACCAATTGTTTATTCTGGTTATTCTTGGGTGGTGGAGTTTGGGGGGTATTTGTTGCCTTCTTTGTTCTTTTCTCTACTGCTTAACTTTTCTATAAAAAGCATATGTGATATTTGTAAAAGCGATAAAGTTTGCATCTCCTGTTTAGTTGAAGGTATGAAATGAGAACCTGGAGAAGTAAAAAGAAGGAAAAGAAGATATTTGTAATTTGCTTGAGAGGTGAGACCTGACATCAAGTGAAGCTGGGCAGGACAAGTAAGGTCAAATAAATTGATGTGCCTCACTTCTAGATAAGGTAAGTATGGAGTAAAATTTCCAGATCACTCACCATATTTAATGAAAATCTACATATGTGGTCAGATTACATTATTCAAAATTCCAATAAGAGGATCTATAGAATAAATTTTGCTGAGTCCTCTTTGTTTCAGGAAAAGCTGCATAAGGATAACACTAGGAAAAATGGAAGGGCATACTTAAAGCAGTTTCAGGATGGCATAGATTATCTTGGTGAATTACATTTCAGAGTCTGGCCTCAGACTTACAGGCTCAATGTGGCTGAATATATTTTAGGTAAAAGTTTTTTTAGGTAGACCTTTTATTGAAGTATCATATACATATAGAAAAATATCCAGATCTTAAATGTAGGGTTTAATGAATTTTCATAGAGAACACAGGTATGTAGCGAGCATCCAGATCCCAAAACAGAACATGACCAGTCCCCCAGAAACTCTCCTCATATGCCTTCCCAGTCACTACTCATCTCTAAGATAACCACTACTCTGATTTCTAAGACAAAAGATTAATTTGCCTCTTTTAGAACTTCATATAAATTTAATCATACAGTATGTACACATGTCTGGCTTCTTTTACTTAATGTTGTATTGGTGAGAGTCTTCTGTGTTGTTTCATGTAGGGACCTATTCATTCTCATTGTTGTATGTCATTCCATTGTGTGAATACACTATAGTTTATCCATTTTACTGTTGAGAATTTGGGTCATTTCCATTTGGGGCTATTATAAATAATGCTAACACAAATATTCTTATATATGTCTATTGGTGAACATATGTATGTATTTCTCTTGGGTATATATAAGAAGTAGAATTGCTGGGTCACTGGGTATACATATGTTTAGCTTTAGTAGTTATTGCCAGTTTTCCAAAGTGATTGTACCAGTTTATGTTTCCCATCAAGATGTTCCACATCTTTGCCAACATGTGGTATTGTTAGTCTTTTCTATTTTAACCACACTAGTAGGTGTATAATGATGTTACATTATGATTTTTTAAAAGTAATTTTATTTATTTATTTTTGGCTGTGCTGGGTCTTTGTTGCTTTTTGAGGGCTTTCTCTAGTTGCCTCGAGTGGGGGCTATTTTTCATTGTGGTGCACAGGCTTCTCACTGCAGTGACTTCTCTTGTGGAGAACAGGGTCTAGGTGTGTGGGCTTCAGTAGTTACAGCACGTGGACTCAACAGTTACAACACATGGCTCCAGAGTATGGGCTCAGTAGTTGTGGTGCAAGGACTTAGTTGCCCACAGCATGTGGAATCTTCCTGGTCCAGGGATTGAAACAAGTTCCCTGCATTGGCAGGTGGATTCCTATCCACTGCGCCACCAAGGAAGTCCTAGATTATTATTTGAATTTGCATTTTCATTATGACTTATGAAGTTGAACATTTGTTCTTTTGTGTGGTGCTGGTTTAAAGTCAGTTTTCAATTAAATTGTCTGCATTTTCCTTCCTTTAGATTTCTAGAACTTTGTTATATATTGTTAACATGAATCCTTTGTTGGATATATATGGGTTGGCCAATAAGTTCATTTGGGTTTTTGGCTAACTGTTACAGAAAGCCTGAATGAACTTTTTGGCCAACCCAATATATTTCAAATATCTTTTTCCTTTTTTGGTCTTGCCTTTTCAATCTCTTAACAGTGTCTTTTGATAAACACAGTTGTTTTCTGAAAGAATTTCAGTTTTTTTCACTCTATGGCTAGTACCCTTTGAACTCTATTTTAAAAGCCTTTGCTTATCTCCGGTTATTTTGAAATACTAGAGTTATTTTCTCCCTGTATTTCATTTCGTCTTTTCCCCCTTTCTGCCAGATAGCAGACTCTGTTTCATAGCCTCTTTTTCAGACTTCCTACATAGCCTTGTAGGAAATATGTGGCCAAGCTGAAAGCAGATTAGCTAGCAAGATATTTATTTGAGCGTTCTTTTCTAAAAACTTGAGCACAGTAAGAAGAATTGGGTTTGAGGGAGAATGGGACTTCCATCAGATTCACAAGGAGTGTCCTTTGGGCTGAAGTTAGAGAAGGTGGGAGGAGTCAGGTAGAAACTGGGCCTTGCTTCTGATGGCTTCTTGGAGAAGCCTTGGAGTGGAATGGCTGCTTTAATGACATTGAGGGACAGAAATACAAGGCTTGGGGTTATAAATACTAAAAAAAAGTCTTCTGTGTCCCAAGGCTGGCAAGAGATACTGCCAATCTAAAGATGCCAAGTGGACAATGTCACAATAACCTGTGAGGACAGATGATCCTTCTCAATACCTACCCAAGGTCTGGCATTAAATAAGACCCCAGAACCAGTTAGGGAAGCCCCAAGAGTATAAATGAGACTGACCCCATTCTAGCCCCAACAGAAGTAGCTCATTTACTTCTTTATGTGGTAATTTCTGAAGTTTGAGGTTGATTTGAGAAAGGAGAGCATTCACAACTATTTAAAAAATGAAGAAACAGAACATGGCTGAAAATTACTTGATGTAAACTGCAGGTGAAAGTATAATCTCCTTAATAAATTCCAGTTTCAGCCAGCATAGCTTCCTAAATGACCTAGGATTAAAATAATAACATGGTTCAGAATGGAAGTTTTTTTCTTTTCCCTGAATTGTATTCCTCTTCTCGATCCTCTTAGGAGCTCACCAAACTTTTCTTCCTCCTGTGTTTTTCCTTTTAGAAAAATGAACTTTGCTGCTTTCTTTACATGTAAAAAAATTCTTTAAATTTTCCATAATAAAAAATAATACTCCTAATTTATCTTTAAAATATTTTAAATAAAGTAATATTTAATACATAAAAAATAATATTTGCAATTTATGTTTGTCATAAAGCTTAATATTAATAATAAAATAAACACCCATGAAGCTACCATCCAACTTAAAAACTATAACATTTCCAATACCTTGTAGTTATCTGAATGTTTTTCTCTATCCTATTTACTACCTCTCCACATAGTTAACCACTATTTTGAATTTTATATTATTTTCAAAAAGCTCTATTGCTTGTGTATGTATTTATAAATAATATTTTGCTTAATTTTTCCTTATTTTTAACTTCATAAATATAATATTACACTCTACATACTCTTCTGCATTTTGCTGTTTCTACTCAACATTTTATTTCTAAGATTTACCCATTTTGTTATACATAGCTGTAGTTCATTAATTTCCAAAGCTGATAGCTCACGGTGAACAATGTCGGATTTGTGATCTCCGAAGAAGAGACCAGAGACCAGACTTGATCACTCAAGAGCTTTTGTGTAGCAGAGTTTTATTAAAGTAAGAAAAGGGATAGAGAAACTTCTGACATAGACATCAGAA
This sequence comes from Bos javanicus, assembly GCF_032452875.1. Classification (NCBI taxonomy): domain Eukaryota; kingdom Metazoa; phylum Chordata; class Mammalia; order Artiodactyla; family Bovidae; genus Bos; species Bos javanicus. The sequence goes on from NC_083897.1 coordinate 94,169,671, forward strand.
GGGGGACAGAGAGTGCCCCCGTCGCTAGTGTTAGCAAGTGTTAGCAAAAATTATATACTTTTTAATTAATTATTACAATAAATCAAAAGAATGTCTCATGTTTATGAAAATTTTACCAGACCCACTCCCACAATTTACATTTTAGGATAACAGGATCAGAACTTAACAATAGAAGGATACTACCAGACCCACTTCCATAATATACATTCTAAGATATCAGTGTTAGGTAGTTAGAATAGGAAACAGGAGTCCAAAATGGCAGTGGCTAAAAGACAAGGAAGGGAAAAGCCCACGAAAATAGAACAAAGGAAGGTCACAGGAAGGTCCAAGGACCTGAGTGAGGACCTCAGGTAGAACAAACAGCACTCCTGGCTAGCCCAATTTACATAGGGCAGGCCCAGGGGGAGGAAAAAAACATATAAAAAGAGGAGCCAAAGCGTGCTCTCGCTCTCTCTCTCGCGCGCTCTCTCTCTCTCTCTCTCTCTCCCTCTCCCCACCTCCATCCCCCTCCCTCCCTCCCTCCCTCTCCCTCTCTCTCTCCCCCTCTCTCCCCCCACCCCGTCGTCTCTCCCCCCCCCGCGTGCTGGCGCACTCCCCCACTCTCTTCTCTTCGCATCTTTGGGTTGGCATGCCTTCACGCCTCGAGGATGGATTCTCTTGCTATTTTCTAAATAAAATAGAGCTGTAATACTGATTTGTCTAAAAGCTATAACGTGGTCTGTCCAAGACCTGAGAGCTGTGATGTGCCAAGGGCTTTAATGTACGTCACCTCAAATCTTTGTTGAGACGAAACAGAACAGAGGAGCATACACTCGCTTGACATCTATGGTGCTGTGGTTCAGGTTTAACCTGGCTGAAACAACCTCGTCGTGGCCCCCACAAGGAGGAGGCCAAGCGTAGCAGGAGCCCAACTCAGCGAAGCTCCCGCGGTAGAAGCAGAACGCGAAGAAAACGCAGCGCAAGGGAAGTGACAAGAGGCCTATCATGCTGGAAACCCGGTCAGCGAAAAACGAACTCAGCAGAATGATTAAGGTAGGAGGTCCTCGCTCCTATGGCTGGAGGGACATATGCCTAACGAAATCTTAATTCCTTTACAATCTCTCGTTTCTTGTCTCCTCAACCCCCCGTGACACAGTTGAGCGGCAGTGGGTGAACTGAGGGACTCTGGAGAGGCTACTCTTTGGTATGTCCCAAAAGCACTCTCTGCTGAGCCCCAGTAGCTGTTACCCAAGCTGGTGGGGGTTCTTCTGTCCTTACTCTTCTTTGTGCCAAGGATCAGGCCAATGAAAACTGTGAGCACAGGTCAGGTATGAAGGGGATCCCTTGGCACGTTTTTCCCACTGCTTTTTCCTCCTGTCCTTCAGCTCTCTCCTGGGACTCGAGCCGGCCAAAACCCAGGATGCCTGGCTTCAGGACCTAATGAAGCTCAGGCTCTGATGTCTCATTGCAAAAATTCAGTGAGAGACAAAGCAACAAGAGGTGGATTTGTTAGGATTCAGAAAGAAGCACACTCTTCAGGGTGTGGGCCATTGCCGAGGGCAAGGGCTGGGGCCATGGAATTCGGCCTGGCTAGGTTTTGCTAGCAGAGAAGGCAATGGCACCCCACTCCAGTACTCTTGCCTGGAAAAATCCCACGGATGGAGGAGCCGGGTGGGCTGCAGTCCATGGGGTGGCAAAGAGTCGGACACGACTGAGCGACTTCACTTTCACTTTTCACTTTCAGGCATTGGAGAAGGAAATGGGAACCCATTCCAGTATTCTTGCCTGGAGAATCATAGGGATGGCAGAGCCTGGTGGGCTGCTGTCTCTGGGGTTGCACAGAGTTGGACAAGACTGAAGCGACTTAACAGCAGTAGGAGCAGCAGCAGGTTTTACTAGGGGTGAATTCATATGCTGATGAGTGGGAGGGTCATCCCAACCATTGGGGAACCACCCACTCCTCCATCTTTTGACAGTGACTTAGATCTGTCCTGCCACCTCTGGGTGTGTCTTTTGGCTTACAGATTGGGGATTAAGGTTTACTTGAATTTAATTTGTCATCTTGGACCCAAGTGATTTTAATAGGTTTACGTTATGCCCTTGTGCTATGTCGTTCTTTCAAAGGTTGTGCCCTGCCCCCTTCCCTCCTGTTTCATGCTCCTTTCCTCAGCCCCATCCAGGCCCACAATGTTGCCTCTACAATCTGGAGGGACAACCAGAAAATAGCTAGCCCTTGGGAGGGAAATACTGTATAATAACCAATCCCTCTAGATATTCAGGCCTTCATCTTCCATGTTTCCTACAACATGTACAACATCAACATCTCTCAGTGAACCCACTAGGGTGGGCAACAGTCACAAAATGCCTACTGGAAGTCCATCGGTTGACATCCCTTCAAAGGCAATTGGGCTTCCAGGGATAATGTTTGCCACTTTGGGAGTTAGCCCTGCAGGCCATTTGTGCCCAAACCCTTACCACCCTTCTCCTAAAGTTACAAACATACCCCTGGATCAAATCTCCACTCCACTTTTATGGAACATCTGGTCTGTTGCCTCTTAACAAATTTGCTCTTAAGCCAATTACTAACTACTACAATCAGGACCCTGACCCCTTGTAGGCAACATTGCTCCACCCAGCCTATTAAAATATCTTAATGTCCCTAACAGGGCCAAATAACTCATTCCTTTGTCACTACTTTTGTTATTACCTAAAGTGGGTCTATGACAATGAAATGTTTACCATTGGAGATACCCTAACCTGCTCTTATGGAGAACTAGGGAAAGAAATCAGTGACTTACAATCCCTTAGAGCAGTAAGAAGATAAGTCTTACGACTGTTACACTGTTTCCCAGTCTCAGGGCACAGGCTTGGATTGCTTTACATCATGATATCTATTCCCATCCATGGTGGACAAACCAGCAATGAGTTAAGATTACAACCCCTTAATCCTACCCAGCACTGGTCACGCTGGAGACCTTGGGGATGCCCAACTCCAGTCCGGGGGTCCCAGGAGGTCAACCTGCCTTGACCTGCCTAGGAATCTGGTCCTCGAAAGATTATCATGCTTCAACCTGCTCGGGGATCCGCCAGTCCAGGAGTCCCAGGAGGCCGTCACTCCTCGACCTGCCCAGGCATTCAATCTCTAGGAGGCTGTCACACCTCAGCCTGCCTGGGAATCTGTACCCTGACCCGGGGATGCCTGGCTCTCAGGTTGCAACAGTACTGGGTAGGATAAGCTTCAAAAAGACTCACCCTTAAGGAAGTCCACCCATGGAAATTGAAGGCCTATTAGTTTTTTTTTTTTTTTTTTTTCTTTTTCTTTTCCTCCCTGTCATGACTGTCTTTCAGATGGGAAATAACCAATCCACTTCCTGACAGATGCCCTTGAGATGCATCCTTGATAACTGGAACCTGTTTGATCCTCTAACTCTAAGAAGTCGCTTAAAATTCTTTTGTGCCACTGCGTGGCCGCAGTATCCACTGGGGGACGAGGAACACTGGCCTGAGGATGGGAGTTTAAATTACAATACCATCCGGCAACTAGAATTATTCTGCAAAAGACAAGGGAAATGAACAGAGATCCCCTATGTCCAAATTTTCTTCTGACTAAGAGATATGAAGGAACTCTGTTTTAAGTATGGGATTGTTGTACACCCTAAAAGTGAGCCTACTAGGCAAATGGTGTTAGGCACAGGCAACCAAGAGAAGTAACCCCCCTGTAAAGGCTCACCTCTCATTCCCCCAAAGAGACTGGAGCCTTCCACAGCTCCTGAGTTGCCTGGTGCTCCTTCCTTGTATCCAAACGTGCCCCCATATCCAGGAGCACCCCCTCCACAAAAGCCAGCTCGAGTATGTCCCTTAGTTGAAACTGGAGGAGAATTTGGACCAACCGGGGTCCATAAGCCCTTCTCCCTTTTAGAACTAAGACAGATCAAACAAGACCTGGGAAGCTATACAGATGACCCAGGCAAATATATAGATACATTCCAACATATTGCCTTGGCCTTTGACTTCACGTGGAAGGACATCATGGTCATATTTAGTCAAACTTTATCTGATCCTACATACTAGGGTCTTAAAGGAAGCCTGAAGGTATGCAACTGGGCTTCACATGTCAAGTGATAGATACCCAGTAGGGGAAACTGCAGTCCCTTCCTCCGATCCTAATTGAAATTATAATGACCCTGAGCACATCAGGGAAAGGGATCATTTTCTAATCTGTGTGAAGACAGGAATGAAAGCAGCCCAACAAAAAGTAATTAGCTATGCCTGGGTCTCAGCAATAACTCAGGAGCCCAATGAGAACCCAATTGCTTTTCTGGAAAGGCTAAAAGAGGCCCTCCAAAAGTTTACCAATCTGGACTTAGACTCTTACGAGGGGCAGGTGATTTTAAAGGACAAATTCCTGTCCCAGTGTGCATCAGATATCAGAATTAAGTTACAACAGCTACAGCAGAAGGACCCTGCTTCCTTTTTAGATGAGATGGTCCAGACAGCCACCAATATCTTTTATAACAGAGAACAGGAGAAGAAGGCCAAGGCCCAGGAGAGGGAGAGAAGGAAAGAGACAAGGCATGCCCAGATGCTGGCTGCCCTCCAGGAAAGCCCTGTGGCAAACCCCGAGTCCTTGAAGGACAAGGCACGAGGCAAATGCCTAATCTGTAGACAGGTGGGGCATTGGGCCAAAGAGTGTCCAAACCATGACAAGTCTCCTAAAACGGTTTGCTACAAATGCCATCAACTGGGACATTGAGCGGCACTCTGCCCTGGGGACCCAAAAGCCTCAAGGTCAAGTGCCAAGCCTTCCCTCACTATGGTTCAAGAGGATTGAAGCGGCCCACTCCAGCCAGCCCACCTGTCATGGATAACCATCACGGGGCTGGAGCCAAGTGTGCAACTGGATGTGGCAGGTAGGTCTGAGAATTTCTTGGTTGACACAGGGGCTACCTACTCTGTCTTGATCTCCTACTCCAGAGTCTTCTCCTCCCAAACCTGTACCATTTTGGGTGCTACAGGAAAAGCAACTACTAAAAGATTCACCCAAGCACTTCTTTGTTGCTGGGATGGACAAATATTTTCCGACCAGTTTCTGGTGGTCCCTGAGTGTCCTACTCCCTTATTGGGAAGAGATATACTCACTAAACTGGGGACCACCCTTATGATGGGAAGCTTTTCAGCCCCTAGGGCTCTACAACTTCTGGTTACTACTGAAGAACCCATTACACCTTCTCCAATAGACAGGGACCAAAAACTATGGGAGGACAAAATTAACCCCTAGGTGTGGGACCAAAGAATTCCTGGACGAGCCCACCAAGCTGAACTGGTAATCATTGTCCTCCGAGATCCCACTCGGTTTCCTAACCAGAAACAATATCCCCTCAAAAGAGAGGCTCGGGAGGGACTACAGCCTTTAATAAATAAATTCCTTGTTTGTGGGCTATTGGTCCCCACCAATTCTCCATGTAACACCCCAATCCTCTCAGTAAAGAAAAAGGATGGAACCTGGAGAATGGTTCAAGATCTCCGGATTATAAATGAAGCTGTAGTCCCCCTCCATCCCACAGTACCCAATCCCTATGTAATCTTGGGACAAATGCCACCCAGTGCCAAGTGGTTTACAGTCTTGGATCTCAAAGATGCTTTTTTTTTTTTTTTTTGCATACCACTGGCTAAGAGGATCCCAATATCTTTTTGCCTTTGAGTGGGAGGTCCCAGGAAAAAAAAAACGCCAACAGATGACTTGGACAGTATTACCTCAGGGGTTCAGAGATAGCCCTCACTTGTTTGGACAGGCTTTTGGTCGGGATCTCCTAGATCTCGACCTGGGACCTAATGGGAAAATATTACAATACGTAGATGACCTACTAATCTGCTCTCCAGATGAAAAAAATGCCCAAAAATATGCAATTCAGGTTCTAAACTTTTTGGCAGAAAGGGGATATAAAGTCTCCCGTGCTAAGGCACAGATGGTCGAGACAAAGATCAAAGGTCACTTACCTTTACCTGGGAGTTCAGATTACACACGGGCCTAGGAGGCTGTCCTCTAATCAGGTACAAGAAATCCTCCAGTTGCCCTCCCCCATGACTCAAAAACAATTGCAAGCTTTCCTGGGGTTAACTGGGTATTGTAGAATCTGGATACCCAACTGTGGTCTATTTTACCCAGCCCTTATATGAAAGCTTAAAGGGACGGGATGATTCAATCCCACCGATATGGGGAACTCCTCAAAAGAAGGCAGAGGCTACATTACAACAGGCCTTAACTCAGGCACCTGCCTTGAGGTTGCCAGACCCAGAAAAAGCATTCCAACTTTATGTTCATGAAAGAGAAGGAATAGCCTTGGGAATGTTAACTCAAAGGTTGCGATCTGAGCCCCAGCCTGTAGCTTACTTATCCAAGAGGCTCAATCCAACCGCCCAAGCCTGGCCCTCCTGCCTTCAAAATCTTGCAGCTATTGCAATCATGATAGAAGATGCTTTAAAACTCTCCTTTGGGGACAAACTAACTATTTTTACCAGCCACCAAGTAAAACAACTCCTAAATGGGAGAGGCCATTTAAGGATGTCTAATTAAAGAATCCTCAGATATCGAGTAATGCTGATGGAAAATCCAGGCCTCACTATATCCCCTTGTGAGGTTCTTAACCCAGCCACCCTCCTGCCTACCCCTGAGGGCTCTCTCCCCTTTCACTCTTGTCTAGAAACCTTGGACCACTGGACAAAACCCCGAGAGGGATTGTCGGAAGATCTTCTGACCAATCCTGAGGAAATCTGGTACACTGATGGAAGCAGCTTTGTCTTAGATGGAAAAAGAAGAGCTGGATAGGCAGTAGTCTCCAATTTTGAGATCATAGAGGCTAAGCCTCTTCCACCAGGTACTTCAGCCCAATTAGCTGAGCTCATAGCCCTGACTCGAGCTTTAGAACTGGGTAAAGGAAAAAGAATAGCCATTTACACTGACTCCAAGTATGACTTTCTGGTGTTACATGCACATGCTGCTATTTGGAAAGAAAGGGGCCACTTGACCACCCGAGGGTCCCCAATCAAATGTGGTGATCAAATTATTAGACTTTTGGAGGCAGTCCATCTGCCCACTGAGTTTTCAGTCTCCCACTGTAAAGGACACCAAAAAGGGAGCACAGAAGTGGCACCAAGGGAACCAAGCAGCTGATCAGGCAGCTAAGAGAGCAGCATTACAGAACAATGACTTAATAGGGGTTGCCATCCTAGTTCCACAGACTAATTTGCTAGAAACTCCTTCATATACTGAAGGTGAGACTCTTAAAGCTAAGAGTGAGGACTTTCAAGAAGATCATATTGGGTGGTTCCAAAAGGAGGAACTCCTTTTTCTGCCTGGGAACCTCCAATAGAAGTTGGTTAACTCCGTATATGCCACCACTCATTTAGGGGAGAAGGCCCTCCAAAGATTACTAGGAAGGTCCTTCAGAGGAACAGGCCTCCAAACAACTATAAGGCAAGTGGTCTCCTCTTATCCCACTTGCCAATTAAACAACCCCCAAGGAGCTCAAAGACCTCAGCTGGCCCAGCCCATCCAATAACATGGGACCTACCCAAGAGAGGAAAGGTATAAATACCTATTAGTCTTGATAGATACATTCACAGGATGGATTGAAGGCTTTCCTACCCTGACTGAGAAGGCTGAAGTGAAGTTGCTCAGTCGTGTCTGACTCTTTGCGACCCCATGGACTGTAGCCTACCAGGCTCCTACCTCCATGTGATTCTCCAGGCAAGAATACTGGAGTCGGTTTCCATTTCCTTCTCCAGGGGATCTTCCCAACCCAGGGATCGAACCCATGTCTTCTGCATTGCAGGCAGATGCTTTAATCAGGATTTGGTCTGCCCAGGTCATTACAAAGTGACAATGGGACATCATTTACTTCTAAGGTCACCCAAGGGGTCTCTAAAGCATTGGGAATTACTTATTATCTCCCTTGTGCCTGGAGACCTCAGTCTTCAGGAAAAGTAGAAAGAGCCAACCAATTCTTAAAATCAGCAATAAAAAATATAACCCAGGAGACCTCCCTGGGATGGAAGGAGGCTTTACCATTAGCTCTCCTCAGCACCTGTATTGCCCCTAAGGAACAGGTTGGTCTTAGTCCTTATGAGATTTTATATGGGAGACCTTTTGTTTATGTCAATGACCTCTTCCTAGATCCAGAGATTCAGACCCTCCAGTCTTATACCACGGCCATTGGGCAATTCCAACAGGATATACGCTTGTGGGGAATGAACAAGGACCCAAAAGATTGTAAGGAGTCACCACTATATGCTCCAGGGACTCAAGTCCTAATTAAAGTCTGGAAAGATGGGTCCCCAAAGGCTCAACTCCAGCCCACATGGAAGGACCCCTACCCTGTAATACTTTCTACTCCCACAGCAGTCAAGATACCAGGACATGAGTCAAGCTACAGAAGAAAACAGAAGATGACACTCAATACACCTGTGAGCCCCTAGGCGATCTCAGATACCTATTCAGGACTATAAATGAGTGCCATGAGGAATTAAGGGGTGTCTCAGTAAGATTTTATAGGAAAAAACCCTTTTATTGAAGTTGAACTTTGGGTGAGTGTTTTGCAGGAGGGTCTCAGAAAGTGGGAGTTTGGTCTAGTTTTCATGCCATCAGGAAGAGGGGATGATTTTGTAATTGGGTATGTCAATAAATTTTATCTATTGGGAGGAGAGAATAGCATATAGCTAAAGCTATAATTGATAAAGAAGTAGAAGTCACTCATTTTGGCAAAGAGGGGAGTGTTTGGTACTTTGTAAGAGGAACCAGAGATCAAATTGCCAACATCCGCTGGATCATTGAAAAAGGAAGAGAGTTCCAGAAAAACATCTATTTCTGCTTTATTGACTATGCCAAAGCCTTTGACTGTGTGGATCACAATAAACTGTGGAAAATTCTGAAAGAGATGGGAATATCAGACCACCTGACCTACCTCTTGAGAAACCTATATACAGGTTAGGGAGCAACAGTTAGAACTGGACATGGAACAACAGACTGGTTCCAAATAGGAAAAGGAGTACATCGAGGCTGTATATTGTCACCCTGCTTATTCAACTTCTATGCAGAGTACATCATGAGAAACACTGGGCTGGAAGAAGCACAAGCTGGAATCAAGATTGCCAGGAGAAATGTATCAATAACCTCAGATATGCAGATGACACCACCCTTATGGCAGAAAGTGAAGAGGAACTAAAAAGCCTCTTGATGAAGGTGAAAGAGGAAAGTGAAAAAGTTGACTTAAAGCTCAACATTCAGAAAACTAAGATCATGGCATCCGGTCCCATCACTTTATTGGAAATAGATGGGGAAACAATGGAAACAATGGCAGATTTTATTTTTGGGGGGCTCCAAAATCGGGCAGATGGTGATTGCAGCCATGAAATTAAAAGACGCTTACTTCTTGGAAGGAAAGTTATGACCAACCTAGATAGCATATTGAAAAGCAGAGACATTACTTTGCCAACAAAGGTTCATCTAGTCAAGGCTATGGTTTTTCCTGTGGTCATGTATGGATGTGAGAGTTGGACTGTGAAGAAAGCTGAGCGCCGAAGAATTGATGCTTTTGAACTGTGGTGTTGGAGAAGACTCTTGAGAGTCCTTTGGATTGCAAGGAGGTCCAGCCAGTCCATCCTAAAGGAGATCAGTCCTGAGTGTTCATTGGAAGGACTGATGCTAAAGCTGAAACTCCAGTACTTTGGCCACCTCATGCGAAGAGTTGACTCATTGGAAAAGACTCTGATGCTGGGAGGGATTGGGGGCAGGAGGAGAAGGGGACGACAGAGGATGAGATGGCTGGGTGGCATCACCGACTCGATGGACATGAGTTTGGGTGGACTCCGGGAGTTGGTGATGGACAGGGAGGCCTGGTGTGCTGCAATTCATGGGGTCTTAGAGTCAGACACGACTGAGTGACTGAACTGAACTGAACTGAAGTGGCAGTGCTTGCATGCATGCATGCATGCATGCTAAGTCGCTTCAGTTGCGTCTGACTCTTTGCAACCCTATGGACTGTAGCCCGCCAGGCTCTTCTGTCATAGGATTCTCCAGACAAGAATACTGGAGTGGGTTGCCATGCCCTCCTCCAAGGAATCTTCCCAACCCAGGGAACGAACTCTAGACTCTTATGTCTCCCGCATTGGCAGGGGACTTCTTTACTACTAGTGCCTCCTGGGAAGACCAAGTGGCAGTGTTTAGACAAAATTATGAAGTGACCATGCTTTGTCTCAATTTGTTATGATCTTAGAGTAAATTTGTCTGAGGTTGGTATTCTGTGTTTATATCTAAATAGGAGAATCAAGTGGCCTAGCAGTGAGTGCTGGGGTAGCTTCTGAATGTCAGGGGCTGTTCTTTTTTTCTTTCTCAAAGTTTTGCCTTTATTTGTAAGTAACTCATAAGTCTGAAGTTGCATTTTGTAGATGGTATATTTTAAGGCTCCGATTTCATTTTTTTTTCTTATATATAATCAATTGTTCTACTATCATTTGCTGCCAAATCTCTCATCTTTAACCCCCTACTTTGAGAACTTTTAGTAAATGTTTTTATTAGTTGATTGAGAGTGTGATATGTTAGGGATATATTCTCTTTAAGCAAATTTTTGTGGGCTCATGTGATGTTTTTCAGAGAAGAAAAGGTTTTACTTGATTCTCTGAGGAATTCTATGGATGTAAACTCTTCATACTTTTGAGTTTATCTTAGAGAGAATCTCTGGAAGAAATAAATGCCAGAATCTACTGAGGTTAGTCAATTGGAAGGTGTTTAGAGAGGAGAAATGAAAGCAGCAGAATAGTTTATTTACATAGACATTTGGTACCATAATAGATGTTTATGTAGTACTTTTAACTAATGAAGGACTAAATAGGGACAGAAAATCACAGAAAGGGTTATAATATGAATAGTTTCCCGATAGATACAGGTCAAATATAAGTAAAGCCTTTGTGATCTCAATCGCATAGGAAGTAGTCAGTATTCACATAAGATGCTTAAAATTAAGACGAAATAAAACCAGTAGCTCAATACATATAGGCTATTGTTTTAAATGAACATAAAGGGACCTTAGAGATGAGGTAAAAACTGGAACCTAGGGAGGTATAGTAAATTCTCTGGGAAAAATTGGTTACTAAAACTAAATCTAGACCTTGAGTAGTATAATATTGTATGATTACGAGCTACCACTTACATATCACTTGCTATGCGATAAGTGTTTCACTTATATTACTGTGTTTAATCCTTACAGCAGCCCTGTGAAAATTAGATACTCATTATCATCACTGTTTTACTAATGGAGAAAGAAAAGCTCAGAGAAATGGAGTGGCTTGCCCAGGGTCACACAGCTGGTAAATGTCAGGAGTCAGAATCAAATCTAGGCTTTCTCTCTCCAAAACCTAAGTTACGGATCACAGAACACTGTGGCTACCTTAGTGGTAGAAAAAGCAGACAGTTTTGAATCAGAATAGCAGAGTTCAAATTCTGATCTTTCTACATAATAGTGTAGAACCATGATCTATTTTTTCCATATGGAAAACCCGAACTTTTAGCCAATCCAGTACTTACCCTCTCTGAGCCTGTTTTCACGCCTGTGAAATGAGAATCGTACTTGACCACTTGATCGTACTTGCTGTGAAATGCCTGGTTGTTCTGAGGAGACAATTTAAAAAAAATTATGGTTCTGATTGTTTCTTCCTTCACTTTGCTTCCCAGCTCAGTTCTCGTTTCATTGCACTCTGCTGCCTCCTACTTGATGTCACATTACGTTCAGCAGCTAATGAGTTTGTTTCTTGCCCTTCAAATTTCAGTGGTCCCTGTGAATGTATGTATAAGATATCATGATTTCACCCATCCTTAATTTGCTGTAGGTTGCCATTGAGATAGGCTAGAACTTATTCCATGTCCCTGAATTTCTAGGAATCTTTTATTTTAATTTGTTTATTTTTTAGGTGGCTACTCAGGGCATCTGTAGCAGAAGCAGGGCTGGAAGGAAACCTGGTCTCCAGGATCCCAACACAGAGATTTCTCTGAAAGGTGAAATGAAATAGATCTATCGTTTTTATTAGCATTTAGGTGCCAGACACTATTCTATGTCATACAGATTAATTTTTATATATCTCACAACAACATATCGTCACTTCAGAAGTGAGGAAATTGAGGCACAAAGAAGGAAAATTATTTGCCCAAGGTCACATTACTAGTAAGTGATTAAGTCAGAACTAGAACTATGCAGTCTGACTCTAAAGTATATCCTCTTAACATGTATGGTATTTTACACTTCCTCCTAAGAAGAAACAAAGATCTTGGTTAATATGCACTGAACTCAGATGGTGTCAAGTGGGATTTTGGACCTGATGTCACGTTCCTTTCTCTCTTCAACCCATTGTGAGTTGGTCCCCACCCATCCAGTGAAATTGCACTTGGCATGGTCACTGGTGAACTCTAGGTTGCCAATTGCAATATTTTTTTATCCTCATTTTACTCAACAACTTACCAACTGTTACGGACTGAATGTTTGTGTCACCCTAAAATTCATATGTTGAAATTCAAACTCCCAGTGTAATAGTATTAGGAGGTGGGGCCTATGGGGTGATTAGGTCATGAGGGCAGTGTCCTCATGAATGTGATTGGAGCATTTCCTTTATAAAAAGAAATCCCAGAGAATTCTTTTGCCCTCTCTTGCTTTCTCTGCCATGTAAGGATATAAAGAGAAAATGGTTGTCTGCAGCCTGGAAGAGGATTCTCACCAGAACCATGTTGGCATCCTAATCTTGGACTTCTGCCTCCAGAATTGTGAGAAACCAATTTCTGTTGTTTATAAACCAGGCAGTGTATGGTATTCTTTTTTTAATTAAAAAATAATAATATTATTATTATTTTGGCTGCACTGTGTGGCATGTGGGACCTTAGTTCACCGGCCAAGAATCAAACCCATGCCCCCTGCAGTGGAAATGTGGAGTCTTAACCCACTGGACCACAAGAGAAATACTATGGTATTCTATTATAGTAGGCTGAACTGATTGAGACACCAACATTCAACAGAGTTAAGCATTCCATTCTTATAACGATTCCTTCTCTTAGTCTTCATAACATAGAAACCTCATGGTGTTCCTTTTATCTTCCTGACTGCTTCTTCATTGCTCCTTCAACTGACTCCAGCTTTTACTTTCTTTCCAGCCTCCAAATTTTGCAATGTTTAGGGCTCAATCTTCAGACATTTTTCTAGATAATTTAATCCAGTTCTCACAATTCCAGTTCAGTTCAGTCACTCAGTCGTGTCCGACTCTTTGCAACCCCATGGACTGCACCACGGCAGGCCTCCCTGTCCATCACTAACTCCCCGAGTTTACTCAAACTCATGTCCATTGAGTCGGAGATGCCATTTAATTTAATTACTCCCAAATAGACATCCCCAGCCTTGATTTATATCCTGAACACTTGTATACTCAACTGCCTACTTGAACTTCCCACTTGGATATCTTATAGGTATGTTCAGAATAAATTCTTCCTACCAGCACAAACCTGCTTCTCCTGTAATCTTCCCCTTCTCAGTTAATGACAACTCCATCTTTCCAGTTGCTTAGACTAAAAACCTAAGAGACATTCTGGAAAATCCCATGGATAGAGGAACCTGGCAGACTACGGCTCATGGGGTCTCAAAGAGGTGGACATGACTGAGCACACACATGCACACACACAGTCTTGATAGCTCCCTTCTCATCACAGTTTACATCAAATCCATCATGAAGTCCTCTCAGTCCCATATCAAAAATATATCTGTCCACTTCTCACCATCTACACTGAGATATCTTGGGAATCATTGGCAAGACAAGTAAGAGAAGGAGCATTTGTACCTTCTCTAATCAGGGAACAGTACATTTTTGTACCTATGACAAATGAGCAGAGGGTGAGGAGTGAAGAGCATCACAGTGTCTTGCTGCTATTGATCAAAATTGAAGTCCACGGTTTGATGGGCTCACTATTAGCTTTTTATTCATTTGCTCAAAGGAAGATTGAAAAAATCTCCTTAGGAGCATCACATCTTGTCTTCTAAGGGGTTGAAGAGTGTTCTCCTTATATATTTGTATATTTACAGACGTTCTCTCCCTTGCAATTTCCTCTTCATACTTGTCTATCTAGCGACTATTAATTCCTCCTTTATGTCTTAGTCCAAATATATCTTTCCACTCTATTGGTTAATAATTAATTAAATGGTACCAATAGACCAGGCTATGGCCTTAGGTGTTAGAAAGATAAAGATGAATGAAACTCTGTGCATTCTAAAGTAATGTCACAGGTTGGTATCAGAGAAAGAAATGTAAAGTAACAGGTGCAACAAGACATCTGAATGGATTTCAATAAGTTCTGTGACAGACATCTGAATGGATCTCAATAAGGGTATGTCCAGTTATACCTGAAGGCATCAGATGAATCTGGAAAAATTAATAGGTGCTTATCAGGTACTGAGAGAAGCAAGACAAATGATACAAATATGTGAAACAACTTGGTGAATTCAAGAATGTCAAGCCGTTCAAAATTGTTACATTAGGGTGGCAGTTTGGGTGGTTTGAGAGATCAATCTGGTGAGGTCTGCAGTGGCCTCATCATGAAGAAATGTGAGTGCTAAGTTAAAGAACGTGAGTTTTATCCTGTGGGTGTGTGTGCTAAGTCGCATCATGTCTGACTCTTTGCAACCCCATGGCCAGGCCCCTCTGTCCATGGGATTTCCCAGGCAATAATACTGGAATAGGCTGCCATTTCCTTCTCTGGAGGATCTTCCCAACTGAGAAATTGAATCTGTGTCTCTTGCAACTCTTGCATTAGCAGGCAGATTCTTTACCACTGTGCCACCTGGGAAGCCCTGGAGAGTCATTAAAGTTTTAACCAAGGGGATGATCTGATTAAATTTCCCTGTTACAAAGATTCAGTTGTACCAGTGGATTTCTGGAACTGGCTCATACCAACTACCACAGTAAACAGTTCTTGCAATTTCAGGAATTTTGCAAGCCAACTGACATCTTAGTAGCTTGAACTCAGTTATATTTATATCATGGAAAGCAGAAAATGTTACAAATCAGAGCTTTTTTCTTACAGAGCCTCTTGTTAAACATTTACCAGGACACAATTGGCAGTGGCCATTTTGGCAAGTGGACTGGAGAAGGAAAATATGAGTGAGAGAAGCAAATGTAATAATCAAGAAGAGAGGTATTGAGACCAGAGTTAGGGAGAATGTTAAGGGAATGGAGAAAAAGGGACTTATTTGATACACCTTTAGTTGCAGGGTCAGCAGGCTTTAATTGGAAGAGTTGAGCAGGGAGCAAGAGAGACAAGGACAACGTTCCTGGCTTAGGTCATTGTGTGGATGATAATGTCACCAGTTAGGGAAGGAAACATAGTAGAAGAAGCAAGTTTGGGTAAGAAGATGGTGAGTTCCGTGAGACTTGTTGAGTTTGAAGTATTTATGGAATATCACAGAGAGACATCCAGTAAGGAATTGGAGGAGTGGGTCTGGAACTCAGGGAAGAAGCTTGGGCTGAAAATGAAGACTGCACAACATCTGCATGAACAGCCATGACACACTGCCTTTGTTTGATTCATTGACTTCTTTTTTTTTTTTTTTTGCATTTGTTTTTTTTTTTTTTTATTCTTCCAATTTTATTTTATTTTTAAACTTTACATAATTGTATTAGTTTTGCCAAATATCAAAATGAATCCGCCACAGGTATACATGTGTTCCCCATCCCGAACCCTCCTCCCTCCTCCCTCCCCATACCATCCCTCTGGGCCGTCCCAGTGCACCAGCCCCAAGCATCCAGCATCATGCATTGAACCTGGACTGGCAACTCGTTTCCTACATGATATTTTACATGTTTCATTGCCATTCTCCCAAATCTTCCCACCCTCTCCCTCTCCCACAGAGTCCATAAGACTGTTCTATACATCAGTGTCTCTTTTGCTGTCTCGTACACCGGGTTATTGTTACCATCTTTCTAAATTCCATATATATGCGTTAGTATACTGTATTTATGTTTTTCCTTCTGGCTTACTTCATGACTTCTTTACAAATCTCATGGCAGCTTTGGACTTTAGGAAAATACACATTAACCCTATGTTTTATGTATTTGATCGCATTGAGAATAGCAAATAAAATTAATCTTTTCAAATAATTATCTCTGTCACTGTCATTTGTTAACCAAAAAAGGTTCATTATCTTTGGAGGGGAGGGGGAAGTAAAATGAAAAGAAAATATCAAAATAAAAGCATATATAAAAAATTCTTCAATACTACTCAAAAATAAATTTAAACTAATGATGTATAAAAAGAATTATAACCATGACCCAGTGGAATTTATTCCAGTTATGCAAGACTGGTTCAATATAAGGAAATCAGTATTATCCTTCATATCAACAAACTAAAGAAGAAAAATCATGTGATCAAAGCAATTGACACAGAAAAAGCATTTGACAATATCCAGCATGTATTCATGAAGAAACCCTCAGTAAGTTAGGAATAGAGGGGAATTGTCTCAACTTGATAAGGAGTGCCTACCAAAAAGATCTATTTTACAGATGACATAATTGCCTATGTGGAAAACCACAAAAAAATCATTAAAAAAACCCCAACAACCTAGAACTAATAGATGAGTTCAGCAAGGTTGCAGGATACAACAGAAATAAATAATTTCTATATATTAACAATGATCATGTAGAAATTGATATTAAAACAAACACCACTTACAGGAATTTCTGAGAAAATGAAATAGTTATGGATACACTTAATAAGATGTGCAAGGTTTGTATGCCAGAAATTATAAAATATTAATGAAATAACTCAAAGAATACCTAAATAAAAAAGGAAAAACATACCACGTTCATGGATTGGAAGATCCAACATGGTATAGATGTCGATCTCCCTAAATTAATTTATAGGATTAATGCAATTCCTATCAAACGCCCAGCAACGTTTTTGTAGACAAAAACAACCTTACATTAAAGTGTCAGTCACTCAGTCATGTCTGACTCTTTGCAACCACATGAACTGTAGTCCTCCAGGCTCTCTGTCCATGGGATTCTCCAGGCAAGAACACTGGAGTGGGTAACTATTCCCTTCTCCAGGGGATCTTCTCTACCCAGGGATCTAACCTGGGTCTCCTGCCTTGCAGGTGGATTCTTTACTGTCTGAGCCACCAGGGAAGCCCTGCAAAAAAGACAACCTATGGACTGGGAGAGAATGTTTGGAAAGGATGTGACCAATAAGGGATTAATTTTAAAAATATACGAACAGTTCATACAACTCAATTACAAAAAAACAAACAACTCAGTTAAAAAAGGGGCAAAAGACCTAAATAGACATGGCCAATTAGCAAATGAAAAGACACTCAACATCTCTAATTATCAGAGAAATGCAAACCAAAACTACAATAACATGACTTCCAGTTCAAGATGGCAGAGTAGAAGAACGTGAGCTCATCTCCTGCAAGAACACCAAAATCACAACTAGCTGTTGAACAACCATCAACAGGAGGATGCTGGAACCTACCAAAAAATGGTAGGCGTCCAAAGACAGAGAAGAAGCTGCAGCAAGACAGTAGGAGGGACACAAACATGATAAATAAAATCCCATACCTGTGATCCACAAACTGGAGAACAATAATTCCAAAGAAGTTCTCCCACTGTTGTGAAGGTTCAGAACCCCACGTCAGGCTTCCCAGCCTGGGGACCTGACAAAAGAACTGGGAATCCCCAGGGAATCTGACCTTGAAGGTGAGCGAGGTTTGATTACAAGACTTCCACAGGACTTCCACAGGGGAAACAGACTCCAGCCTTGGAGGGCACAAACAAAACCTTGTTCACACCTAGACTCCGAGGAAAGGAGCAGTGACTCCATAGGAAACTGAACCAAAACTACCTGCTACTGTTGGAGGGTCTCCTGTGGAGGTGTGGGTGGGAAGAGGCTCACCACAGGGACAGGGCAACTGGCAGCAGCTGTCTGGGAAAGTCACCTTTTGTGTAAACCCTCTTGGTGTATGTGCTAGTCGCTTAGTTGCATCCAACTCTTTGAGACCCCATTGACTGTAGCCCGCCAGACTTTTCTGTCTATGGGATTTCCCAGGCAAGAATACTGGAGTGGGTTGCTATTCCCTTCTCTAGGTGACATTCCTGACCCAGATCGAACCTGGGTGTCCTGCATTACCATCTGAGCCACCAGGGAAGCCCAAACCCTCTTGGAGGTCGCCATTAACCTGACCATAGAGTCCATATACCTAAGGGCTGGGTTGTTCAGTTCAGTCACTCAGTTGTGTCCAACTCTTTGCGACCCCATGAATCCCAGCACGCCAGGCCTCCTGTCCATCACCAACTCCCGGAGTTCACTCAAACTCACGTTCATCAAGTTGGTGATGCCATCCAGCCATCTCATCCTCTGTAGTCCCCTTTTCCTTCTGCCCCCAATCCCTCCTAGCCTCAGAGGCTTTTCCAATGAGTCAACTCTTTGCATGAGGTGGCCAAAGTACTGGAGTTTCAGCTTTAGCATCATTCCTTCCAAATACACCCAGGACTGATCTCCTTTAGAATGGACTGGTTGGATCTCACTGCAGTCGAAGGGATGCACAAGAGTCTTCTCCAACACTACAGTTCAAAAGCATCAATTCTTTGGCGCTCAGCTTTCTTCACAGTCCAACTCTCGCATCCATACATAACCACTGGAAAAACCATAGCCTTGACTAGACGAACCTTTGTTGGCAAAGTAAATGCTTTTCAATATGCTATCTAGGTTGGTCATAACTTTCCTTCCAAGGAGTAAGTGTCTTTTAATTTCATGGCTGCAATAACCATCTGCAGTGATTTTGGAGCCCCAAAAAATAAAGTCTGACACTGTTTCCACTGTTGCCCCATCTATTTCCCATGAAGTGATGGGACCAAATGCCATGATCTTAGTTTTCTGAATGCTGAGCTTTAAGCCAACTTTGTCACTCTCCTCTGTCACTTTCATCAAGAGGCTTTTTAGTTCCTCTTCACTTTCTGCCTTAAGGGTGGTGTCATCTACATATCTAAGGTTATTGATATTTCTCCTGGCAATCTTGATTCCAGCTTGTGCTTCTTCCAGCCCAGCGTTTCTCATGATGTACTCTGCATATAAGTTAAATAAGGAGGGTGACAATATACAGCCTTGCTAAGTTACTAAGTCACTTCAGTCGTGTCTGACTCTGTGTGACCCCATAGACGGCAGCCCACCAGGCTCCCCCGTTCCTAGGATTCTCCAGGCAAGAACACTGGAGTGGGTTGCCATTTCCTTCTCCAGTGCATGAAAGTGAAAGATGAAAGTGAAGTCGCTCAGTCGTGCCTGACTCTGCGACCCCATGGACTGCAGCCCACCAGGCTCCTCCGTCCATGGGGTTCTCCAGGCAAGAGTACTGGAGTGGGGAGCCATTGCCTTCTCTGATATACAGCCTTAACGTACTCCTTTTCCTATCTGGAACCAGTCTGTTGTTCCATGTGCAGTTCTAACTGTTGCTTCCTGACCTGCATATAGGTTTCTCAAGAGGCAGGTCAGGTGGTCTGGTATTACCACCTCTTTCAGAATTTTCCAGTTTATTGTGATCCACATAGTCAAAGGCTTTGGCATAGTCAATAAAGCAGAAATAGATGTTTTTCTGGAACTCTCTTCCTTTTACGATGATCCAGCGGATGCTGAAAATTTGGTCTCTGGTTCCTCTGCCTTTTCTAAAACCAGCTTGAACATCTGGAAGTTCATGGCTCACGTATTGCTGAGGCCTGGCTTGGAGAATTTTGAGCATTACTTTACTAGCGTGTGAGATGAGTTCAATTGTGCGGTAGTTTGAGCATTCTTTGGCATTGCCTTTCTTTGGGATTGGAATGAAAACTGACCTTTTCCAGTCCGTGGCCACTGCTGAGTTTTCCAAATTTGCTGGCATATTGAGTGCAGCACTTTCACAGCGTCATCTTTCAGGATTTGAAATAGCTCAACTGGAATTCTATCACCTACACTAGCTTTGTTCATAGTGATGCTTTCTAAGGCCCACTTGACTTCACATTCCAGGATGTATGGCTCTAGGTCAGTGATCACATCATTGTGATTATCTTGGTCGTGAAGCTCTTTTTTGTACAGTTCTTCTGTGTATTCTTGCCACCTCTTCTTAATATCTTCTGCTTCTGTTAGGTCCCTACCATTTCTGTCCTTTATCGAGCCCATCTTTGCATGAAATGTTCCCTAGGTATCTCTAATTTTCTTGAAGAGATCTCTAGTCTTTCCCATTCTGTTGTTTTCCTCTATTTCTTTGCATTGATCACTGAGGAAGGCTTTCTTATCTCTCCTTGCTATTCTTTGGAACTCTGCATTCAGATGCTTATATCTTTCCTTTTCTCCTTTGCTTTTTGCTTCTCTTCTTTTCACAGCTATTTGTAAGGCCTCCTCAGACAGCCATTTTGCTTTTTTTGCATTTCTTTTCCCTGGGGATGGTCTTGATCCCTGTCTCCTGTACAATGTCATGAACTTCCGTCCATAGTTCCTCAGGCACTCTATCTATCAGATCTAGGCCCTTAAATCTATTTCTCACTTCTACTGTATAATCATAAGGGATTTGATTTAGGTCACACCTGAATGGCCTAGTGGTTTTCCCTACTTTCTTCAATTTAAGTCTGAATTTGGCAATAAGGAGCTCATGATCTGAGCCACAGTCAGCTCCTGGTCTTGTTTTTGCTGACTGTATAGAGTTTCTCCATCTTTGGCTGCAAAGAATATAATCAATCTGATTTCGGTGTTGACTATCTGGTGATGTCCATGTGTAGAGTCTTGTCTTGTGTTGTTGGAAGAGGGTGTTTGCTATGACCAGTGTGTTCTCTTGGCAAAATTCTATTAGCCTTTGCCGTGCTTCATTCTGTATTCCAAGGCCAAATTTGCCTGTTACTCCAGGTGTTTCTTGACTTCCTACTTTTGCATTCCAGTCCCCTACAATGAAAAGGACATCTTTTTTGGGTGTTAGTTCTAAAAGGTCTTTTAGGTCTTCATAGAACCGTTCAACTTCAGCTTCTTCAGTGATACTGGTTGGGGCATAGACTTGGATTACTGTGATATTGAATGGTTTGCCTTGGAAACGAACAGAGATCATTCTTTCGTTTTTGAGATTGCATCCAAGTACTGCATTTCGGACTCTTTTGTGGACCATGATGGCTACTCCATTTCTTCTAAGGGCTGGGTTGCCTCAGGCCAAAAAAACTACCAGGGAGGGAGTGCAACCCCACCCATCAGCAGATAATTGGATTATTGTTTTACTGAGCAAGGCCAAGCCCACCAGAGTAAGACCTAGTTTTTCCCATCACCAGTTCTTCCCATCAGGAACCTTACACAAGCCTCCTAGTCTCCTCCATTAAATCGCAGACAAAAGAAGCAAGAAAAACCACAATCCCACAGTGTCTAAAACAAAACCACATTATAGAAAGTATCAGTTCAGTTCAGTCAATCAGTCATGTCCGACTGTTTGCGACCCCATGGAGTGCAGCATGCCAAGCCTCCCTGTTCATCAACAACTCCCAGAATTTACTCAAACTCATGTCCATTGAGTCGGTGATGCCATCTAACCATCTCATCCTCTGTCATCTCTTTCTCCTGCCTTCAGTCTTTCCCAGCATCAGGGTCTTTTCCAGTGAGTCAGTTCTTCACATCAGGTGGCCAAAGTATTGGAGTTTCAGCTTCAACATCAGTCCCTCCAGTGAACATTCAGGACTGATTTCCTTTAGGATGGACTGGTTGGATCTCCTTGCAGAGAGTCTTCTCCAACACCACAGTTTAAAAGCATCAATTCTTCGACACTCAGCTTTCTTTATAGTCCAACTCTCACATCCATACATGACCACTGGAAAAACCATAGCCTTGACTAGACAGACCTTTGTTGGTAAAATAATGTCTCTGCTTTTTAACATGCTGTCTAGGTTAGTCATAACTTTCTTTCCAAGGAGCAAGTGTCTTTTAATTTCATGCCTGCAGTCACTATCTGCCTGATTTTGGAGCCCCCCAAAAATAAAGTCTGCCATTGTTTCCACTGTTTCCCCATCTATTTCCCATGAAGTGATGGGACCGGATGCCATGATCTCAGTTTTCTGAATGTTGAGCTTTAAGTCAACTTTTTCACTCTCCTCTTTCACTTTCATCAAGAGGCTTTTTAGTTCCTCTTCACTTTCTGCCTTAAGGGTGGTGTCATCTGCATATCTGAGGTTATTGATATTTCTCTCCTGGCAATCTTGATTCCAGCTTGTGCTTCCTCCAGCCCAGTGTTTCTCATGATGTACTCTGCATATAAGTTAAATAAGCAGGGTGACAATATACAGCCTTGATGTACTCCTTTTCTTATTTGGAACCAGTCTGTTGTTCCATGTCCAGTTCTAACTGTTGATTCCTGACCTGCCTCCAGATTTCTCAAGAGGCAGGTCAGGTGGTCTGGTATTCCCATTTCTTTCAGAATTTTCCACAGTTTATTGTGATCTACATAGTCAAAGGCTTTGACATAGTCAATAAAGCAGAAATAAATGTTTTTCTGGAACTCTCTTGCTTTTTCAATGAGCCAGCAGATGTTGGCAATTTGATCTCTTGTTCCTCTGCCTTTTCTAAAACCGGACTGAATATCTGGAAGTTCACAGTTCACGTATTGTGTTTTTGCCTGGAAAATCCCAGGGACAGGGGAGGCTGGTGGGCTGCCGTCTATGGGGTCGCACAGAGTCGGACACGACTGAAGTGACTTAGCTTTACAACAAATGCTAAAGGAAATTCTCTATGCAGAAAACAAGAGAAGGAAAATCCCTACCTTCAAAAAATAAACTCAAAACAATTAAGAAAATGGTAATAGGATCATACATATCAATAATTACCTTAAATGTAAATGGATTAAATGCACCAACCAAAAGACAGACTGGCTGAGCAGTTGAGAACATGTGTATGTATGCACTTCCACTTACCACATCACTCTGCTTGAGCTTTCAAATTTCATGTAATTATTTTATATTATTAGATTAATCATGTTCCCATTATGGCTTACAATTGCAATCATCTTTTATTTTTTGTCTGGCTATTTATTGTGAAAACTGGTAAACATCTTTTACTATTGAATTATGTAACTATTACTTAGTTAATACCATTGTATCATGATTGGTCAACAGAAAAATTATAGAATTCTATATCATAAAAGGTAGCGTTTAATAGAAAAATCTGCAATCACTTTTTAAAATCCATATGCATATCAGAATTATCTTGGAATTTTTTGAAAAACACAAATGCCTATGTATTCCTTTTTTTTTGTCAGTGCTCCAGATATGTTTATAATGAGCAGCCATGTTCATTATAAAACAACTGGACTATATGAGAATCTTTTACTTTTATCTAGCTTATTTCACTTTTTCTATTTCATATTCAGAGCTCCCATTTCATTTAGTTTGTTTTCCAATTTCTCCATCTCTTCTTTTTTTATGTTCTTTCTCAAGCCTTTATCAAGTATAGTAGAAAAGCTTTTGTATACATATGTGCTGCCAAGTTGCTTCAGTCTTGTCTGACTCTGTGCGACCCCACGGACTGCAGCCTACCAGGCTTCTCCGTCCATGGGATTCTCCAGGCAAGAACGCTGGAGTGGGTTGCCATTTCCTTCTCCAATGCATGAAAGTGGAAAGTGGAAAGTGAAAGTGAAGTCACTCAGTCGTGTCTGACTCTTAGCGACCCCATGGACTGCAGCCTACCAGGCTCCTCCATGCATGGAGTTTTCCAGGCAAGAGTACTGGAGTGGGTTGCCATTGCCTTCTCCATACATATATGAACAATATTTATAATATATATATTTTAGAAAACTTATGAATTTTTGCCTAACTAAGAAAAAAATATATGACACTTATTCCACTTGTTCGACTTAATTGAATAGAATACTATGCAACAAGCAACAAAGGTTTACTGTAGAGCACAGGGAACTATAATCAATATGTTGTAATAACCTATAATAGAAAATAATTTCAAATATAATGTATGTGTATAACTGAATCACACATACAAAAGAGAATTCTAATTTTTGAAATTTAGTAATGTTTATCTTTTTACCAGTTTTTCTAAATGTTCTATGAAAGTTTAATAACAATATATTAGATACAAAGTTTTAAATGTATTTGTGTAGGATATGATTAATATAAATTACCTAAATTTTATAAATCTGTTAAATTATTAACATCATTTAAGATGCTCCTATTATTTTTTCTGAACTTGATAAAATATTCTCAAAGAAATGTTAATATGTCTCCCTATGATTATATATTTTTTCTTTTCTCTTGTATTTCTTCTGATTTTTGCTTTATGTATCCTTGTTTCTTTGCTCTTAAGCTGTCTAATGGTTTATGTCTTTCTTCTTTTTCAATTTTACCTTTTACCATTAAAAATATTCATCTTTGTTTCATTTAAAATAAATAAATTTTTAAAAAATACACTGACATTGTAATTTTAAAAAATTACAATGACACCAGTCAGAATGGCCATCATTAAAACGTCCACAAACAATAAATGCTGGAGAGAGTGTGGAGCAAAGGGAATCCTCCTTTGCCATGTTAATGAGAACATAAATTGGTGCAGCCACTATGGAAAACATGGAGTTTTGTTCTTTACAAAACTGAAAAATAGAGTTACGCTATGTATGATCCAGCAATCCCACTTTTGGGCATATGTTCAGAAAAAACTCTAACTAGAAATCTAAGCCATATGCTCCCCAATGTTCATAGCAGCTCTATTTGCAATAGCCAAGGCATGGAAGCAACCTAAATGTACACTAACAGATAAATGGATAAAAAAGGTGAGACACACACACACACAAAATGGAATACTACTCAGTCATAAAAATGAATGAAGTAATACCATTTATAGCAACATGGATGGACCTAGAGATTATCATACTAAGTGAAGTAAGTCACACAAAGAAAGACAAATGTCATATATATCTATCACTTATATGTGGAATCTAAAATATGATACAAATGAAATAATTTACAAAACAGACTCATAGATATAGAAAACAAACTTATGGTTACCAAAGGATAAAAGGGCAGGGTGGTGAGGATAAATTAGGAGTTTGGAATTAACAGATATACACTACTATATATAAAATAGATAAATACTAAGGACCTTCTATATAGCATAGGAAACTACATCCAATATCTTGTATTAAACTGTGTGGCCTTCTCAGGTGGCTCAGTAGTAAAGAATTTGCCTGCCAATGCAGGAGATGGAGGAGATGCAAGTTCGATCTCTATGTCAGATAGGTCCCCTGGAGAAGGAAATGGCAACACACTCCAGTATTCTTGCCTGAAAAATCCCATGGACAAAGGAGCCTGGCAGGCTACAGTCCATGGGGTAATACCTCATAACCTGTAATGAAAAGAATATATGTGTGTGTGTTTATGTATAACTGAATCAATTTGCTGTATACCAGAAACTAATACAACATTGTAAATCAACTCTACTTCAATTAAAAAATAATAATTGATTAATTAATTAAATGTATATGAAAAGGTAAAAGTTCTAGACTAGCTAAACAGTCTAGAAAAAGAAGAATAAAATGAGAAGAATCATTCTACCCAATTTTAAGAGTTATTATATAGCTATGTAATCAAGACTCTGTGGTATTACTAAAGGGATAGGCACACAGATCAATGAAACAGAATAGAGAACACAGAAATGGATCCACACAAATATTTCAAACAACTTTTTAAATGGAGAAAAGGAAATTCAATGGAGGAAGGATAGTCTTTTAATAAATGGTGCTGGAACAATTAGTCATCCGTAGACAAAAATATGAACTTTGACTTAAATGTAACACCTTATATAAAATTTGGAGAAGGAAATGGCAACCCACTCCAGTACTATTACCTGGAAAATCCCATGGACAGAGGAGCCTGATAGACTCCAGTCCATGGGGTCGCAAAGAGTTGGACACAACTGAGTGACTTCACTTACTCTATATGAAAATTAACTAAAAATTGATCATGGATTTAAATGTAAAGCATAAAACATTAACACTTTCAGGAAAAAGGAGAAAATCTTTGGGGTCTAGGGTTAGGCAGAGATCTTAGACTTGACATTAAAAGCACAATCCGTAAAAGGAAAATTTGATAAATTGGAATCATCAAAATTTTTCTTACCCTGTGGAAGCAGTCCCTGTTAAGAATATGCAAAGACAAGCTATTGACTGGAAGAAAATATTTATCATCCACATATTCAACAAAAAAGCACTCAAAGCTCAATAGTTAAAAAAATTCAACCAGAAAATGGACAAAAGATATAAAAAGACATCTCACTTAAGAGAGTACAGAGATAGAAAAGGAACACATAAAAGGATGCTCAACATCATTAGCCATTGCTGCTGCTGCTGCTAAGTCGCTTCAGTCGTGTCCGACTCTGTGCGACCCCATAGATGGCAGCCCACCAGGCTCCCCCATCCCTGGGATTCTCCAGGCAAGAATACTGGAGTGGGTTGCCATTTCCTTCTCCAATGCATGAAAGTGAAAAGTCAAAGTGAAATCACTCAGTCGTGTCTGACTGTTAGCGACCCCATGGACTGCAGCCTACCAGGGTCCTCCATCCCTAGGATTTTCCAGGCAAGAGTACTGGAGTAGGGTGCCATTGCCTTCTCCATCATTAGCCATTAAGGAAATGCAAATTAAAACCACAATGAGATTTCACTGCATACATATCAGAATATCTGAAATAAAGCAGTGATGACATCAAATGCTGGTGAGGATGCAGAGAAGCTTGGTCACTCATACATTGTTGGTGGGAATGGCATAGGCATTCTGGAAATGTTTGGCAGTTTCTTCAAAAAGAAAACTAAGTATGCAAACACCCATTTATGATAAAAACTCTTCAAATAGTGGGTATAGAGGGAACATATTTCATAAAAATAAAAGCCATATATGATAAGCTCAAAGCTAACATCGTACTCAATAGTGAAAAGCTGAAAGCATTTCCTCTAAGATTAGGAACAAGACAAGGGTGCCATTCTCACCACTTTTATTCAGCATAGTACTGGAAGTCTTAGCCATGGCAATCAGAGAAGAAAAAGAAATGAAAGGAATCCAAATTTGAAAAGAAGAAGTAAAACTCAATCTTTGCAAATGATATGATACTGTACATAGAAAATCCTAAAGATGCCAACAAACAACTACTACACCTGATCAATTAATTCAGTAAAGTTTCAGGACACAAAATTAATATACAGAAATCTGTTGCATTTTTTAATATTAATAATGAACTTAAAAAGTAAAGAAGAAAAATTAAGGAAACAATCCCATTTGCAATAGCATCAAAAAGAATAAAATACCTAGGAATAAATCTAACTAAGGAGATAAAAGACCTGTACTCAGAAAACTGTAAGACACTGATGAAAGGAATTGAAGATGACACAAACAGATGAAAATACACATTATATTCAGGGATTGGAAGAACTGATACTGTTAAAATGACCATACTACCCAAGGTAATCTATATATTTAATGCAATCTCTTTCAAAATACCAATGATATTTTTCACAGAACTAGAATAAATAGTTTTAAAATTTGTATGGAAACAAAGGCTCCAAAAAGCCAAAACAATCCTGAGAAAGAAGAACACAGTTGGAGGTATCATATTGCCTGACTTCAGACTATAATAGAAAGTTATAGGAAACTAAACAGTACGAAGCTGGCACAAAAACAGACACGTAGATCAATGGAGGAGAATACAGACAACAGAAATAAACCCATGCACTTATGGTCAGTTAATCTATGACAAAGGGGGCAAGAATGTACAATGAGGAAAAGACAACCTCTTCAATAACCGGTGCTGAGAAAACTGAACAGCTATATAAGAATGAAGTTAGAACATCTTCTAACACCACATGTAAAAAATAAAGTAAAAATGGATTAAAAACCTAAATTTAAGACCAGAAACCAAAAAACTCCTAGAAGAAAACATAGGCAGAAAACTCTTTGACACGAACCACAGCAATATCTTCTTAGATCTGTCTTCTAAGGCAAAGAAAATAAACAAAAGAGACCTAATTAAACTTAAGGGTTTTGCACAACAAAGGAAACCAGCAACAAAATGAAAAGAAACCTACTGAATGGGAGAAAATATATGAAAACTGTGTGACTGATAAAGGGTTAATATCCAAAATATATAAACAGTTCTTATAAGTGAAAGTGAAAGTCACTCAGTCGTGTCTGACTCTTTGCGACCCCATGGACTGTGTAGTCCATGGAATTCTCCAGGCCAGAATACTGGAGTGGGTAGCCTTTCCCTTCTCCATGGGATCTTCTCAACCCAGAGATCGAACCCAGGTCTCCTGCACTGCAGGCGGATCAAAAAAAAAACAGAAAGAAAGAAAGAAAGAAAAAACTGATTTAAAAATGAGCAGAAGACATGAACAGGCATTTTTCTAAAGAAGATATACAGATGGCCAACAGGCACATGAAAAGATGTTCAACATTGCTCATCATCATAGAAATGCAAATCAAAACCACAATGAAATACACCTCATACCTGCCAGAATGTTGTTTCTGTTTTTCGCTAAGCCCTGTCTGACTATTTGTGACCCCATGAACTGCAGCATGCTTGGCTTCCCCGTCTTTCACTATCTCCCAGAATTTGCTGAAACTCATGTCCATTGAGTCAGTGATCCAGCCATCTCATCCTCTGCTGCCCACTTCTCCTCTTACCCTCAATCTTTCCCAGCATCAGGGTCTCTTCCAGTGAGTCCTCTCTTCACACCAGGTGGCCAAAGTATTGGAGCTTCAACTTCAGCATCAGTTCTTCCAATGAATATTCAGGGTTGATTTCCTTTAGGATTGACAGGTCTGATCTCCTTGCTGTCCAAGGGACTCTCAAGAGTCTTCTCCAGCACCACAGTTCGAAACCATCAATTCTTCAGCATTTAAGGTCCAACTCTCACATTCATACATGACTACTGGAAACACCATAGCCTTGACTAGATGGACCTTTGTCGGCAAAGTGATGTCTCTGCTTGTTAATACACTGTCTAGGTTTGTCATTGCTTTCCTTCCAAGGAGCAAGTGTCTTTTAATTTCATGGCTGCAGTCACCATCCACAATGATTTTGGAGACCAAGAAAATAAAATCTGGCACTGTTTTCTCTTTTTCTCCATCTATTTGCCGTGAAATGATGGGACTGGATGCCTTGATCTTAGTTTTTAGAGTGTTGAGTTTCAAGCCAGCTTTTTCACTCTCCTCTTTCATCCTCATAAAGAGGCTCTTTAGTTCATCTTTGCTTTCTGCCATTAGAATATTCAATATCATCTGGATATCTGAGGTTATTGATATTTCTCCCAGCAATCTTGATTCCAGTTTGTGATTCATCCAGTGCAGCATTTTGCATGATGTACTCTGTATATAAGTTAAATGAGCGGGGTGACAATATACAGCCTTGATGCACTCCTTTACCAATTTGAAACCAGTCCATTGTTCCATGTCTGGTTCTAACTGTTGCTTCTTGGCTTTCAAACAGGTTCTTTAGGAGGCAGGTAAAGTGGTCTGGTATTCCCATCTCTTAAAGAATTTTCCACAGTTTGTTGTGATCCACACAACACTTAGTGTTGTCAATGAGGCAGAACTTGATGTTTTCAGGAATTCTTTTGCTTTTCCTATGATCCAATGGATGATGGCAATTTGATTTCTGGTTCCTCTGCCTTCTCTAAATACAGCTTGTACGTCTGGAAGTTCTTGGTTCACATACTGTTGAAGCCTAGCTTGAAGGATTTTGAGCATTACCTTGCTAGCATATGAAATGAACGCAACTGTGTGGTAGTTTGAACATTCTTTGAAATTGTCTTTCTTTGGAATTGGAATAAAAACTGACTTTTCCAGTCTTGTGGCTACTGCTGAGTTTTCCAAATTTGTTGGCATATTGAGTGCAGCACTTTAACAGCATCACCTTTTAAGATTTGAAATACCTCAGCTGGAATTCCATCACCTCCACTAGTTTTGTTCATAATAATGCTTCCTAAGGCCCCCTTGAATTCACATTCCAGGATGTCTGTCTGTAGGTGAGTGACCACACCATCGTGGTTATCTGGATCATTAAGACCTTTTTTTATATCATTCTTCTGTATATTCTGACCACCTCTTCTTAATTTCTTCTGCTTCTGTTAGGTCCTTGTTGTTTCTGTCCTTTATTGTGCCCATCTTTTCATGAAATGTTCCCCTAGTGCCTCCAGTTTTCTTGAAGACATCTCCAGTTTTTCCCATTCTATTGTTTTCCACTATTTCTTTGTTCACTTCAAAAGGCTTTCTTATCTCTCCTTGCTATTCTCTGGAACTCTGCATTCAGGTGGGTATATATTTCATTTCTCCTTTGCTTTTCTCTTCTCTTCTATTTTAAGCTATTTGTAAGGCCTCCTCAGACAATCATTTTGCCTTTTTGCATTTCTTTTTCTTGGGAATGATTTTGGTCACCACCTCTTGTACAATGTTAGAAACCTCTGTTCATAGTTCTTCAGGCTTTCTGTCTACCAGATCTAATCCCTTGAATCTACTCATCACCTCCACTGTATAATCCTACAGGCTTTGATTTAGGTCGTACCCGAATGGTCTAGAGGTTTTCCCCACTTTCTTCCATTTAAGCCTGAATTCTGCAATAAGGAAATCATGATTGAAGCCACTTCAGTTCTAGGTCTTGTTTTTGCTGACTGTATAGAGCTTCTCCATCTTTGGCTGAAAAGAATATAGTCAATCTAATTTCAGTATTGACCATATGGTGATGTCCATGTGTAGTCATCTCTTGTGTTATCTGAAGAGGGTGTTTGCTATGACCAATGTATTCTACTGGCAAAACTCTGGTGGACTTTTCCCTGCTTCATTTTGTACTCCCAGGCCAAACTTGCCAGAATGGCTATCATCAAAAGACCACAAATAACAAATATTGGTGGGGATGTGGAAAACACTTGTACACTGTTGGTGGGAATATAAATTGGTGCAACTACTGTGAGAATGGCATAGAGTTTTCTCAAAAAGCTAAAAATAAAGCTACCACGTGATCCAGAAATTCCATTCCTGGCTATATATCTGAAGAAAACAGAAACTCTATTTTGAAAAGATACATGCACCTCAACAGTAGTTGAGGTGTGAACATCCTGGAGTGTGAATTCAAGGGGGCCTTAGGAAGCATTATTATGAACAAAACTAGTGGAGGTGATGGAATTCCAGCTGAGGTATTTCAAATCCTAAAAGGTGATGCTGTTAAAGTGCTGTACTCAATATGCCAATAAATTTGGAAAACTCAAATAATTCTAGCAGTATTATTTACAATACCTATATATGGAAGCAACCTAGTGTCTATCAACAGATGAATTGATAAGGAAGATATGGTATATATTTACAATGGACAACTATGGAGCCATAGAAAGAATGAAATTTTGCCATTTGCAACAGCATGGATGGACCTGGAGAGTATCATGCTTAGTGAAGTAAGTCAAATGAGAAAGACAAATACTGTATGTGATCACTTATATGTGAAATCTAAAAAATAAACTCAGTTCAGTTCAGTTCAGCTCAGTCACTCAGTCATGTCTGACTCTGCGACCCCATGAACTGCAGGCCTCCCTGTCTATCACCAGCTCCCAGAGTCCACCCAAACCCATGTCCATTGAGTCGATGATGCCATCCAACCATCTCATCCTCTGTCATCCTCTTCTCCTCCTGCCCTCAATCTTTCCCAGCATCAGAGTCTTTTCAAATGAGTCAGCTCTTCACATTAGGTGGCCAAAGTATTGGAGTTTCAAA